>NC_064772.1:36266977-36611977 GCF_011397635.1 Epinephelus fuscoguttatus | reverse complement strand
CACGATTTATGGCCTTAAAAGGGCAGGCCATCATTAGGCCACCCACAGCACAGGATCAAGAAAAATGCCCAGAGATAGTTGCATTTACTTGGTTACACGTACCTGAGTAACTTATTTGAGTAAACTGCACTTGGTTGAGTAGTTTCAGTGCAGCATACTTTTTATTCTCTTGTGAGACATTTATAGAGAAATCAATACTTACTCTGTATCACTAGGACACTCATTACACTTCTTTTGTTTAGGCCTATTTATTGTTTTATTCATTGCACATTCTGTAAAAAGGCTCTCTGTTATCACACAGTCATGCTGCATGTCTCAGGAGAATAATGAAGGAATTGGTTGACTGGTTAATACAAGGGATGAGCCGACTACGCGGATGAAACAAGTCTCTGGTACAGATAATGTACTTTTTACGAGTACTGGTATCATAGGTGTAAAATGTGTCAATATCCGTACTCGTAATTCAGGAAAATCTTTATAGGTTTTATGAAAAATCGTAAATAGCAACTTCTGATCAACCCACATCAATTTTAGGCTTAAAATAACAGCTTCCAGTTAGGCCACACCCATTTCCGACTTAATTTCTGCCTCATTTTCAGAATAAATTTACAACATAAATAAAATACTACCTTTTTAGGCAGGTTTACTTTAATTTAGGCAAAAAAGCTTATGGTTAAGTTATAAAAACCCATCATGGTTAGGCTTAAAATTTACACAGGAACTAAACAGCGGGCTCCCGGGTCAAAGTCCAGAGTTTGTTTGACCATCCACTTCCCCTCCTGCCCGCCCTGTATGGACTATCTCGCTCGTTAAGTCGCAGACTTGCTTTTAACTTGCTTTTAAGTGTTGCGTCACCTGTGCCGTTTGGGGCGTTGGTTGTGCACGTCCTCAGAAATTTACGCAACGTATCTGTAAGATGTGATACACACGTGAGCGGTCGGGGCAGTGTTTTGGCATGGCTTTACTCAAAGTGACAGTGGAAAAGGCCCATGAGTTGTCTGCTGTGCCCTCTTGTGGACTCTTCCAGTAACACACATAGTGCGCAGGCAAGTATATGAATAACTCGTCTCATGATGAAGCCAGTTGTCTACACAAACTCATGGTTGAAAACTAAAATAGATTATTGCAACTCCCTGTACGTCGGCATTGAGCAGTCAGAGCTCTACCGCCTGCAGCTTGTTCAAAATGCAGCAGCTCATTTCCTAACTGGGACAAAGAAACGCGAGCATATAACTCTGGTGCGCTCTTCACTTCACTGGCTTCCGGTTAGGTACAGGATTGATTTAAATATTCTTTTATTTGTCTAGTCTCTGAATGGGCTGGCTCCGGAATACCTATCTGACCTTGTTGAGTTGCATCGGCCCTCCAGAGCCCTCAGATCAGCGAATCAGATGGTCCTGGATGTTCCTCGATCACTCTTAAAAACTAGAGGAGATCGAGCCTTTGCGGTCGCGGCTCCCACTCTGTGGAACGCATTACAGTTGACTGTGTGGACTGCGAATAGCCTCTCCACTTTTAAATGACTGCTTAAGACTCACTTGTTCACCTTGGCCTTTGGTTGAGTACAGTCGCCTCTATTTGGTCTTTTATCTTTGTTATATTTCACTGTATAAATGTTTTTTGTGTGTTGTTGTTGTTTTTGCTGATTTTAACTGTAAAGCACTTTGGTTGGCCGTTGGCTGTTTTAAATGTGCTATATAAATAAAGCTGACATTGACATTGACATTGACATTGACATATCTTGGGCCTTAAACACTCTTTATCTTGCTCTTATGGTAGATGTGGGTGGCATTACAAACTGACAGACTGGTGCATATCGAACCCCTGCGAAGGGTGCCTCTCTGTCTGATGCCAAAGTCCACTGACAAAGCCACGATATTTGACAACTTAGGTTGAAAGAGGCTACTGAAGAAGCTTTCAGTGTAAACTCTAACTTGTGCAGTTATTTAAAAGACTACTTTAACTACTATTTGAGTACTTTTTCTAACAAAGTTCCTACTTTGCCTTGAGGACAGTTTGGGCTTCTCTCCTCAGCCCTGGATCAGACAGAATCCCATGAAGACAGACTGAGGTGCAGGAGGATGGCATGAATGGTATTAAAATCCCAACAGTGTTCACAAACAGTCTGCGCCTGTCCTTACAACTGTCCACCTACTGTACTATGTTTTCATTGAAACACTCGGGGAGCCAACAGGAACACTGTGTATTCAGTCTTTTTTACATTTCAGTCTGCTGCTGTGTGGAGGGTAATAAATCATGTCTCCATCTCCTCTTAGAAGGCTCCAGACACTTTAATCATCCTGTATTCTTGTGTGTTTAGCCATAATAATTTGGCTCTATCATGCAAGGACAGTCCTGCCCATGATTTATGTGTGTGAGTGTGAGGGAGAGTGGAGGAAGGCGAGCCGGAACGCTGCTGCTGTTTTGCCTTGTTTTTCACTTCCTCCAATCTTTGCTCATGGTGTGTGTTATATCTGTTCATTTCCTCCTCCTGTTTCCTCCTCTGTCTCTGTCAGAGCAGGCGTCCATATGTTGCTCTTTATTACTATACGGCTGAAAGAGAGACAGCACTAGATTGTACTGTACTCAGTATACAGTATTTAACTGTAAAGACCTATTGCGCTCTACACTATACTATAATCCACTGTATTACACAACACAGTGTGTAGGACACACTGTACTATACTGTACTTTAATATATTACACTATAGGTGTGTAAAAATACCACATTTGTTTAAAAGTATTTCTTCCTTATTGGGCTGTTCTCATGCACGATTCTTATGTGAGGCGTACACGTAATGATGAGTCAGTAATTCAGGCATGTCTTAAAAGGTTTTGATCACATGACCGATGCACTGACAGGAGTAAGGAAGGAGGTGAAGTTGAGGTGGTGGTTGGGTCACAAACAGCAGACTTTCCCCCAAAATGTTTCCCCAGGAGACCGAGGAGTGAACATTAGCCCCTTTTACACTGCCAGATTTTTGCTGAATGTTGGGCCAATTGGTCGGCAAGCTGAGAGCGTTTAGACACACAGAGCTGGATTGGCAAACTGATCCGAGGTGCCCAATTTTCCGCCTTGTAGCATAGACATATTGGCGGGGGTCCATGTCATTGGTCTGACAGCCCATTGGTCCGACATCCCATTAGTCCGACTGTCCGTGGCGGGCGTATTTCTACCAGCTGGGAAAGGCTTGAGGCGGAGCAGGCTCACAGCTTATGTGTTTGTCACTTTCTTTTTCATTTTAATCCACACCATGATCTTTTCCTGACCCTAACCAAGTGGTTTTTGTGCCTAAACCTAACCAGACCTTAACCACAGGGCATCATGATGATTTCAGAACAACGGGACTTCGGAACAATGAGTTTAATATGGTCGGAACAATGGGCTGTCGAACCAATGGGCTGTCGGACCAATGGGCAGTTCCCATTGGCGGAACCCTTTTAGTTTAAACAGACCGAGGTGACCTTCTGCAACGGGAGGGGCTGTTGATGACTTGTGGGAGGAGCTGTTGATGACGCCGCACGTGCGAGCCACTGGCGGTGGATAAACAGGAAACAGCTGATAGCAGGAATTAGCGAGCAGCTAGTAGCAAGAGGGAAACACAAACCTGACAGACACTGTAAAGATGAGCAACTGGGGAGACAAGGAATTGCGCGCCCTCCTTGTCCTCGCAAACGAAGAGGCCATTAACCGTCAGATGACGGGGACGGTGAAGAACGGGCAGACTTATGAGAGAATCACCGAAGGACTGACCAGCCGCGGCTTCCCTCCCACGTCACTGTTTACGTCACACGCTGAGCTACACGTTTTGTTACTTGCTCACGCCCCCCATTGCCCCGAAAAAGGCACATTCTGTATAAACAAAAGTAGGTAGGCGGCATTTTGCTGCACTCCCCGATTTTGTTTTTATACTGCCAATGCTGAAAAAAGACTGATTGGGCTTTCCTGCAAATTTGAACAATTCCTATCTAAAAGCTATCTAAAAGTGATAGCCGTGGCCGCAGGCATTGTGTTTAGGTGTTGTCCATCCGTCCATCCCATCCTTGTGAATACCTTAAGGAAATTTCCTTAAATTGGGCACAATGTCCACTTGGACTCAACAATGAACTGATCAGATTTTGGTTGCCAAAGGTCAAGGTCATTGTGACCTTGCATCTGTCTCACTGCTCCCCTCTGCCAAGGTGTTCCCCAAGGTTCAGTTCTCTGCCCTCAGCTCTTCATCCTGTAAATTCTCCCCCTCGGTCAAATAATTCATGGACTCCAGTTTCACTGCTTTGCAGACGACATTCAGCCCCACATCTCCACCAAAGCCATCACTTCTGCCACTCACTCTACCCTCACCAACTGCATCACCGAAATAAAATCCTGGCTGCAAATCAACCTCCCCAAACTGAGCTGTGACAAATCAGAAGTCACTATCATAGGTCCCAGATCTCTCATCAAATCTATCCATAACTTCTCCCTCTCCATCGATGGCTCCACTGTGCTCTCCTCCTCCATGTCCGTAACCTTGGTGTCATTTTTGATCAAACCCTCCCTTTGACCAACATATCAAACACATCACTAAAACTGCTTTCTTCCATCTCAGGAACACTGCCCATCCATCCCTCTCCTTTTCAGTTGCAGAGACTCTCATTCATGCATTCATCACTTCCAAGAAACTGCAAAATAACGAGATCTCAGCTGCTCGTCTTCTCACACACTCTTGCACCCGTGACTACCTCACCCCCGACCTTCATAACCTCCACTGGCTCCATTTCCAACTCCTCCTTATCACCTATAAAGCTCTCCATTACCTGGCTCCTCCTCTACCTGTCTAAGCTCCTCCACCGGCACACTGCCTCCTGCACTCTTAGGTCTGCTGATACCAACCTCATCATTATTATTATTATTATTATTATAAGTATGCCTTTAAACTGCAGTGAATACAGCTCTATCTTTCTGATGTCAACATCAAATTTGTTTGAACCAATCTACTTCTTAAAAAATCTGGGTGCTTTGGTGAAACGAGTAGCAACAAAAATGGAAACCAGAGACGTCAGCAAGTGAAAAGGGGACAGTGACTGTAAACTCCCTTCTTAGGTGTACCAAACAGATGGTGCAAACGGCTGTACTGTTTTGAACAGCTGAAGAGGTGATGTCTCACCTCTCACTGACTGAGAGAGAAAGAGAAAGAGAGAAAGGGAGGGAGAGCAGGGATTGAAGAGCAATCACAGAAGAGAAATGTCATATTTGCATATCTCAAAAATACATCACAGGGCAGGCATAAAGGGGCCTGTGAACACAGTTTTGCATATTGAGAGAAATTTCCACTGCTTTTCAGAGAGCGCTGTTTATGTGCAATTTTAAGAGGAAGATAAAGGTTGTATTGGAAGGGAGGGAAACATATTACTCCCACCGGTGAAAACTAAAAGCTGAAGACAGATTTTTTCATAAAATGCACTATATGACACACATGCGCGTGCACACACACACACAGTGCCTGATGACGCCTATCTGGTGTTTGTCAGGAGTGATGCTGTCCTGTGTTGGACTCTAGACACACTGGTGTATTTTGGGAGTTGCCAAGTCATTTACACTGGATGGACCTAAAATATGAAACACGCTGGGATTAAAAACTCCCCATGTTGCCAGCAGAACCATGTGAGTTTGATTAGTGCACGTTAGTAGCCTCTGGTAAACACTGTCACTCAGGCCTAACTTCCTCTGTTAGTGGAAGCGTGTTAATGAAGAAGTCAGTCAGCCAGCTCTGTTTGACGGCAGCCATCTCTTTCTTCTTACAACCCATCTGGTTCGGTCAGACGCCGCCAATATCTCAATTAGAGCTTTCCAAGACAGGGCTCACACCGAAGCCCTGTAATTTCTCCCATCACCAGCAGCCACACTCCTCTCCAAACAATAGGACCATCTTGTTTTGATTTGATTAAAATAGATTAATTAATTACCGTGCGCCAAAGCTGTTGTTTGTGATTAATGAGGCAGCAATACCTAATCAGCTGGCAGACGGAGGAGCCTTATTGGCTGTCCTCCCTGTCTCACCTGGCTGTTTATTACTCGACTAAACTAAATCCCATCGGACTGTGCAGAGATGGTGTTAACTGGTTCCAAATACTGACGATGTCTCGACTCCTTCTCATATCCTGTGGCTGCAGTGATAGTTGTTGACCCATGAACATGTTTGTCTACAGCCTCAGCTGTTTGGAAGGAAATGACAGTGATGAGTAAATCTGGGAAAAGAAGAGCTGAATGGGATTAAAGACTGAGAATGTTATTTTGAGATTAATATTCTACAAGTAGGGACTTTTTTTGTAACCCTACAGACTACTGACAGTAATGTTATTACCCTAACCCACTAACCCTGACCAACACTAGTCCACTACAGCTGAAAGTTACATTGTCTGCCAGTTACCAGGGGGAAACTTTCTCATAACTCGCAAATACAAGCACCTACAGACTTGCGTGAAACACCAATCGATGCAGAATTAAAGTTCAGCCCTAACAGAAGGAACAGAAGCACCCAGGCATGCGAGCACACCAAATTTCAAGCCCCTATCACATTCCTACAGGAAGTCATCCAGGTAACTAGTGATGGCCAAATGAAGCCTCATGAAGCAATTTCTTTACTTTATGAGCCCACTAGATGGCGCTTTTTGTTCAACAAAAGGTTAAAAGCACACTGAATTGCCATTCTTTGAGCCTCTCTCAACCTGTTAAACCCGAAAGTCCCCCAGTTACAAGCCTGGTGTGTAACAATACACTGATCACGAAGGATATAGTGATGTTGCACATCAAATTTAACAGCAGAACCTCAGCTACATGGCTGTAAAAACCCTTACAACTCTATACAGCACTGATATCCCAACCCACTCGGTATATTTCGGGCTCTAACTTGACCACACGTTATTCAAAACACATGCCGTTCATCTCAAATGAAAGCTGAGACTCCACTCTTTCCACATGTATGCTCCAAATCACTCTACCACAAACCATCACAGAGCTACAGGCCAAAGAAGAAGAACAACAACAGAAATCTCTTCACCAAAATATATTTGTAATATGTCTCTTACCTTATTATTATCGCCGTGAAATGCGCATTCTGCTGTTGATTCACGCTCTGTTCGCGTATTACCGGATGTGGTTCGTCATTCAAATGAATCCAGGCAGAAAAAAAGGTTCCGGGGGAACAAAAACAATGACCACTCACAGCAGCCGACATCTCCCCACAACGCATTCTGCTGACTCTGATTGGTAGTGGCGGCCAAATGAAGCCTCATGAAGCATTTTCTTTATTTTCTGAGCCCACTAGATGGCGCTCATGGTTTAAAGAGAGAGGCTCAAAGAATGGCAATTCATTGTGCTTTCAACCTTTTGTTGAACAAAAAGCGCCATCTAGTGGGCTCAGAAAATAAAGAAAATGCTTCATGAGGCTTCATTTGGCCATCACTACTGATTGGCTTACAGTACTGTCAATCTCGTTTTGGTGGGTATAGAGTCATTCTATTGGCTCTAACGAATCAAACGAGGTGTCAATCACTTCAAAGCTCAGAATAGAAACTCAGGTTCAAATGTAGTAGGTGTATATTGGTCAGTTTGGAGCGGGAAATAGAGTAAAAACACGAAACATACAGTTCAGACAATCACACATTCTCGAGCTCGGTGCTCTGTTGCTCCGTCTCTCTAAACAAAGTGCCCAGAGTGCGTTCTGCCACTCGGAGAGTGCGGTGGATAACCGAACGGTACATTTCGACCACATTACAGATTTACTTACAGTCCAGTTTGTGCCAGATGTGCTCCCACACTCAGAATGAATATTTCAACAGAACTTGCTAGCACGTGCTAGCTTATGTCCGTGGAGAATTGCTTTGCCTCCAGCTAAGCCCCGCCCACCAAAAAACATCACACTGTTTACTAACAGTAAAAGCGTCCTCTCCGTTCTCAGCTCTGAGGTGCCTTGTTGTATACATAACTGTGAGGTGGCACAATGGTGTGATAGTCCCACCTCAAACAGGAAGTGTAAAAAAGACTTAGCCCACAGAGCTCTTAAAGGCATCCACATTCTTTCCCTATATTTTTTTTTTCTTTTTCAACCTCGACTTCTGGATCAGTCAAGAGTTTAATTTATATTAACTGAAGTATTAGGACTTCACTTTTCTTTCTGTTTTTGCAGAGGCTGGTGTAATGCGACCCTGCTGCAGCTCTACAGCACCATGCCTCTCTCATTCAGCAAAAAAGTTTAATATCTGAAGGATTAACGTTGCCTATAGTCCTCCAGAAATATCTCACATACAGTATGGTGTGTTTGCCCAGACAGCAGAGTAGAAGCAGCTTTATATGGAGTCCAGAGAGCCTCTCTTTACTGGAAGTGTACCAGAGCTGTTTGTGCCTCGGAGATGTTATTAATTCCCTGCCAGGGTTTTAAACAGTGCCGCGTCTACGCTGCACACGCTGACCTCCATTCGCTTTCACTGTAGCTTTGGAAGGGAATACAAATAGGGTTTCATACAGCCGAATAAACAAATGCTTAGTTTAACTGAGTGGCCTTTTACAGGGGGCTCAGTGCCCTTCTTTTTACAATTTTCTCAGTTTTCTGAAATGTCAGCTCTCCTCTGCACGCTGTTTATCTTACCATCTAATTCCTGTCACCGAGAGGGAGGCAGAGAAAGACAGACGGGTTACCAGCCTCAGTGTTTTTTATAGAGCAGTTATGGAGGGGTTGGCCTTTTTGGGGGTTTGAACAATGTTCTGGGAGCACTCTGTCATTTCTCACTCTGTGACTTTTAGGAGCTTATGACGGATGGTTCGCCGCCTCCCGCCTCTCCCACATTAAACTGAGAATGGTATCGCTCAAAGTAGGCCTGTAATGCACAAATAACCGGCAGCCATTTTAGAATAAATGCATGGCAGTGGCAGCGGGATGCGGCAGACCTTTGGGTGAACCCCAAATGGAGCCTTCTGTTTCCTATTTAGCCAATGCCTGTGATCTGTCATATATACATATAGACAGACTGCTCTCTACCCACTCTGCCACTGAAAGCTGTTTCTGATGCTAGGAGGGGGGGCGGAGGGGAGAACAGCCAGTCGACTCTAGTGTTACACTGATAAAGTGGTTTGCAGTAAAAACCAGTCCAGTTGGTTTGCTATCCCTCTGACACAATGAATGTTCTGCAGTTTTTACAGAATACATTTTTATTCAATTCCCCACTGAAGTTGGAAGGAGGCTGTATTTTGTCCGTCTGTCTGTCTGTCTGTCTGTCTGTCTGTGTGTTTATTAGCAAGATATCTCAAAAACTTAGTAGCAGATTTGGCTGATTCGTGGTGGACTGAGCTCTCAGTGCAAAGATCACGTTCTTCACATTTGGTCAGGAGCCAGATCTGGGACGTCTGCCATCCTCAACCGTTTTTAGCAATATTCTCTATGTTTGTGAGAAAGTTTTGAGGCCTTCCCTCTCTGAATAAAATGTGGAATGGTTTGTTGGCAAACGTGGTAATGTTGAATGCTAGCACACTCGTCTGTCAGCAGCTTCAGTGCAGAAACACTGGGATCAAGCCAAAACACGTCATATGCAGGCACATTTATTACCACTCAAGATTATGATCGGCAAAAATGGCTGAGCCATGGTGGGGCACCCCCAAGTCCCAATGTGTCCTTCCATCTCACTGCTGATGATTTGAAATTATGACACACACTGTACAAACGGAAGAAGTCATGGCGCAGTAGCTGGAATGGGATCATTGGTGGCATATGTGGCAACATAACCGTTTTTGTGGAGCGTCGACAGGTGTCAGAGCTGGAGACAGGACAGTGGCATATCCAGATACACGGGAGAGTATCAGTGTCGAATGGTGTGTCTGTTTTGGGGCTTAAAGGTTCAAAATTTACAAGTCCTTGTTTAATTGATTGGTCTCAAATTAGTTTCAGCTTAAAGGTGGATTTATAGTTGTGTGTCAGCTCTACGGAGAGCCTAGTTGGCGGCGGAGTTTCTGTGAAGTGCTAGAAAGTTTGACTGATTCAAAACACACATTAAACATGGCTTTATAGCAGCAACATCAAACACGTACAAGTACTCATGTTGGCTTCATTATAACTCACAAGGTTGATGGACAAAGCAAAGAGTGTGTGGGGAAAGTCAGTTTTTTTGTGACCACCACCCCAACCTGCATCCTTACAAGTAGTGATGGCCAAATGAAGCCTCATGAAGCATTTTCTTTATTTTCTGAGCCCACTAGATGGCGCTTTTTGTTCAACAAAAGGTTGAAAGCACACTAAATTGCCATTCTTTGAGCCTCTCTCTTTAAACCATGAGCGCCATCTAGTGGGCTCAGAAAATAAAGAAAATGCTTCATGAGGCTTCATTTGGCCATCACTACTTACAAGCCCTTGGGACTGCTTCCTTGTTTACTGCCATCAGCACAGTGCTCATGTGATCGCAGCCTTTAAAATGTGGGATATGTCTGATTTTTGTGTGCATTGCTTTTTGTAGGAAAACATAAGAAAAATTTGTGAGAACAGCCTGACAAACATCAGGTATGGGTCTGTATTATGACCTGTCATATGCTGCCTGTGTAACTCTTAATGGTAAGATGAGGTGTAACATCATGCAAAATTTAGAGGTAGCATGAATGAAAAGAGCCAAACAGATGTGGTGTCACTCCAGGGCAGTGTGCACTGAGGCAAAGATGAGTCAGCTCAAATTAGAAATGTAGAAGAGTAGTCTGTGGAGCCCTTGTGGCCTCAGGGTTCATTGTGCCAGCCACAAACCGCAGTGTCCCTGCTCTGCGTATGGCCAGGGACCTTTGTTGCTTGTCATTCTCCATCTCTCTTTCCCTTCCCAGAAAATGTCCCCAAAACTAAGTCTGAATTAATATTTTACTTCAGTGCTGAACAGCTCCATGTCATGACTGTACAAAGACACAAACCAAGACTGGAGGGTGTGGAGAACATAAAGAAAAAGCATTGCTGCATTGACAAAAAATAAAAACCCTCCACCGGTCACATACACAGGTGAAAATAAAAAAAAATTCACACTTTCAAAACGTCAGCAGTGAGCTGAGAGGGCAGCGGGGGATTGAGGGGCGTCATAAATAAAATCAGGGAGCGAGTCTTTAACATAACATTTACTAGAGATGAATAAGAATTTTTGAATTCATGCATTTCCTATGGCACACACAGCTCCAGGGTCTTCTCCTTTGCTGCTGCTTACTATGCATTCATCCTGGCAACCGTTAACATCCCCTGCAGGCACTGAGAGGAAGGTTCAGATGTGACTTTAACAAAGCTGGAGGACTCTATCTGGGGGAAAGTATTGCTGGGAGTCATTACAGCCCCGTCTTGTCTTGTCTGGCATGAGGCACAGATAATGCTGCTTCACTGAATCCTTTATGAAAAAGAATATTGAAACAAAAAAAAGGTTAATAACGGAGACTGTCATCACCAGAAAAACACATGTATTGTTCAAATGTTTTTTGTTTTGCTAACAACCTGTTGTGATTATGTCATGAATTAAACAGTAAAACCAAAAGCAGAAGCTTGTGATGCTGTTGTGCTGTAAAATCTCTTCAAGAGGAGGGGGAGGTTGTTGTTGGGTGGACAACAGTACCGTGCACAGACATTTTTGGGGGCTGGCACTCAAGCCAAAAGAAAGGGCCTCCCTCTCATAATTAATCAGAAAAAATGAAGTTATATAGAGCACGGTGGCACTCAAAAGTCGTCGAAATCTGGCTCTTGGGCAGTGACTTGCAGCGTCAGAAACCAACAGAAAAAGGTGTCCTATAACGTCAGCATCATACGGGGAAACACTGTGATACAAGGACAAAAGTTAAGGTGGCGAAAGTCCGAGTAGGCGGAGTGCTGGATGGGTTCAACAAACACTGACTTTCACCTGAGAGAACGGTGTTCACGTCCCGTAGGATTCTAAACCCAACTCCTAAACCTAACCATGTGTTTTTGTTGTTGAAGGAAAAAAAAACATCAATTTGTGGTGTTGTATCAATGTAGTGCTTTTATTTTGAAAGACTGTATGTAAATGTTACATTTACATAGAAGAAGTGAGCACAGAGAGGCAGTCAGAGCTACAGGCTACAATGAGGCTAAAAACAGAGTTCAAATGACATTTTTCCAAACAACTTTTTATGTCGGGGCTTCAGGACACTTGGATCACTATGGATGAGCAGTATGGAGATATTTTGTGGATTCAATTTTGTGTTCTTGGACGTTAGTCTGGGGCGCCGTCAGCCATTAGGTGTGCTAGCCGCTCCCCCCGCCAATCTCCGCAAGGGATGTGAGGACTCTAAAACTTCACCAGGGCCTCCATCGGCATATGGGTGAGTAGATAATGGCTGAATTTTCTTTTTTGGGTGCACTATCCCTTTAATTTTCTACATTCTAGTGAACCACACCAGAGCCACAGTGTGGGAGACGCAAACATTATTTCAATAAAAGTTTTGGTTTAAAAAGAAATGTAGAAGTGGGAAAGCGATTTGGCGTCTGTCTCCGCTTGCATCGGGCAGCTAGTGAACTTAAATCTGACGGGAGGGAGACGATGTGGTTGATGACGATGACGATGAGGCCTAATTATGTATTATTGTCTAAATTAGACTGGCTGTATTGAGATGTTTTAATAGTGGTTTTATTTCACAACAGTGACAAATCCATCCTTCAAGAAGCCTCATGAAGCGTTTTTCTTTATTTAGGAATAAATTTACAGTAGGTATAAAAGTAAAAAACTTAAAATTGATGAGTTCAGCTTAATGTTTAAAGTGACACAACCACATGTTTTCTTTACTATAACAATTTTCCTGTCTCAACAAATGAGAGGGATTTTGAACCATTGTAATTCTAAATTGAACCACTTCTCGCACCAAAGAGCCTTAAGACTTTTCTGGCTTCAGCTACACAGTTGATTTAAGGCTTTCGAGGAAAATCCAGCTGATGAATATTTTACCCCAGTGAACATAGATCTGCTGCATATTCTCTAACAGCGTCCATTAGTGGTGGAAACCAGCTCTGATCACTGCAGCTTATTTGGCATCAGCAGGCTGGATACAACGTGACGAGATATGAAGTGTGCTGCCTGCTGGGTGATTGATACACACCGTCCAGGCCAGATAGAAGGAAATTGCTGTTGTCCATCTCATTTGCACTCATTGATCCATCTGAAGGCTGGAGGGAGGGAGAGAGACAGAGACGGAGAAAGAGACAGGAATGGTTGATGTTGCCACGCTGGATGAAGGAGGAAGCCAGCAGCAGTCCGGAGCAGTGTGGAGGGTCTCCTCTGTAAGAGGCATAACACAGGAGTTTGACCATAATAGACTCAACTGCAGTAAAACATTATATTTAGGGCTTTATACATTATATATAGGGCTGGATAATCATTTAGTATCAGCGTTTATTTTCTCTCTATATAAACAAAGAGAAATTCTCTCTGGGTTACTGGTGTTACTTTACACACAGACTAGATTTCTGCAGAGGTCTGCAGCTACAGCTACTGAGGAACAAGCAAGTAGAAAATCTTTACTGATGTACATTGCATAATTTGTTGAGAACAAAATGATGTAACAACAGTCAGTGGAAACCAAAATCATCAACCCACTGAGGGCTGGATTCAAAATCACACCGAAAATCAAAGTAAAAAAATGAAATCACAGCTGATCCAACTTGTGTGTACCTCAGTAGTGTGTATAGCACCCACGTGCCTGTATGCACTCCCTACAACGTCTGAGCATGCTCCTGATGGGTCAGTGGATGGTGTCCTGGGGGATCTCCTCCCAGACCTGGATCAGGGCATCAGTGAGCTCCTGGACAGTCTGTGGTGGCACTTGGTGGCGCCAGATGCACCGATACATAACGTCCCATAGGTGCTCAATTGGATTTAGGTCAGGAGAACGAGAGGGCCAGTCAATGGCATCAATGCCTTCATCATCCAGGAACTGCCTACACACTCTGGACACATGAAGCCAGGTCCTGCACCAGGTGGAACCCAGGGCTCTCTGCACCAGGAGGAACCCAAGGCCCTCTGCACCAGGAGCAACCCAGGGCCCTCTGCACCAGGAGGAACCCAGGGCCCTCTGCACCAGGAGGAACCCAGGGCCCTCTGCACCAGGAGGAACCCAGGGCCCTCTGCACCAGGAGGAACCCAGGGCCCTCTGCACCAGGAGGAACCCAGGGCCCTCTGCACCAGGAGGAACCCAGGGCCCTCTGCACCATCATAAGGTCTGACAATACCTAACAGCAGTCAGGGTACTGTTGGCTCTGACATGGAGGTCTGTGTGACCTTCCAAGGATCTGCCTCCCCAGACCATCACTGACCCACCACCAAACCAGTCATGCTGGATGATGTCACAGGCGGCATAACGTTCACCACAGCGTCTCCAGACTCTTTCACGCCTGTCACATGTGCTCAGTGTGAACCTGCTCTCATCTGTGAAGAGAACGGGGTGCCGATGGTGGACCTGCCAGTTCTGGTGTTCTCTGGCGAATGCCAGTCGAGTTGCACGGTGCTGGGCTCCACTAGAGGACATGGGGCCCTCATGTCACCCTCCTGGAGTCTGTTTCTGACAGTGTGGTCAGAAACATGCACACCAGTAGCCTGCTGGAGGTCATGTTGTAGGGCTCTGGCAGTACTCCTCCTGTTCCTCCTCACACAAAGGAGCAGATACTGGTCCTGCACAGCAAACCTCCCTGTGACAGCATGTATGGATGTACCATCCTGGAGGAGCTGGACTACCTGTGCAACCTGACTGGGCTGCAGGTACGGCCTCATGCTACCAGTAGTGCAAGGACACTAGCAGAAGACCAGGCTAGAGAACAATCAGTCAGGAAGGATAAGGAGAGAGCAGCTGTCTGTGGACACCACATGTGAAACCATTCCCTTTTTGGGGCTTGTCTTGCTTTTGCCTCTCCATTGCACCTGTTGTCACTTTGATTTGCACCAAAGCAGCTGAAGCTGATTCACAATCACTTGTGCTTCCTACATGGACACACTGATATCCCTTGAGCAGGATATATCAAAAATCAAAGTATGTAGTGGTTTTTAAATATCTATCTATCTATGGGAAACATTTAAACAATTTAAGGCACATAAACATCCAACTATAACAAAAAAGACATATATAATCAGGTATAGCAAAAGGTAAGGGACAAACATACATATTTAACATTTATTTATCTCAGAGATAGTCGATAAATGGACTCCATATGCTCAAAAATCACTTGGGATGCTTTGCTGTTGTTCTGAATTCTCTCCATTTGCATGTGTATGATCACTGAGTTGAGCCATTACTGAAAGCAGGGGAGTGCAGGAGATTTCAAGCTGGTAAAAATTATCTTTTTGGATCTCAGTGAGTGCAACATCTAAGTATGCAAACTAAATAAGCTATCATGGCCAGATTAATCTCCAAGGGGGCCATTGCAGCAGAAATTAGCTGCTGGGCCCTATTAGCCCCCTGTTTCTCTTGCTTTCTATGCAGTATGTTTTTCTCTGGACCTAAATTCAATGTGTCGTCATTTTATTAAAATACACAAAAATAAGCACCCCATTCTCATCTCCAGGCCATCAAACAGCACTTTGTCATACCCTGCGGCGTATGATATGGCGTCTTCATGACACACACTGTGGATATACTTGCACTGCGTAGTGATGGCCAAATGAAGCCTCATGAAGCATTTTCTTTATTTTCTGAGCCCACTAGATGGCGCTTTTTGTTCAGCAAAAGGTTGAAAGCACACTGAATTGCCATTCTTTGAGCCTCTCTCTTTAAAACAGGAGCGCCATCTAGTGGGCTCAGAAAATAAAGAAAGTGCTTCATGAGGCTTCATTTGGCCATCACTAGCACTGCGTTCCATTTATCTCAGAAGTCAGAGGCTGTAGATGGGAATGACGTCAAACCCGAGCTGATGGCATTCCAGCAAAGCACGACAGAAAACCAGGATGCTGTTGGCCAGGTTAGCCATTGTCAGCAATACCAGCTGATAACAACACATTACACTGTATTTTGTGCATACAAACACTGTAGCAACACGTCCACAGATAGAAGTTGGACAGGACTGTGTGTATGACTGTTTTAGTGAGACACAAATAAGACAGAAGGGCTAAGAAACAGTATATTACTACAGCTCTCACTACTGTTGAGACCCTGAGCAGCCATATTGGATTTCAAAGTTGGGGTTTGTGGGTTCCTCTGACCTTTAACGGGGTGTTCCAGTTGAAACTTTCGACAAGGAACTCAGAAATTGATCACAAAAAAGAAAACAAAACACCTTTACAGTAGTTCTCGTTGTGTGTCACATAGAGACGTCGAGGGGTTTGACCAGGTGTCAATATCTGGAATGAGAACGGGTGAAGACCCTGAGCAAAATTCTTATGCAGCAGTTGCAGTATAAAGTAAAGAGTGTAAATATAAAATATCAGTGCAGAAGCTAGTATGAAAAATATCAATAATGGGTCCAGAAACAACAGCGATCACTCTGAAAGTTACACTGCTGATGCTTGAAATGTTTTAGTTTGCTACAATGAATCATCTTCAGTCTCTTGTGTCTTTCTTTTTGTTGCTGAATGTACCATAGCGAGCAACAAAGAGTCCTTGCTCACGTTGATGAAGACAGCTCTCTGCAGAGCCCAAAAGTCCCGTCCCCCACTTCACAAAGTCACAAGGTGCTGTTTGCCCATTTAGTTTATCAGTACTAAACATGTCACATGTCGAAAGTGCCCTTGGGTTCCCAGCAATACAGCCACCAAGTGTGAAGTATATCGGATTAATGGTTCTCCAGATTTGCAAAGGACACACATACATACAGAGATTCCTTGATTTATATTTAGATTGTACTGTTGCTGCTCACAGCTGCAAAAACAATCTAACAAATTTGTGCTCCAAGATCTAACTAAGGAAAATGTTTGAAACAATATTCTGCTTTTGTTTTATTAATTTAAATCAGTTTAAATTCCAGCAGGGTAGTTTGAAAAGCATGCACCTTGAGTGCATTTCAAATTTGTTTTTTAAAAAAAGATCAAAATGCTGAAAATACAACTTGAAGTATTGCAAAAACGAATTTACACCTCTGAGGTGAAAATGTTGGTGTATTGCTAAAAGCAAAACAGGACAGAGTTCAGTGGAAACAGACCGAGTGAGTTAATCATGATGTTCATGAATATGTGACTCAGATGTCACTGAAGAGCTGAAAACATCAGATCTGTGCGGAGCGATGAGGAGACCGGAACCTTCCTCACATTAATACATGAAACAAACTTAAAGGTCATATTTCCATCATGTTTTCCACCTTATGAGCTTTAACTGGATCTCTTTAATGACCCTTTTTTCTGCAGTGGTTTGATGGCACCTGATTGGAGACTTAACTCCAACAGTTTACCTCCATGGTCCACTTCCTGTTAGTCACATGACATTACTGGATGGAAACATGCGTTCATTCACATTTTCTTTTGATGCTTTTCTGAAACTCTGCACTACCAATTTTTAAGTCATTTACAATCAAGTGTCTGTTTTGCAATCACAGTGGTGTTTTTTGTGGTTGGCATGTGACTGGTAGTCACTCACTGAGATGAGAAAATAAACTCACGAGCCTGTAAATTCTCCTCTCCAACTCTGCTAGTTGGCAAGATCGAGGTAAAAATCAAGGGAGAAATGAAGAAGATCAGCTCCAATCCATCCTGACCACTTTGACAAACAAGACCATCTCTGTGTCCATTTCTGCATCTATATCTTCATCAAAGGCATCGTGGCAAGCAAGGAGGAATGAAAATAAACAACAATCATCATGGCTAGTTTAGACCACGGTGATTCACAGACAGAACTGACATTAATCTTCCTAGATCCACGCTGCTAGCATCGCCAAAAGTTACTGTGTAGGCTAGACGTTACCATTTAGGTCCGCAATCAATCATTTATGACAGAACGCTTCCCTGCTATTGATGAGATAATGTGGCAATCCATGTTTTCACTGTTAGAAGATAGGGGGCGCTGTTACACATCTTGTGAAATAGAGCAGCACTGCTGTGTCCAAAAACAAACCAAAAAGATCCACTGGAAACCAGAAGAAGAGATTGCCGACAGAAAAGTTTATGGTTGCACAAGCTTGCTTGAGATGAAAGTGCTTATTAGTAGTGATGGCCAAATGAAGCCTCATGAAGCATTTTCTTTATTTTTCTGAGCCCACTAGATGGCGCTCATGGTTTAAGAGAGAGGCTCAAAGGATGGCAATTCAGTGTGCTTTCAACCTTTTGTTGAACAAAAAGCCATCTAGTGGGCACATAGAATAGAGAAAAGCTTCATGAGGCTTCATTTGGCCATCACTACTTGTAAGGAGGCAGGTTTGGGTGGTGGTGGTCACAAAAAAACTGACTTTCCCCACACACTCTTTGCTTTGTCCGTCAGCCTTGTGAGTCATAATGAAGCCAATATGAGTACTTGTGTTTGATGTTGTTGCTATAAAGCCATGTTTATTGTGGGCTCATAAAATGAAGAAAATGCTTCATGAGGCTTCATTTGGCCATCACTACTTATTAGTTTAATCATATTTTAGTCATTTTTATTCTTCATAGTTTTAGACAGTTTAAGTCTCCAAAAATTCAAAATGTTTTAGTCGACAAAAGTTAATGACATTTTAGTTAAGTTTTAGTCATTATGTGTTCTGTTTTTTGTTGTTTTTTTAATCTCTAGACTAATCCAGTGAGGTGAATTCATGTTTCAGAAATTAGAATCAGGGTGACAGGTTGTATAAAAATTTAATTTAGACATTTTTTTCTACAACTACAAATAATTTCTGCAGGCTTACAAACTGTCATTTCTCCTGCAGTGTTCAACAGGTTTAAGAGGTGACTTTTGTTCAGAAGCAGAAACATAACTTGTTTCTTCATGTGCAACATGTTAGTCTGGAGGTTTAAACTGGTGTCCTCTCACAGAGTTGGTGATTCAAACTAAACTTTCATCTCTGTCAGAGAAAACTGATCTGAGTTCAGACTGTTTACTTACAGCACAGCTACACTCACAGATAACTGAGCCTCCTACCTGCCTGTCAAACACCATCAACCCACAAACCTTCTCCAGTCCGGACTGAGTGGAGTCCTGCGGGGTGAAGCTGTGAAGTCTGCGAGCGGAGCTAGCTGCTAACAGCCACCGCTGCAACTAACAAACTCCACAAATCCATTCAGCAGCTCCACCATCCACAGTCAGACACACATGGCTGATTATTTACTGCTGAATTTCAGCTCACAACTCACACCAATTGCTGACGCTGCTCCAGTGTGTGTGTTTCTGCTTGCAAGTGTAACAGCCTTGTGCCGACTATCCACCGGTGTTTACCTGCTTGTCGCTCACGCTCATTTGAAGATAACTGCTAGCACAGCCATTCTCAGCTTTCATTGTATGATAGTCCAACTAACATTTTCATCAGGTCTCATCTCGTCAATGAAAATGAAACATATTTCATCTTTTGTGATTAAGATCTATTTTTAGGTCACTGACAAAATGTTTTTGTCATAGTTTTCGTTGACGAAATTAACACTGGCCCAGTCTTAGTACTGGGTAACTGAACAAACAAAGGCAGGAGTGCTATCTACAGAAACACAGGCTGAAATGTCCAAACTGTTTAATTATTAAGTGACCTGAAACAACACAGCACAGAAACAATGTAGCAATGACAGCTCAGTACCAACGGTGAGGACAAAATCTCAGAGAAAAAGAATCTCAGAGATCAGCATTTAAAAAAACCTCATTACCATTTCCTTTTCATGATTGAAAAGAGGAACATGTCTTTGAAACATTCACACTCAGCAAAGATAAATGAAACAATCATTGGCCTAATGGTGGCAGCAAGCCAGCAGCAAGGGAAGACAGTTTGTGTACGACGCCTCAAAGTATCCCTAAGCAAGGCATGGGGTGCCAGCAGGGAGTCAGTCTTATTACACAGAGCCTTACATGGAATGTTAAGCTCTCCACAGCCTCGGCTCCTCATTGGTCCGGGAGGAGACTGGGAGCCACAAAGAAAGAGAGAGACTCAAACCTCATCCTCGCCCCACCTCATCGTTCTCCACCCGCGCAATCTCCCTAAAGCTCCCCTGCAGAACAGTGGAGGCAATATTTTGTGACAGAATCTCTCAGACTATTAGGCACCCAGAGGCACCTGTGGGAGTCATCTCTCTCTCCCTCCCTCTCTCCCGGCAGCACAGCTGTTATCTCTTGGAGATGAACACTCACATGCTCACACATACATATGCACACAATCATTCCCTCGTGCACATTCACCATTCAGACGACCCCAAACACACACGCAGAATCATTCACCCATGCACATTCACCCCTATCTAAACACACACGCACACACACACAAAGACACACAGCGCCTTCGGCAACGGTAAACTCGTCTTTGCTTTATTCTGCAATTCTTCACTGCAGCAGCTACAACAGAAGAATCAGAGTGATGCATGTGTTAAAGAAACACAGAGGCACATGCAGAGGGAACTGACAAGGAAGAAAAATGAAATGATATTAGCCGAGGAAAGCAGTACACTTAATGGCTGTATTCAAATCAGATTTATGCTCAACATTAAATACGGAGACGGACTGAGTCATCTGTCCGTACTGTCCGAACGTTCGTGTCGTTCGTATTTGTGCACGTTTTTTGAAAGCTTACGGATACAGACTAAACGTAGAAGTACCACCGGTGATTGTACGGGCCGTGTAGCATAGTTCAACTGAGACATCTTCATAGGAGACGATGAAGAAATTCAACAATGGTGGGACCAATCAGTAATATAGTGAAAAGAATTCTCCGTCCACATGCTAGGATGCATTTAATGGCCTCACATAACGCCGCTGTCTATAACACTGTCTCCATTTAAAGGTACAATACTATGACCTCTTTCACTGTCGCCCTATTTGTTGTGTAAAATTTTTGACCCTGCCCAATAGTGCCATCTAGTGGCTATACCTATGCCCACATAAAGGACACATGGAAGTATGAGGGCAATGATGTTTACAACATTTTAAGGCCCTGACACACCAAGCCGACATCAGAGAACTAGCAGCGACAAAAGCCAACTGTTGCGTCGTCTACGTCGCCTCACGTCGCCCTGTGTCAGTTGCATTTGAACACACTACACGGACTACATCCGACGGCCAAGTAGCACGTACGTTCTGCGCCTGCGTGAGAGAGAGCGGAGTGAGAGAGTGGTACATCCTGTCAGCCGAGGGGTTTCCTATCTGTGCAGCCGAGCACCGCAGCACCTCCACGGACTATTACATCCAGACGGTCCCGGTGTTTCCTCCGCAGGCTCCACTTCACTCAGCTGCCCGATAAACCCGCTGCAACGTCCCCCTCTAGCCTGACTTCAGTCGACGGCCGACCGTCGACTTGGTGTGTCAGGACCTTTAAATGGACATATCTAGTCTCGTACGTAAAGGAAGTATAAATGAAACTTAAGGCAACCCTCTCCTCTGGAAATGATGCAACTCAGTTTCAACAGCAAATGTGTTTTGATACATTCTCTATTGACATAATGAGGAAATGTTGTTAATTAAATTTATGTGTCAGTCACAAACGTTTTGCTCCTGAACCCAGTCCACTGATAGCAACCACTGCGTTATCAAATTTTTCACTGTTGGAAATAAGGTAATTTTATGAAACTAGGCTGTCGTTGCAGTAGAAAGACTCTAATACTTTTGAAATTGGTGCAACATGACAAAAGAAATCAGAGAAAAAGGATTATTACATTTGCTTTTCTCAAGAGGTAGAAAAACTACAACTACCAGAATGGTGACTTAATGCGAGCTTGGCCGTTTTTTTTCACAGGAAACAATATGGTGGCTGCGTGGAAATAAACAATCTCAAATTACAGTTCAACAGTGAGCTGGAATAGGCAACAGGATTCTAATCCTAACCCCAACCCAAAATACACTGCGCTGTGTAGGTGACACATTAACCTGATTTGATTTATTAGAAATTACTGAAACCACAATGCTTCCCTAACCTGAACCACAGACAAGAGTCTGCTTGTGAGCCTCAGTCTCTGGTGTCACAGTCCTGAACTTTGTACTCCATTTACTCACTGTTCTGAGCTAATCTGCTTTTTTACTTGTATCGTACCCCTAAACGTATACATTTTGACGAACAGAAAGTCTTCACCTCCTCCGAGAACCGTCACCTTATCATGGTGGAGGAGTTTGAGTGCCCTAATGACCCTAGGAGCTATGCTGTCGGGGGCATTTTGCCCCTGGTAGGGTTTCCCATGGCAGATTGGTTCTGGGCGAAGGGTCAGATGAAGAACGGTTCAGAAGACCCTTCACGATGGAGACAATCAAGGACACGTGTACCCGGCCCGGAGGGTTACCGGGGCCCCGCCCTGGAGCCAGGCCTGGGGTTGGGGCCCGTGGGCGAGCGCCTGGTGGTCGGGCCTTCGCCCATGGGGTCCGGCCGGGCCCAGCCCGAGCCGGCTACATGGGCTCGTCCCCCTGCAGGCCCACCACCCGCAGAGGGATCCAGAGGGGTTCGGTGCAATGTGGATTGGGCAGCAGACCAAGGCGGGGGCCTTGGCGGTCCAATCCTCGGTTACAGAAGTTGGCTCTTGGGACATGGAATGTCACCTCTCTGGTGGGGAAGGAGCCGGAGCTTGTGGAAGAGGTTGAGCACTACTGGCTAGATATAGTCGGCCTCAACTCGACACATAGCTCCGGGTCTGGAACCCTAGTCCTTGAGAGGGGTTGGACTCTCTCCTTCGCTGGAGTTGCTCCGGGTGAGAGGCGGAGGGCCGGGGTGGGCTTTCTGATAGCCCCCAGACTCTCTGCCTGTATGTTGGGGTTTACCCCGGTGGACGAAAGGGTTGCTTCCCTGCGCCTTCGGGTCGGGGAACGGGTCCTGACTGTTGTCTGTGCTTATGCACCGAACAACAGTTCAGAGTACCCACCCTTTTTGGAGTCCCTGGGACAGGTGCTGGACAGTGCCCCAACCGGGGACTCCATTGTTCTGCTGGGGGACTTCAACGCTCACGTGGGCAATGACAGCAGGACCTGGAGGGGTGTGACTGGGAGGAACGGCCTGCCCGATCTGAACCCGAGTGGTGTTCAGTTATTGGACTTGGAATGGAATTGGATGTGAATCGGTGTACGTGGCACCAGGACAGCCTAGGTCGCAGGTCAATGATCGACTTTGTAGTCGTATCATTTGACCTGCGGCCATATGTTCTGGACACTCGGGTGAAGAGAGGAGCAGAGCTGTCAACTGATCACCACCTGGTGGTGAGTTGGATCCCTGGCAGGCCCAAACGAACAGTGAGGGTCTGCTGGGAACGCCTGGCGGAAGAACCTGTCCAGATGATCTTCAACTCCCATCTCTGGGAGAGCTTCGACCGCATCCCGTAGGCAGAGGGGGACATTGAGTCCGAATGGGCCTTGTTCCGCTCTGCCATTGTTGAGGCGGCGGTTGCGAGCTGTGGCCGCAAGGCCGCTGGGGCCAGTCGCGGCGGTAATCCCCGAACCCGCTGGTGGACACCAGAGGTGAGGGGAGCCGTCAGGCTGAAGAAGGAGACCTACAGGGCATGGTTGGTCTGTGGGTCTCCGGAAGCAGCTGACAGGTACCGGCGGGCCAAGCGGAGCGCAGCGGCGGCAGTCGTTGAGGCAAAAACTCAGGCGTGGGAGGAGTTCGGTGAGGCCATGGAGGAAGACTATCGATCGGCTCCAAAGAGGTTCTGGCAAACTGTCCGGCGCCTCGGGGGGGAAGGTGGCAACTTGCTCACACTGTTTACAGTGGGGGGCGGGGAGCTGCTGACGTCAACTGGGGACATTGTCGGGCGGTGGAAGGAATACTTTGAGGAGCTCCTCAATCCCACCAACACGTATTCCAGTGAGGAAACAGAGACGAGGGTCTCGGGGGCGGGTCGTCCAATTTCTGGGGCAGAAGTTGCTGAGGTAGTGAAACAACTCCGAAGCGGCGGAGCCCCGGGTGGATGAGATTCGTCCCTGGATATCTCAAGGCTCTGGATGTTGTAGGGCTGTCCTGGCTGACACGCCTCTGCAACATTGCGTGGACATCGGGGGCAGTGCCTCTGGAGTGGCAGACCGGGGTGGTGGTCCCCATTTTCAAGAAGGGGGACCAGAGGGTGTGTTCCAACTACAGGGGGATCACACTCCTCAGCCTACCCGGTAAGGTTTACTCCAGGGTGCTGGAGAAGAGGGTCCGGTCGATAGTTGAACCTCGGATTGAGGAGAAGCAATGTGGTTTTCATCCCGGACGCGGAACCGTGGACCAGCTCTTTACCCTCGCTGGGGTGCTGGAGGGGGCATGGGAGTTTGCCCAACCAGTCCACATGTGTTTTGTGGATTTGGAGAAGGCTTACGACCGTGTCCCCAGGGGCATCCTGTGGGGGGTGCTCCGTGAGTATGGGGTTGGTGGCCCCTTGCTAAGGGCCATCCAGTCCCTGTACCAAAGGAGCATGAGTCTGGTTCACGTGGCTGGCAGTAAGTCGGACCTGTTCTCGGTGAGGGTTGGACTCCGCCAGGGCTGCCCTTTGTCACCGGTTCTGTTCATAACTTTTATGGACAGAATTTCTAGGCGCAGCCGAGTGGTGGAGGGTGTCAGGTTCGGTGACGGGAGGATCTCGTCCCTGCTTTTTGCGGATGATGTGGTCCTCCTTGCTCCATCGAACAGAGACCTCCAGCTCTCGCTGGGGTGGTTCGCAGCCGAGTGTGAAGCGGCTGGGATGAGAATCAGCACCTCCAAGTCTGAGGCCATGGTCCTCAGCCGGAAAAGGGTGGATTGCCCACTCCGGGTCAGGGGGGAGGTCCTTCCTCAGGTGGAGGAGTTTAAGTATCTTGGGGTCTTGTTCACGAGTGAGGGCAGGATGGAGCGGGAGATTGACAGGCGGATTGGGGCAGCGTCAGCAGTGATGCAGGCGCTTAACCGGTCAGTTGTAGTGAAGAGGGAGCTTAGCCAGAAAGCGAAGCTCTCGATTTACCGGTCGATCTACGTTCCAACCCTCACCTATGGTCACGAGCTCTGGGTAGTGACCGAAAGAATGAGATCGCGAATACAAGCGGCCGAAATGAGTTTCCTCCGCAGGGTGGCTGGGCTCAGCCTTAGGGATAGGGTGAGGAGCTCGGACATCCGGGAGGGACTCGGAGTAGAGCCGCTGCTCCTCCACATCGAGAGGAGCCAGTTGAGGTGGTGCGGGCATCTGGTAAGGATGCCTTCCGGACGCCTCCCTTGGGAGGTGTTTCGGGCATGTCCAACCGGGAGGAGACCTCGGGGCCGCCCCAGGACACGCTGGAGGGATTACATCACCCGGCTGGCCTGGGAACACCTCGGGGTTCCCGCAGAGGAGCTGATGGAAGTGGCTGGGGAGAGGACTGTCTGGGCTTCTTTGCTGAGGCTGCTGCCCCCGCGACCCAGACCCGGATAAGCGGAGGATGACGAGTATGAGAAAGTCTTCACAGAGACAGGAGACAAGAGCATTGTAATAGTCTAGGTTTGAAAAGATGAGGTATGGATTAGTACTTCTGCATTTCTTGATGGAAGCCTAGATTTGATTTTGGTCATGTTGCGTAGTTGGAAGACACAGGTTTCCATAAGCTTGTTCATATGAGGGTCAAAGTTCAGACACTGGTCAAAGATTACATCTGGTTTTCTTGTGGAGGGTTTGACATCAGTGGCCAGAGGGCTCCTACAAGATTTCACATTGGAGACAAAGTTATCAGGACCAATAAGAGGAATATCAAGTGACACCCTTTTCTAGCTGGCAACGAGGCAGTCATAGAGGAAACCAGTATTAACCATGTCTGTTAGCACAACTGTAAAATACAGCTCCATGTCATCAGCATAACAGCAGTAAGAGATGCTGTTCAGCTGACTAACCACATTGCCTGGGTAATGTGTGTAGAAAGAAAAACATAGGACCAAGGATTAACCCCTGTGGAATTCCACAGAGTATAAAGCCAGATGAGGACACATATGATGACCTCAAACTACCTGTTTGACAGATAGGACCAGAACCAATTGAGTGCAGAACCTGAGATACCAATCCACTAACTGAGCCATTCATCTAGGATGGAGGGATCAGTAGTATCAAATGCAGCAGTTAAGCAAAGCAGAACCAGTCCTGGAGCTTTCCATCACATCACAGTCTTATTTATCTTAGATAGAGCTCACTGGTTTACTTTTTTCTGGAGCATGTTAAAGAAATAGTACATAGACAGAAATGCAAAACCAAAAAGTTGTGGGTTTGTGGGGAACTGTTTCTTGACGATAAGAAAAAGTTTCAGCACGTAACTCCTTGTGAAACCACAAATTGTGATTTTTACACATCTGCTTTTGTAAGGTTTAAACAAATGAGATACAATGTGTTAGCTTTAGAGGTTAGCTTAGGCTAACTGTGTCTCCCAGTTCCAGTCTTAGACGATAAGGACTTCTCACCCATGTTGGCTCAAGTTTTAATATTCATTTGTGACCTTCTGCAGTTTGGGTGAACTAATAGAGATTTTGTATTCGTATCCAAATTGCTGTTGCTTAATAACCATTTCACTCTCATAGAAAACAATTTAAATGCATCACCTTCCAAGTACGTCAGTGTTTTATGGGGCTATTTATTTTGATTAACATCTATTATTATTAAGAGCTAAGTATGGGTGTGTGGTCATGTTATAGTGACCTTTATTCAGTGGTTTACTTTCATTTACCATGTTGCTGACCCACACTTTGGTTTCAGCTTGTTCTCTTTCCCAACCGTTTGTTTGGTCTACATTCAGACAATATATAATATGCACATTTGTGGAGATTTGTGTTGCATCTTCAGACCGTCTGCACTCTGGTCACAGCCCTGTGAGAAGACAGAGCATTGCTGTGTGATCCAGACTGCGGCAGAGGAATAGAGCTCTCCTAAATGATGTGGTTATGGAGTGAAATCCCATTATCCTGCTACTGGGAGATGTGGAAATGCACAGAGGTGTCGATTTGCTGTCAAAGGTGAGCGTTAAGGCTGCACAGTTTTCACCTTTGTCTACACTCACCTGAGGGAGTGTAAACGTGTAAATATATTTGGTGGCTCTATTGGAAGATGATGAGTCGAAATCTTTTTCTAATAAATGCAGCTTCTCCTACTCTAGCTTTCATCACAGCTTCAATCGATACATGGCCAAGATATTAGATTAACTTACTAATCCAAACAGTTTGGTCTGACTCAGTTTCTATGTAAATATACTGGATTCATCAATGTCTCACAATAAGTCCTGGAGAAAAGAAACCAAGTACAGTTACAAGGTACTTGGGATTTGCACCTATTCAGTTTATTCTTCCCTTACAACACTTTATGTGACAGTTTTAGTTACTGTTCACTTAGCAAATTCAAAATGTACACACGAACTATTTGATTATCTTAGAAAATATGATGCATATAATAGATTAAACCCCTCAAAATAAAACAATGCACCTGTTAACCCACATCATAGACTGTGGCTTCAGTGAGGACATGAGGTGTGAGCAGTCAACCAGTGATATTGTTCTAAGATTATTTGCTTCAAAGGATTTTTAGACGTTAGGAGTTTGAAAGCGGCAATGACGACAGGCTGGACAGTTTATGATGAACTTTATAAACTGTAGCACTCCTCAGATGCATACTCCAAGTCCATGTCTTGAGCCGGGTGGTTGGCGTGGGTCTGGAGGAGGGACGGAAGACAGTCCTTCAAAGTTAATGTCTGCTATGGACAGGGAGGAAAGAAGGAGACTTCATCATCCGACGACAACTTCTCTTCATCAGCAGATGCGCAGGAGCAGGTTCCCAGGTGGTTCCCCCCACAGGTGCTGACGATCTTCCAGGCTGGTCAGGGTGTTAATAAAAGTCAGCAATTAGTTGAGGGTCTAAGATGTGGCAGGCCAAGACCCAGGACCTCTCTTCAGGACTGCATCCTTCTCATTCCACCAGGCACTGGGGGCCCTTTTGGAGGTCAGGTTGTCAGGTTATTCCCTGACACCAGCACTGGCGGTCCATTCAGAGTGGACCCACAACCCACTTTTGGACCGCGACCCACCAGTTGGGAACCACTGCTCTTAAGATGTGGACACACCAAGCTGACATCAGAGAACTAGCGGCGATGAAAGTCAACTGTTGTGTTGTCTATGTCGCCTCACGTCGCCCTGTGTCAGTTGCATTTGAACACACTACACGGACTACATCTGACGGCCAAGTAGCACGTACGTTCTGCGCCTGCATGAGAGAGAGCGGAGTGAGAGAGTGGTACATCCTGTCAGCCGAGGGGTTTCCTATCTGTGCAGCCGAGCACCGCAGCACCTCCACGGACTATTACATCCAGACGGTCCTGGTGTTTCCTCCACAGGCTCCACTTCACTCAGCTGCCCGATAAACCCGCTGCTTCTTCCCACTTTAACCTGAATAACAAACCAGGGCTCGGTGCTGCGGTTGGATCCAAACGGAGAGCCGGGGCTAGCTCAGAGACTAGCGGAGGCTAACTGGCTGTGCTTCCCTCCAGTCATGCTGCGGCTAACGCTCCGCTAGCATCGTAGGAAATAAAACCTGAACAGCCAATCAGAGTGATCTCTCTCATGACAAGCTCCTCCGCCAATTCGGCATGATCAATCGGCCGAAAAGCCGCCAACCCCGAAGTGCTGATGCTGCGAGAGACACCGTAAAAACTAGGCTGACAGACGCTCACTGACGGCCTGACTTTGGTCAACGGCCGACCATCGGCTTGGTATGTCAGGGTCTTTAAGGGTTTCATAAATTTACATGTATCAATTCCAAAGAAACCATACTCTGAAAAGAAACGGACCGATCATCACCAGAAACATTTTTAAAAGATTGAATTAATTTAAATACATAATGTAACCAAAATACTACATTTCATCCTTACAATGTAATTTCAAGTATGTTTTGCCTTTCCATATTTTTGGTCTGATACGTAGTCATGTTCATGAATGTAGCACACATATGTCCATGATTAGTTACAAGCTAAACTGCGATAGCAAAATAGTAAGTTGATGGTAAAATGAATGGTTTAAAAACACTGTAGCTGTGCCTCCAAACGGGAACTATTCGGAAGAGAAGTGTGGATCAGGAGGAGAATATTTTGAAAAGCCCTGCTGAAGTTAACGGCATTCAACCAAGCGTGACTGCTAGTGGCTTCTTAAACACTGCCGGTGAAGCCTCCACAGCATCTGATGATTTATTAGAGTTGTATGGAAGAGTTTAAGTGCCAGCTCTAGTTCTATTCCTTTGTACAGCGTTTCTGTGACTGACAACAGTCAACAATGAATAACCTCCTGCCTCAACTGTCAGTAGCTGAATAGAGTAGGCTTTCACCGCTGCATTCTGGTGGTACTTGGAAAGCTTAATATTTGCTCAGGTTGTTCTCAGTGTAAAAAGTTTATGAACCACTGATCTACATAAATCAATCCAAATGCATTTGTGCTGATATTGGTAAGAATATCTTTAAACAAATCAAAAGGCTCTAAATGACAAAGTGATGAAACCACATTTCTTCCAAAGACTTGATATAACTGGATGTTTGTTGTGAGCAAAGTAACAGACTACACCACAATGAACAAAGCTACAGACATATATAGAAATCAGTGTCACTGACCTCCAATTATGTCCTCATGCCTCCAGGGAAACAATCTTCATAAACGAACAGATGAATTGCCTCACTTATTTTTTTCCCAACTCATCTCCCTTCCTGGCTCGAATCTTCCCAATTAAGTTGCCCAGAGCACAGCCTGCATTTCTCAGACAGCTTTTTCTCGTCTTTATGACTCTGTATATAAGGCCGTTGATTTATTGGGGCGAATACGTGCTGTGCCGATGAGTCACAACATCAGAACCACTGACAGATGAATTGGATAACATTGATCATCTTGTTACAATGCAATGTTCTGCTGGGAAACCTTGGGCACTGACGTGCACTCGAACACTGTTGCAGACCAAGTAGTGGATGAATGGTGCATGTTTCAGGCGAAATATGACCAAATAGCTTCATAAGGTTTTATTGTTTAGACTGTTCTGATTTTATATTGTCATATATACCAATACATTGCCACACTCTTTGGCATGTGATGCCGAAAGTACCCTTTCGACTTTCAACTAACTCCAGTGTCTATTGCATGTCTGTCCATCCTGGAAGAGGGATCCCTCCTCAGTTGCTCTTCCTGAGGTTTCTACCGTTTTTTCCCCATTAAAGGGTTTTTTGGGGAGTTTTTCCTGATCAGCTGTGAGGGTCCTAAGGACAGAGGGATGTCGTATGCTGTAAAGCCCTGTGAGGCAAACTGTGATTTATGATATTGGGCTTTATAAATAAAATTGATTGATTGATTGATAAACTTATTTGTGGCAGTATTTGACATATAGTATATAGGGTGTGAAACTCGTGTGGGGTTGGTGACAGTCAAACAGGAGTTGGATGGGTCAAACAAACAAGGACTTTCACCCAGGAGAGCACTGTTCTTGTTTTAATGTAGTGTAACTTTTGTAGGTCAATTTACGTCGTTGTGCACTTATTTTAACCCAAAACATGACGTTTTTGGTATACTTATCCAGGAGTTTTGTTTCCATAATATAACCGCAGCTGTCTGACAACATTAACCACATGTTACAGCATGTTTTATCCAGCAGGCAGCTGAGCGTCACATACAGAAGCTAAAGGACATTGTGTGTCAATGGAAAGAGAACGGTTTGAAGTGTTTGTCATGTCACATATTTCTGTTCTAAGCTCTTAATATTTGAGTGCTCGTCTGCTAAGTGCGTTCACACTGCATAGTATGGAAAAATGCCAAAAGTTGAGTGCGGAATAATGGGCACTTCTCACCCTCAATGGTCGCCATCTTTGTGACACAGAGGAAGCTACACCACGAACTGGTGGCAGCTGGAGACAACGAGGAGCCTGAGCTGGCCACAGTGAACTAAGTTACACATGTGTTTTGCACTAAGTAGCAATACTGTTGTTGAATAGAAGTCAGAAATGTTTGTTTGGTCTGTAATGATTTGGTACTGCGAACAATAATGCGAGTGCTATCATTAGCTTGCTAGCTACCATTAGCATTACTAGCTAACTTTCTCCTAGCTATGATGTCACATTTTAATTATCACTGACGTTTTGGTGTAACGCCGGAATTCCACTGGATGTGTGTCCGGCAGCAGCGCTGGTTATCCGCTGCGTGCTCCGCCGTCCGTCAACACCCACCGGCTGCGTTTACTGTGCGGCGCGGAAGACATCTGGGTGCACCTCCATGATTAACATCTCCTCATCCATGGTGTCAACGGGGTGAAATGACGTCTGAAAACCTCTGACCTGTTGACTTCAGGCCTGCCTCCGCCCATTATGACGTTTTCAAGGTGTAGTGCAGGGAAATATGATCCGCCGTGAACACTGTGTATTTTATCTTGAAAATTAACTGGATGTTTTATTTTGTTTCTGTGCACGACTTCCTGCCCCGCACGATCTGCTCTGTGCTGAATCGCTGCGTTGTGCTCCGGCGTCCAGCAAAAATAGAAGTCCTGCATATCTGTTGCGGAGGGCTCCGGAGCGCCGCAGCTGTGACGGAGCCGGAACGCAACCAACACGCATCTGGTGGAATTTGGGGGTAAGTTTGGTTTATGTGTGGGAAGAGCTAGTGGTCAAATGTTGGTGATAATGCTCCACCATTTGCTGTAAAAAAAAAAGGAGACAATAAAGAGGAAAGGGCAGTTTGTCACTGCTGGTAAGTTGCAAAACAGCAGTGCACGATTTGAGACAACACCGCCCTGTTGAAATTAGTGCATCACGCAAGAATTACGTAGCGTACATAGTGTACGACATTGAAGTGTACTAATATAAGTATGCAATTAGAGACACACATGATGGCTGGCTAGTTTGAGGTTGTTGCCATAATCACAAATGATCATTTTGATTATGTACCAGCCATTATTATCATCTCTTGGTCTGTTGTTGAGTGCTACAAATCGTATTTTCTCAAAGCTTTTTAAGATTCACGAACAGACAAAATGTTAAGCCGTAGATTTACGGAGCAGCACTCTCAGAGTGGTTGGTTAAAGTAAACCAAAGCTCCATTCAGAGGGGATTACTGAAGATTAATTATTTGTAATTACTATTTCCTAATTTGAATCCAGTTGGCTGATCATGTCAGTGATTCTCCTCCTCAACCACGGTTTTAATTTCAGCCCCAAATGCTGCCTGTATTGAGCTCACTCAGAGGTGGTCTGATAACTCCGCTGTCGCTCCACAGAAGCTCCTCTGGGTTTCAACTCATTTTCACATGCTTTACTCACCAATTGTGCCACTTCCCCAGCGGCAGCCACTACACTCTTTAATTTCTGCGTGTGAGAGTAAAGACAGGTGACACGGACGCATTTAAAGAATATTTATGGGTATTTTCAGCCTTACTTGTTTTTTGTCACTGTGACAATTGATTGTGTTGAAACATATTGTTGCTTCATTGTGCAGCTTCTTTTCCCGCTCCTGGAGTGCAGCTCTCTGTAACCCACTTGTTCAGTGATCAGTGATCATCAGTGGTAACCTGTTCGATATTGTTATGACTCCATACCTTACAGATCTACAAACTGCATCTGTTCTGGGTTTTGTTTAACCCCTAGGATCCAGTGCCACCATGCTGGTGTCAATTTTACTACATCACTATATTCCTTTAGACACTCATTGGACTGCATGCCAACCTGTCTTCTACTCTGAGCGATGAGAGACTGGCATGCATTCTCTCTGTACTCTGCCTCACACCTAGCAGACGGGGCAGTGGGAGCCTTGCAGCTTTATTATAGCTCAGACAGATCTTTTTTGGTTGCACCAGACTAGACTGCTGAGCAGTAATCAAGGTGAGATAAAACCAGAGCCTGTGTCACTAACACTGTATAGGCAGGGGTAAGAAAAGAAGAACATCTTGTGCATGGTATTCCTTTACCCATTATCCTTACAATATTTTTAAAATGTTTCTCCCATGGTAGTTGCCCACTGAGTCTCACATCAACCAAATTTGCCTCTTGAAGTTGTTCTGTGTCTGAGCATTTGAGTGATAGACACAGCTGGTTATCATTAGGGGCTTTCCTGCAGTGCCAGTGCCAGACAATTAGCAGCAAGGGGGCACAGGGGTTTCATGGGCTGACACTGGGCACTCCTCTTTACATGGTCATAAATTGGATGTTTTTCCATTATAGTGATTTTGAGTTTATCCAGACAGACTGGGAGGTGTGCCTTTACTGAGAATTAATGTCCACCCCTGGACCACTCAGAAGTGACCAGCCCATTCAGCCAAGCGCTTGTATAATCTCACTGTAACCAAAAACAAAATGATCCATACTGAGCACAAACAAATGGATTATCAATCACTACCTGCAGTCTGGGTCTGAAGCAGCATGAAGATAGCCAACTGTGACACTACGGCCATGAGCACACCTTATTACTATATTTTCAAATACACACATAATGGGAGAAAATAAAAAGTTGTTTTTGAAACTGTTAGTATTCTCATTTTAAAGAATCATTCTACAAAATATATTAAACAAAAATGGGAGAAAGAATCAGACATACAAATAACAGGTGGACTGGACAGAGATATGTGAGACACGGGAATCTGCTGCAAACTCAAGGTCCTTGAGGGAGTTTGGTTTGAAAAACCACATGCAGTTCTTTATCACCCTGAGACTAACAGCGCTGTGAACAGATCTACAGAGCTGAGGCTTTTGTTGGAGACAATGCAGAACCTCACTGGCCAATCATTATTGTGTTTTCTGGGTTTGCCCCAAAATACAACCATAGTGGCAAGAGACTAAAGCCCCTTTCACACTGCCAGATTTTCAGTGAATGTTGGGCCGTTTTGCCGGCAAGCTGCGAGCGTTTAGACACACAGAGCCGGATTGGCGAGTTGATCCAAGGTGCCCAAGTTTCCGCCTCGTAGGGTAGACATATTGGTGGAACCCTTTTAGTTTAAACAGAACGAGGCAGCTTTCTGCAACAGGAGGGGCTGTTGAAGACTTGTGGGAGGAGCTGTTGATGATGGCGCACGTGCGAGCCACTGGCGGTGGATAAACAGGAAACAGCTGACAGCAGGAATTAGCGAGCAGCTAGTAGCAAGAGGGAAACACAAACCTGACAGACACTGTAAAGATGAGCAACTGGGGAGACAAGGAATTGCGCGCCCTCCTTGTCCTCGCAAACTAAGAGGCCATTAACCGTCAGATGACGGGGACGGTGAAGGACGGGCTGACTTACGAGAGAATCACCGAAGGACTGACCAGCCGCGGCTTCCCTCCCACGTCACTGTTTACGTCACATGCTGAGCTACACGTTTTGTTACTTGCTCACGCCCCCCATTGCCCCGAAAAAGGCACATTCTGTATAAACAAAAGTAGGTAGGCGGCATTTTGCTGCACTCCCCGATTTTGTTTTTATACTGCCAATGCTGAAAAAACACTGATTGGGCTTTCCTGCAAATTTGCACAGTTCCTGTTTAAAAAGGGCTTGAAGCTGAGATTCAAAAGATAACTGGAATGGAGTTCGTCTACTCATTTGCTACATTATACCTTGGAAAGAATCCTGAAACTGCCCCACACAAGGATAAAATTTATATGTACTTTTGGCAAGTAGCACAAAATCCATAACTTGAAAATGGTTGCAAGTTGATCCTCCAGCATTGGCCCAACTGCTGGGGATTATAGACAAAATATACTGTGTGAGAACATTTTTATTTTAAGGCTTGAGCTGGAAGAATGTGCAAACTATTGGAAGAAATGGATTGTGTATAAACGCCATTGAGAAAAGTGTGACACTGTATGCCAGGTGTCATGACCCAGCTCATAGGACATGTCAAAAATGGGAGACAAATGTCATCAACTGAAAAGTGTACAAAATTATTATTAACAGAAGATAATTGCAAAAACATTGTTAATTTATGAGGTGTGTGAAGCTGGGTGAGTGAGTGATGTGGGAGGGTGTTGTATGGTGAAGAACACAAACTGAAAACCAGGCTGAGGCCAACTAAAGCAAGTATGCTGCCACTGGGAGACTGGCCAGGTGCTCCCAGTTGCCACTTACTCAGCTCCGCCCACCAGGACCTGCAAGACACAGCAGACGGAGAGACAGGGGAAAACACACACAAAGCAGACCCTGCTGAGGCAGGAGGCCATCACACAAGGTGTCAGTGCAAAAATACTGTGATTTGACTTTGCAACAGCCATGATGACCTCATGTGCTTTGTTTCCTCAATAAAATAAGAGTTACAAAAAAAACATGGCCCTCCAACCCCCCTTCCCTTGTCGGGAAGAAAACCCCAAACTTCCAGCCTCTCTTACTGTGTCCTCTCATATGATAATGCTAAATTTACTCATGACAATACCAGCTCTGAAACAAAAATGAAGACACTAGTCCAGCCTTTGCAGTGCAACGAGCAAACAGCAGGGAGAGAGTAAGTTATCACCAAAGCAAAAAACAGCTAATTTCCCAGAACAGAGGGCACTGCAGTCATCAAACGTGATGAGATGAAGGCATGGATGAGTCTTTTAAGGTCTGTTTGAGATAAAATGTAATGTTCCTAAATTGGAGAAAGCATAATTGTTCAACCTTGGTTATTTGCCAGTCAAAACGGAGCTCATAGTCAAAGATCACACCTAAATTGTGGGTGGAATGTTTGACATTGGAGGACAATTCCCAGGATTTATTTGTTCAACTGACAGGTCAGATTTGAGTGCCAAATCAAAGGACTCCCAAATTAGACTCACTGAGCCAGAGCAAGTTTTGTGACATTCAGCACTGGATAGCAGAGAAAGCAGAAAAGGCCTTTGAATAGAAAATGGAGTAGGACCAAGAATTGACCCCTGTGGAATACCATATGAGAGGGGGGGGCAGAGATGAGGAGAATTCTTCCGTTACTACAGAGAGAGATCTGTCAAAGAAATATATGAAACCTGGCAGAAATAGTGTCCACAATACCAGCACAGTTTCAAGGCGATTTATAAGGATGTTTAAGGATGATATTCAGTGGAATCAACAGCAACTAGTCATTACCTCAATAGGAGCTGTTTCTGCGCCTTGCTGCGTACAGAATTCTGGTTGACATTGCTTGAATATATAAGTGTTATTCATGTGTGAGATAAATTAAGAGGCAACAGACTTATCTAAAATTTTAACTAAAAAAAAGGTTAGATTGAAAGAAAATTGTTTAAAACCAGAGGGTCGATTGATGGTATTTTTAGAAGAGGTCAAACTATTGCATTTTTAAAACTGGATGGAATGGAGTAGTAGAAAATGAGCTCTTGATAATAGAAAGAATTTGCAGGCCGTCTGAAACAGCTCTGCCAGAAATCTAGTGGGAATAATGTCTAATTGGCAGGTGGAGAAATGTAAGTGGTAGATTAGCTTCTCTAATTCTAGCACTGGAGTTTGCTTGAAATGAGACACACCGGCAGAGGGCTCAGCAAAGATGAGAAGATTTCTGGTCACAGGTGTGATCTGGAGCCTAATTTAATCTGTTTTATCTAAGAAATGGTGAAGACACTGATTACATATCTCAGTGGATGCTTCCATGTGTTGGCTAAGAGGAGGGTTAACCACTGAGTTCACTGCCTGAAATAATGTGGTCCTCTTACCCTCACCGGCCACTTTATTAGGTACACCTGTGGTACACAATGCATTTAGGCATGTAGACATGGTGAAGACGACCTGCAGAAGTTCATGGGTGACACTTTAAATCCCTTGTGTGGTAAAAGATTGGAAGTAAAAAGGAATCGTGCTTAAAATATTGAAGAAATGTGTCATGTTTAACTTCGTGCCTTTTGGAGATCAGTTCATCGTTTTTCACTGTGAACAAAATTTTGACCATGGGTGCTCAAACTCTCACCTCACCAATAAACCACAGATTTCATCTTTGTGAGGCTTGTATTGGTAGAAACTGCTCATTGAAACAAGGCCAAAGCAGTTACAGTGTTAATACCACTAGGACTGGCGATGACTCTACACACCCTCAACATTATGCAAGTGCAAAAGCCAACAAGCTACATGGGCCATATGGATGATTCTGTCTATGTCCCCATAGAGCACAAAATCAAACCAACCAGCTTTGTTCCTTTAAATCTAAATCAAACCAAACAACAAAGAGAGTGTGCAGCACTCCCTGTGGTAGCTGCAAACGGCAACTTCAACACGACATGTTGCCAGCAAATCTGCAGCATCTGGTGTGGAGAATAAACCACAGAAGGCTTTGGAATTGTCACTGTCTGTTCTTTTACCTCACGTCTCACTGACAGTCACCACTTCACAACAGAACCCGGCAACAACAGGTTGTGGATTATGACTTTAATGAAGCATTAATATGTCTCCACCACCTCCGGCTTCTGCTGCTGTTCGCTGCGAGAGCAGGGAAGGTTGGGAGGATGGAGGGAGGGAGAGACAGGACAAGAAAAGCACTGTAACATATGAGGAGAAAAAGAGAGATACTTGCATCTCCTCCAGTCGAGCAGGCTCTGGAGGTTTAAATGATTGTCGTGGGGCAGACGTCTGCTGCACTCATATTAAACAACAGCTTGTCTGCAGAAATAAGCTGCAGGGCTATTGGTTTACTCTCCATCTCCGTCCCTTGCTTCCTCTACTACCCCCATTCAGTGTGTGTGTGTGTGTGTGTGTGTGTGTGTGTGTGCAGAAATAATGGACTACTTGTGTGTTTTTGTGTGCATGTACAGTATCTGCAGAGGTGTGTGTTGCATGCATGTGTATTTATTTCCACATTTCTTTTTTTTTTTTTGTCTTCCTTGTGTGTTTTTTCGTGCATGTGTGTGTACACTTGGAAATGCCTCTTTGCGTGTGTGTGCTACAGCGTACGTGTTATGGGCTTTTTCCAAATACACACAGTGACTCCCATGTGCCCGGCTATTGATTTAGAAATGACCGGCCTGCTCACTCACACCATCTGCTCTGCTAACGAAGAACGACAGAGAGAGGGAGCGAGACAGTGAATGAGATATACTCCCAGCCTCTTTCTCTCCGAACAGCATTTTAAAATGAGACAAACAATTAAAAGAAAAGCAAGAAAAGAAGGACGGTGTGTGGGCTGATAGTGATGCGATGCTGCTGTTGTGATGGAGAGCTTGTAGCTTGACCTGCGGGGTCACTTGTGAGTAGCTTCGGGGAGCAGTGGCCAAGTCAGGACTGAGGAAAGAAAATAGCTGCAGTGTTGCTTTGGAATGTTAGAAAAAACACATGACTGATACACGGAGTTTGATACTACAGCAGATACTAGAACTAGTAAGGGCTAATTTATGCTCAATGTTAGACACGGATGGAGCTGCCTCTCTGCACTCTGCCTTCATTTCATCTGTATTTGTGGATGTTTTCTGAAAGCTTACAGATACAAACGAAAACAGAGCAGAACCAACAGAGATTGTGGAGGCAGTGTAGCGTGGCTCAAGCGAGATACAACTGTGATAGACAAAGATATTTTACTAATGGCAGAACGGAAGGAATCTGTAATATCAACACATCCTCACTCCGACCTCGTCACAGATCGATATTTGGCCAAGGACTTTCTACGCCGACATACGACGTCCAAGGTACCCTGGGTGTGTTGGTTTTTGACGTTCTGGGACGTCGTGTCAACTTCAGCCTGTTTGTTTGTCTGAATTGTCTGTTTTCAAAATACACTTACTTTTTCGACAGGAAATTACAGTTTGCATACAGTCTCTTTCAAAATAAACTCATTACGTTAGTACAACACCGTGAATTGATGTTTTTTTCCTTTGACAACAAACGCACGATTGGATTTAGGAAAAGAGAAGAGGGTTTGACTTTACAATCCTCTGGGAAGCAAACAAAAGTCGTGGTTGTTTCTCCTGCCAGCCCCTTTCAGATTTTCGCCTAAAGTTCTGTTTTTGTGCAACTGCGTTTCCCCCTGACGCCACTGGGTTTCATCGAAGTGTGACCGTTTTGGTGATATAGTCAAAAACATTCTCCGTCTACATGTTGGGAGTTATAAAATGGCCGCACAGACCGTGGCTGTTTCCAACGCTGCCTCTGTTTAAAGGTACAATATTACTTTTCGTAGGAAAACAGTGCATGAGAACAGCCTGACTTAGACTTCCTTTTACATGTTGGAGTAGGGATAAACAAAAATATCAGTACATCATCTGTGTCAGCTGATATTGGCTTCAACTTGAAATATCAAGTTCGGTCAATATGCTGTTTCTTATTTACATACACTGAAAAGTTGTATTTCTTGTCTCCATCACAAAAGAGTATGCATGTATGATATGATGTTAATTCCACTACAGATAAGACTTGATCACTAAAATTAGGTGGGGAAAAAGTGGATATATCAACACTCGGCAACTCACACCAAAACTATCGAGACTGATAAACACACTACAGGTAAGACAGAACAATATGCATTCTTGATGTGGGCGTGAACTGTCCCTTTAATGCTACAAACAATTAGTGATGGCCAAATGAAGCCTCATGAAGCATTGTCTTTATTTTCTGAGCCCACTAGATGGCGCTCATGGTTTAAAGAGAGAGGCTCAAAGAATGGCAATTCAGTGTGCTTTCAACCTTTTGTTGAACAAAAAGCGCCATCTAGTGGGCTCAGAAAATAAAGAAAAGCTTCATGAGGCTTCATTTGGCCATCACTATAGGCCTGCCTCTCAGATCATCAGATTGATGTTGACGTGGGGCGCTCCTCTGCTCTGAGTTGAGGTTTTTTCAACTCGAGGAGAAAATAAAGAAATGTTTCATGAGGCTTCATCTGGCCATCACTAGGGATGGGCAAATTAGCTTAGGCTATACATACTGTGGTGTGTGGCATTTATGTACGCTACAAACTTGTCCCTACACAAATATACATTAAATAAATTAAATACACAACCCAACATGCAACACTTCCTGTGCCACAGCAGCACTCTCTCCATTCGTAAACATCTGAATGCTGCCAGAGCTGTTTCCATTTAATCTAAAACAGATACAGGAAACGTTTCGTTTGCCTTCACAGGGCAAACGGAGGCAGAGCAACAAAAAATGTCTTCCTACTAAAACACAGTAAAATAGTATTATGAAACAGAAGGGATTAGAGGTACAGGCCCGTCTCTACTCACAGCCTGTCTCAGGTAAAGCCTCAGTTGTCTCTTGTTGCTCTGTTGCATTGAGAGTTCTCCACAGGCAGCCATTGTTGTGTCTTAAACTTCGCAGGCCGACACATGTGTGTAATCCTGCCTGCGTACTGTACTACAGCAGTATTCATGTCAGGTGCTGCTGTGGCCCCTCTGGTCCGTATTAGAGACAGCTCCACATCTGGCAACACGGTTATTTAGCTGATAAAAGAGGCTGTGGGTGGGTGTGTTGTACGCTTAGTGTGTGCGCACACAATCCCACAACACGTGTGTGTTTACGTGTGTGAGTATCAATAGAGATGCTACATACAGGTTGGCAGAGTGTGTTTTATCCCCTTTGACAGGCCGTGCTGAATATTACATGCATCCCATGGCGTTAGCTGTTAAAAACTGAAGCTATGTTCCATGTAATATTCATCCAGCAGAGCCTGAGCAGGATCAGCAGCACACACCATAAGCTTTATATTCACTTCCATTCACACTCACAATGAGCTAATACACAAGCATGATGAAAGATGCATTAAAGGTACAAGGCGTGATGCTGCATGCTAATGTGCCGACACACACGCTCGTAGGAAAAGCACAGAGAATATTGCCTACAAAGTACACAACACACACTGGGAGCGTAGAGCAGTGTGTGTTGTTTGTGTCTTCTTCCTCTCCTGTTTCTCCCCCAGTCTTCTCTTTAGCTACCCCCCCCCCCCCCCCCCCACTCCCCCAGTGGACGTCTGTCTGCAGCTTGTTATCCGTTGGAGTGTGACAGTGTGATAATCCATGCCGATGTGTGCCGCTGACCCTGTGATGTGCTGCAAGACCTGCCTGCCTCTGTGTGTGTGTATCTGAGGGTAACGTTGCTTGGATATTTGTTTGTTGTGTGTATGTGTGTGTGTGTGTGTGTGTGCGTACATGAGTGTGCATTCTGATGTACGGCAGCATTCGGATGCTTCTTTTTCTTGTTGCTTATCAGGCGCGCAGGGCGATGCATATGCTGCTTCAATCATCCAGGATGTGGGGGAGCTGGCTGTTTGATATTTAATATAAGCAGTGTGAGACTTTGCAGAGGCCGCTTTCACATTTAGCACAGCTCACACACGTAGAGATCTTACTGTCATCTTCAACACGTGGCTCAGTCCACCACAGAGGAAGAGGAGGACGCCACTCTAGTCAGTCAAATAGATCTGTTTGCTGACACAGCGGTCTTATCTCACGCGCAGCTCCGGCATTCCTGATATGTGTTTATTTTCATGTACCTGCAATGAGTTACCTCATTAGGTTGCACCATCGAAATGAATGTTACGAGTCGAGCAGACACTGTATAGATAAAGGCCGACTTTTACATTTCTGTCATCATTCAGATTGTCATTTTACGTGCAGTTATACAGTAGATTTCAGTCAGCACGCTCCCAGTTTGCTGCAACAGGCTGGAGTAGCACCACAGAAGCCAGTCTGTTTATTCGTCCAAAATTGTTGCACGTCTAAAAATAAACACAACCTCACATTGTGTCAGTCGCATCTACACACTGAGTCTGACACTTTTGTCCGTCATTAAACTTTTCAGAACAGATTCGATTGTCTGCGTTTCTCCGTCAGAGCCTTTAGAGACGTTTGACCAAGAATCAGTGAATAAAATGTGGCGGTGGGACACATCTGCGACAGAGGGGCGTCGGTGGTTTAGTGGTAGAGCAGGCGTCCCGTGTACAAGGGTGTTGCCGCAGCAGCCCTGGTTCAACTCCAGCCTGTGGCCCTTTGCTGCACATCACCCCCCACACACACACTTAACTGTCCTGTCCATTAACGGCAAAATGGCCCAAAACAATATCTTTTTAAAAAAAAACAAAACCATCTGCAACAGGACAGAGAAAAGGGACACACAGAATCATGTCATAATTCAGATAGCTCACTTTCAATTATGGGGATGATGATGAAGAGGAGGAGGAGGTGGACCACACACAAAACGTGGAGGACAGAGAGAGAGAGGATAGCTCCGCCCCTTCACGCAGGGAGGGAGTGGTGACAGTCAGATAGGTGACTCCAGTGGAGAGAGGCAAAGGAGGAAATGTGTCTTTTCATTTTGTCACATATTGCAAATTTTCACAGCGAATAGATCAACATAATGCATCAGAATCAGTGTGCAACAGTTTTTTCAGATGACGGATTTAAAAAATGCATCCAAAAAAAAAAAAAAAAAAAAAAAAAAGACTCTGGCCCTGTCCAAATACCCGCACTTGCACCCTGAGGTCTTCCCTGAAGTGCACTTGCCGAAAGTGCAGTTAGGGGCGTAAGTGCGCAAGGGACTGACGCTGTTTAAAAAGAAGAATTGGGACAGTTGTGTACACGTCACTTCCGTTTGGGTCCAGCTGGTCCGTCTCCTAGGAGACGAAACATGGCGTTAGAGGAAATAACGTTGTTCGCAGCACTGCTGCTGCAAATGATAAATGATGAGGAGGATTAGGAGCCGCAGGAGAAGGCAGCATCTACATCAGATCCAGGTATTGATGCTGATGCCCAACCAACAGGTAAATTACATTTTACTCTTGAATTTACCTGTTAATAATGTGTATATTAGCTGTAACATCTTTTTTACTCTACCGTTAACGTAGCCTAGATTACCGTTATACCTATTAAAACGTTTTTTGTTTGGATAAATTGTGGTAAATTGTGATATAAAATAAACTATAAAGACATACGGTAATAAAACAATAATAATTAAAGACACAATCAAAACTGTAAAGTGATGCGGACTGTCATACAAACCTCAGGTCAACTGTAAACTGTATATTATTTCAATATTAACGCCCTGTCATGTATTATTAAGTCCACACAGTGTGTTGTTTGATGTTATGTTCCTCTAACGGTTGTTGTCAGTTGGAGTTAACGGCTCGCGGACACGTCAGTTACTGTTTGAAGATGGTGAGTTGTACCGGCCAGCTGTGCAGTGTTACAGCGTCACGACACTACGGAGGATTCTGGATAAAATCCTTCAGCGAAGTGAGGTCTGATGCGCACTTTCAGAAGGGGTGCATTAAGGGCGCAGGTTTGCACCCCTTGATAACAACAGAAGACAATTTGGACACCCTACGCACTTGCGCCCCTTGGCGGGAGCGCGCAATTAAGGGGCACAAGGGTGCAAGTGCAGGTATTTGGACAGGGCTTCAGTATGCTAAGGCTTTCATACCATGGAATCTAAATAAAGTCCTGCTATGGACAGGTGCAGTCTCAGCCACCTCCAAAAAGTTCTTCTGCACACTCTGGTTCCTAAAACTCTTGTTTCTATAGTGAACATTTCTTTGCCGTTGTCATTATCACTCTTTTTTTATTTTCTTATAAACCTCCATAAACCTCTGAAAGTCTGACCCAAACAGCTGACTAGCATACACACAGGAATATAGGAAGCGCGGGTAAAGATAAGGCCTCGGGTCATGTCATCAAGGTCCTAGAAGGTTCATATGTCACAAGCATATCTGAGATATATTTGGGTGCTGAGCCCAAGGATAAAGTGGAGGAAATATTCTCCATATGACATTCACTTACACTGATATTTATTTTTTTAGGTGTCTAAAATACATTTTGCTGCAAACCTCCGTCCACAGCAGTACGCTGCTGAGCTCCCGTGTTGAGAGAGAGTTCCCATAGACTATAAAAATTATGGATTTATGTCTGTGAAGTCAGACAGTGGTTTGTGGACTCCAATTGTGAAGCCTTGAATTGGGCATTACAGCCGTCGCCTGCTTGTTTTTGTGGAGGCAGAAGTGACTATAAGAGGCTGGATCTGACTGAGAAGCTGACGACACTACCTGCAGACAGCCTGTCACTCAAAGCAGCCCGCCTTTGATTCTGCGTTACTTTAAGCCTTAATAAAACGTACATTTTTTCACCCTGCTATCACACACACACACACACACACACACACAAACAAGACCTATACATTAGATGGAGAGATGTCAGAGTGACAGGGCTGCCCATGGACAGGCGCCCTGAGCAGCTGGAGGTTCAGTGCCTTGCTAAGGGGCACTTCTGTAGTGCCCAGGAGGTGGACCGGCACCTCTCCAGCTACCAGTACACGCTCCATGCTTGGTCTGTACAGGTACTTTAACCAGCAACCCTCTGATTCCCAAGGAAAGTCCCTACAGACTGAGCTACTGCTGCCCCCGAAAAAACTTCCAGTGTTTACCAGGAGTGGGGTTCGAACCCACGAAGACTACGTCTATTGGATCTTAAGTCCAACGCCTTAACCACTCGGCCATCCTGGTTATACACAAATACATAGTTATTAAAAGCATTGCAACAGGTCAAATATTAAACTCAACTTCTAAACCAGAGATACTTTCAGCTGGTGGAGGAAACAGCTTCAGCGGCTACAGTGATTTTATTTTGTTGAAACTGAATACAGACAGTTTCACACCCCGATCACACAGAAAGTGTTTTCAAGGTTGCAAAACGTGAGGCACACCACACTGCCTCTTTTTTAAAAAGAAATATTAAATGCCACTAGTGAAAAAAAAAAAAAAAAAGAATTACGTGCATCGCCTTTTGTTGTTGCCAGGCAACCACGCCATCACCTCCTTACCCTAACCTTCTTGTGTAATCAGTCAGTAAATAGTTTGTTAGTCACAGATAAGCAGAGATCTGTGTGGGTACATGAGACCCTAAAAAAGAGGCTGGATCATGGGGAGTACCACCAGTTGGTCCAGGAGCTTCTCCTCCATCATGGACGTTTACAGTACTGCACTTATCTGCTGTTTTCTATTCAGATGGTGCTAACTGTGCTTTGTAAAGTCGTATAGCTCTGGGTATCCAGCAACCACTACCACCAGTTTCTCCTCCACTGTTTACCAACTGCAAACTGGTTGTCGGGACCACCACAGAAGCCCCGCCTCTCAGATCATCCGACTGGACAATGGGACAAAAGTGGACATGACGCGGGGCACTTTTTCGCTCTGAGTTGAAGTTTTTCAACTTGAGGACTTCAGACCGCTCCGGCAAAAACACCTGCAGAAACGTCAGGCCAGTAGCGACACAAAACCAGTGAGCAAAAAGCTTCACTCTCATTAAAAACAATTACAAAAAGCCGCCTCTAGCTGCTGAAACACTCTCTGTGTGATCGGGCCTTATTCCTGTGTCTGTCATGGACAAACAGCCATCAACAAATATATTTCAGCATAACTTTTGATGACGAAGTTAACACTGGAGGGAGGTTACGTCACCTGATTAACTGCCTGAACGATCGATGACCTGACTCTGTGAACGATTGGCTGGTCATCTGGCAGGTCAGGAATGTGATCAGCTGTCTGCAGTGTGAGCAGTTCCACATGGCTGCTGTCAAAAGATCTGCTACGCACTGTAGTCAGCTTGTTTTATATTGTCTGCATCTTCCAGCCATCTGTGGTTCCACAGCTTTTTTTTTTCCTTCTTATTTTCTGCTCGTAGCCGATTTATATAAAGTAACTGCCTTTCTCTGTTTTTGTATCTTGATTAAAAAAAACTGTATTGGATTTGTCCCTGCCAAAATATGTTCAGCGTATTTAGTGTGTTCAGAACATATATGTATGTATACATAAGGACCCTACAGACATTTTGGCAACATTTTATTTTACACCTCCATAAATCGTTGATACTTCTGCAGGACATCTGCTTGAAAAGAACTCTGTCACTTGGTGCTGATCATGGGGAGATTTCCCTTAAAGAAAAGCTCCATTTGAACTCTTCATTCATGATTCATTTATTACTGGACACTTGAACAGTTTCCTTTCCTGTGGACAAATTTCACATTCTTGTATGTTCGTGTTGCTGACCTGCTGTGTCACTAAAACACACTCTTGGTTGCACAAGCAATTAATTGGAATTAATTAATTGGATGTGTGCTAATTAAACACAGTCCCTATTTTCATTTTAATTACTACCCACTTAATTTCAGATAATGTCATGAAAATTATTAAGAATTTATTCAGAAATGGCAAATATGAAATACATATTTATTGCATTTTATTGCATATCACTCAAACATACAAAAAGCATCTGTCTTTACAAAATGGCTCCTGGCAGGAGGACAGAACATGACAAGTCCTTTTTTACAGTCTGTATCCTGGTCAGTGGAAATGGATTTACCCAATTAGCATACTTAACCCATAAAACTCTGCAAGAGAAATGCTCCGCCATGGCCAGGGGCTAGTGATGGCCAAATGAAGCCTCATGAAGCATCTTCTTTATTTTCTGAGCCCACTAGATGGCGCTTTTTGTTGAACAAAAGGTTGAAAGCACACTGAATTGCCATTCTTTGAGCCTCTCTCTTTAAACCATGAGCGCCATCTAGTGGGCTCAGAAAATAAAGAAAATGCTTCATGAGGCTTCATTTGGCCATCACTACCAGGGGTGTAAATATAGACAGTGCAGGCAGTGCAGTTTCACTGGGGCCCCTGGGGTGGAGGGGCTGTAGAGAGAGCGGGCTCTTGCAAGTGATTCAGTTTGCCACATTGGAACTATACCTGTGTTCAATGATAAAAGATAAAAAAAAGGTGGCATTTGTTATATCTGTCCTCAAAAAGGCAAATTCATCTTGTTTTTTTTAAACAACAAAATGATGTGATTTTTCTATATAAGCTATAAAATCTACAAATTCACTATAGAAACTATCCAATTAAATGATTGATTGATGTCTTTATTTTATTGTCAGATATGCAGTGATGGCTGCTGGGTAATATGTACGTTGATGTTGTCCAATGTCAAGTCTCTATTTGTGTCAAGACAATGCATGCACGATAGCATGCACTGGGGCCAGTCTTAACTCCCTCATGCCACTGGCCAGGGCCTACACTGGATTTTTCATCGGATTTTACAAAATAAAAACAAAAAAAAAAGATCCAAAAGAGTTATAAATGTGGAAACATAAAGAAAGTGTTTCTGAACACAAGCTACGTATGTCAGTAACTACATACATTATTTAGTTTTTGAGATATGCTCATTGTTATGAGCAGAGTGAGCATGGTGGTAGAGTGGTTAGCATCGTCACCTCACAGCAAGAGGGTTGCTGGTTTGAACCCAGGATGTGGGAGCCTTTTGGTTTGGAGTTTGTCAACGTGGGTTTTCCCCAGGTAGTGATGGCCAAATGAAGCCTCATTCTTTATTTTCTGAGCACACCAGATGGCGCTCATAGTTGAAAGAGAGAGGCTCAAAGAATGGCAATTCAGTGTGCTTTCAACCAACAAAAAGCGCCATCTAGTGGGCTCAGAAAATAAAGAAAATGCTTCATGAGGCTTCATTTGGCCATCACTAATAGCCACCACTGTTAAGCTTTGGCAAAATGTAGAGGAAAAGGCGCTGGACTGAAGACATATGACAAATAGCGACAGGTGCTCCAGCTTCCTCCCACAGTCCAAAGACATGCAGGTTAATTGGTGACTCTAAATTGTCCGTAGGTGTGAATGTGAGTGTGAATGGTAGTGATGGCCAAATGAAGCCTCGTGAAGCATTTTCTTTATTTTCTGAGCCCACTAGATGGCGCTCATGATTGAAAGAGAGAGGCTCAGAGAATGGCAATTCAGTGGGCTCATAGAATTAAGAAAATGCTTCATGAGGCTTCATTTGGCCATCACTAGTGAATGGTTGTCTGTCTCTGTGTGTCAGCCATGTGACAGTCTGGTGATCTGTCCAAGTTGAACCCTGCCTCTCACCCAGGGTCAGGTTCATTTGGCACCACTGCGCATTGTCCTATGGTTTTGTACCACACACAACTCAGCACACTGTCTTCATAACAAGTCTATAACGCGGTGACGTGGTCGACAGAAGCCTTCGCTCTCTGCTGCAAAAAGAATGAATGTTTGAGCTGTTATGGTTTTTATTTCAGATCAATATATACAGAATTATACAAACAACGTCTTGTGGCCGTTACGGAACAATCCCTGGGGAAACACTGCATAATAACAGCGAAATACATGTTTGCACAGCATGTAAGGTGAGGTAACATAAGGTAATGACATCATGACGGGAAAACAGAAGCCTCAGCTCTCTGCTGCTAACAGAATGAACACTCTGGCTGTTGTGTTTTTTGTTTTAGATTTATTTAAACAGAATCATGCAGGCAAAGATCTCCCACGGCTGTCAGGTATATTCTGCAGACCTGTAATGAAACATGGCGACAGACTGGTGACATCTCTTTCTCTGAATGACTGAAAATGTTAGTTTATATTTGTCACATATTTTGTTGGTATTTGTGTTTGTTGCAGCAGGTATCCACGGTGACACCTGTGGCTGACACTGTTGCACACGTACAGGATGAGTGTGTGTTGTGTGTGATCAATTAAAACCTCACCAGCAGTGTCGTGTGATTCGAATGTTCGCACATGTTGTTACATTTAAAGGTGTCTCTTTTTTTTTTATTTCAGTCCATCCCATCATCACATTCCTCCAGTAATTCCCTTTTATTTTGACTTCACCTTTTTAACCAAAACACCGCAGTGATGAAGCTTTTCTAAAAAATTTCCTTTCACTCACAAATTAATTTCCGACCTCACACACTTCATTCTGACGATTTAATTAGATTTCAATGCCCAGTTTTACATTTGAGCTAATTAAGATAACCCAGACGCACACGTGTACTCGCACAGAACACACATGGAGGGAACAGAACAGGAATGGAAATCTGGTTATGGTTATTATCGTCATGGAAACCATCTGACGGCGAGCATAAAGCTTTCTCTCTCTCTGGACTGCTGGGAGAATCGGCCCCAAAGTAAAGGCATTACTGTGCTGGACTGGTTCCAAGCATTCACTCCTCCCTCACACACACACACACACACACACACACACACACACACACACACACACACAGAGGCATAGTTTTAGGTTCAGACACACAAATACAGAAATGCACACTCTCTCTCTCTCTCTCTCACACACACACACACACACACACAGAGGCATAGTTTTAGGTTCAGACACACAAATACAGAAATGCACACTCTCTCTCTCTCTCTCTCACACACACACACACACACACTCCCCTCCACTCCTGCTGTGTATACATAGCCAGAGCTCCCTCTGCTGGTAATGAGTGGAACTGCAGCCAACAAACCTGACTTCAACACACACACCATCACCGTCATCATCATCATCATCATCGTTGTCAGACCACATAATTTGACTTCAATGCAATTAACCTTCAAACAAACAAAACCTCTTTTTTTCCACTCAAGTATTTTTAAGGTTGGAGATGTGATGTTATTGAAAGTAACATAACGGGGTGTGTGTGTGTGTGTGTGTGTGTGTGTGAGAGAGAATCAGCTATTCCAGCTTTTCATTTGAGCTATATGAGTGAAATGATGTCATGTCTTTTACATCTGCACCGTCCCATCATTCTACACGTCTCCCCAAACTTCAGCTTGACATTTTTCATATCTTTGCCGCATTTTGAGATCTCGACTAAAATTTTACTTAAAAGTTTGTGTGTTTAAACAACATTTGGCCACAGAGAATGACTGTTACGACTGAGCCACTGGAAGATGATAAAATATGTCTTCAGAACAAACGGTCAGTCGCATGAAACAGAGACTTCCTGAATGATACACTTTCATACACAAAACTGGTGTCGTCATAAAAACATGAGGTGTTCTCACATTTCTTAGTTCATACTTTCATCCAGTGGAATTTTCCTAATGCGATGTGAATTTCTGCGTTGCAGTACGAGTTTGAATGCTAGAATGTTTTGTGTTGACTGGCATCAAATCAAACCAGGAGCCCTCTTGCTTTGAGGCAACAATGCTGACTTCTGCAACACCGTGCTACCCAGGGTGGGGGACCCTTTTGGAGTTTGCATGTTCTTCCTGTGTCAGCGTGGGTTTCCTCCTGGTGCTCCCTCATGTTCTCCCTGTGTCAGCGTGGGTTTCCTCCAGGTGCTCCCACATGTTCTCCCCATGTCAGCGTGGGTTTCCTCCTGGTGCTCCGACATGTTCTCCCTGTGTCAGCGTGGGTTTCCTCCAGGTGCTCTGACATGTTCTCCCTGTGTCAGCGTGGGTTTCCTCCAGGTGCTCCCTCATGTTCTCCCTGTGTCAGCGTGGGTTTCCTCCTGGTGCTCCGACATGTTCTCCCTGTGTCAGCATGGGTTTCCTCCAGGTGCTCTGACATGTTCTCCCCATGTCAGCGTGGGTTTCCTCCAGATGCTCCCACATGTTCTCCCCATGTCAGTGTAGGTTTCCTCCTGGTGCTCCCTCATGTTCTCCCCGTGTCAGCATGGGTTTCCTCCAGGTGCTCCCTCATGTTCTCCCCATGTCAGTGTAGGTTTCCTCCTGGTGCTCCCTCATGTTCTCCCCATGTCAGTGTAGGTTTCCTCCTGGTGCTCCCACATGTTCTCCCCATGTCAGTGTAGGTTTCCTCCTGGTGCTCCCTCATGTTCTCCCCATGTCAGTGTAGGTTTCCTCCTGGTGCTCCCACATGTTCTCCCCATGTCAGTGTAGGTTTCCTCCTGGTGCTCCCTCATGTTCTCCCCGTGTCAGCATGGGTTTCCTCCAGGTGCTCCGACATGTTCTCCCCGTGTCAGCGTGGGTTTCCTCCAGGTGCTCTGACATGTTCTCCCTGTGTCAGCGTGGGTTTCCTCCAGGTGCCCCAGCTTCCTCCCACAGTCCAAAGACATGCAGGTTAACTGGTGACTCTAAATTGTCCGTAGGTGTGAATGTGAGTGTGAATGGTTGTCTGTCTCTATGTGTCAGCCCTGTGATAGTCTGGTGACCTGTCCAGGGTGAACCCTGCCTCTCACCCAGTGTCAGCTGGGATAGGCTCCAGCCCCCTGTGACCCCCAATAGGATAAGGGTTTTAAAAAATGAATGAATGAATGAATGGCGTCAAATCGTATAGCTGGAGTCAAGTAACAGTCAAATGTTCTCACAACTTATCAGATAATCCAACCTCCAAGTGAGCTCCTTTTTATTCCTGTTTTTATAAATGTAAGATGTGGTGTCACAGAGCTCGGCCTCTCCTTTATATTTCCTATGAATGAACTTCCAGCGGTACAGGCAGTCATACATCCCCGGACGATCTCAATGCTGATTGGCTATCGCGGCACAAACTGGTCGTTGAAGTTCAGACTTTTCAACACTCTTGAATAAGTGTGACGTGGAATCGTGCTATTTCTGTCATTTGCAGCGTGTCCATTGTGCCGCCCGGCAGGAATTTGCATCAAATCGTGTCTTCACATTGACTTTACATGTTATTCACTTGCCCAAATTGTTTTATTTGCACCTGGTGTGAACACAAGATAAGGAAGTTAACCTGTTCAGATCCCCCGTCCAATCCAGTGGACACACGGAGGAAATGCAAGCTAGGTTTCGGTCTAATTTAGTCATAATGTTAAAGTCTATAACTTCTGTTGAAAGAGGTTTACAGTAAACATGCAACGTTATATTACTTACACATGTCAGAAAATCATATGAAAGATGCAACACTTTGACTCAGGAAATATCTGTCCTTTGGAACAGATCTGAGTATCACCTGTTTGAACAGGAAAATACTGTTTTAATATGATTTCTGAATAATACAGTTATCTTATAAGCATCTTACTGATGACGTCGACAGAATATTTATCTCAGGAGGTTTTCTACACTGTTTTCTGGAGATACTTCAAAAACTTTGAGGATATTTTGAGTCATGATGACAATTAGAAGACAAAATATATGTAATGTCTTATAAAGCATCACTTTATTCATTGATAGGAGTTAAGCATATATGGAAAAATAACTTTTTTGTTGATAAAAGCTCTGTTTAGACCATCCATTGCCATTTTTACTTTATTAGGTGATTTCTATGTTTAGATTCTTCGTCTGCTGATGTGGCCAGAAAAAAATAACACACCATAAAGTCCAGTAATCTTGTTTTGTTTCTAATTATTTGTGGGTGTATTTAGAGTAGAACACCATGACAACACTGTAATGCAAAGTAATTGGGTTCTGAGCAAGGCACAGAGCCCCAAACTGCCTGGGGCGCCTGTCCATGGGCAGCCCCCATGCTCTGACATCTAATGTATATAGGTCCTGTTTGTGCATGTGTGTGTATTATGGGCCAGTGTGTGTATGACAACAGAGTGACAAAACTGAATTTCCGCCTCTCAGATCATCAGATTGATGATGACGTGAGGCGCTTCTCTGCTCTGAGTTGGAGGAGTTCAGAGCGCTCCGGGAAAAATGATAAGCACCTAGAGCACAGAAACGCGAGGACCTAAATCAGTTTAATGTTCTACTTGTTGCCATGGCAACTTTTAGTATGTATGATGCATTAAGGAATCTTGGAAGGACATTGAAACTCACCCTGACATGTATATATGCATTTTACAAAAACATATCCCTAAGTAAGAGTTTAAGTGTAAAACTGAGATTTCACACAGTCTGACGTGGAAATGTATCAGTAGACTGGATTCACGCTGCAATCTGAACTCTTTGTGATATAAATGTCCTGTGAGAGTGAAGAGATGGAGAGGAGGACGATGACAAGACAGACATTCATTCACATTCCTAAAAATAGAGCTCAAAAACCGCCACACAGAATCGTAATTCAGACACATGCACTCCCTCACCGCTGCACACACACACACAAACCTGCTCACACTGACGTCAGTACAATTATTACACACATGGATAATCTGCTGCACACACACACATAGCGCACACACCTGGCAGTGACAGTAACTGTACTCTTTGTTCATGTCTGGTCAGTAATCAGCCCCAGATGAGGGAACTGTTAATTAAATGTAATCACATTGGCTCCTTATGGCCTAATGCCATTCATACAGGGCCGCCTCTGATCCCGCACAGTTGTCGAACAACACAAGACACATGGTTAAACCCTGAGCGACACGACGCCGGCTGCAGACAAACTTCAGCCTGAGCCCTGAGTTTTATATTTCAGACGTTCAGCAGATGCTTGGATATCCAGGCAGGCTTACATTAAAGAGATTGGAAATTTTATTGCAAATGCCTGCTGAGGAAAAATCACAGATGAGGATTTGGAGTTGGGCTGAGACTCTGAGTCGCTGAAGTGATGTGAAAGAAGAGCTGAAATGTATCACTCAGTTCCTCGTGGATATAAAGGGTTTTGCAAACCAAAGCCTGAAGCTACCTACAGTGCTGTCTTTGAAAATGCTCAAACATTTGTTTCCATTTTTTACTGCCAGCCGTACAGTACAGAGACATTTAATTTAAATGTCATCAGGAAGACAATAAACAAGACGCCGGCTGCCTGCCCTCTGAGACGGATATAAATATTTTTTCATTTTTGGTTTATAATTAGAATTCTGTGGTTCCAGCAGTATTAAAAAATTTACGTGTACGTATGTCAGTAGCTCCGATGTTTTCGCAGTTACTAACAAAATCTCCACTTGCTTCTGACTGCTCGTAGTGTCACGTGTCAGTTCAGAGGAGGACCCAAATGCAGACCACAGACAGTTTGAGTCTGACAAAAGGCGAGTTCTAATGTAGCTGGTCAAAGACATCCAGTAAAGGCAGGTAAAAACCAAACTGAAAACCAATCCAGAAAAAAACACAATTAACAGGACCGGATACAGGTATGCAGACGAACTGACCAGGAACAAAGGGAAACACACAGGTATATATACACAGAAAACTAATCACAAGGATGAGACACAGCTGGAGGAGGAGGACACAGGCAACAGGAGGGAAACAGGGATTGGCTGACAACAAGTGTGTGGAGGGGAACACTAGGGTGGAGCAGACAAGACTAATACAGAGCAGGTGTGAAGGGAAGACTCTGGGAACAGGGAAGGACTAACGAGACAGGTGTGACAAAAAACAGGCGGGAAAACACACAAAGACAGGAAGTAAAACCAGACACGACACATGAGGAGAGAACCTACAAAATAAAACAGGAAGCAGATTAAACATGAATGAATAACATGAAACAAGGAACACAAACAGGAAACTCCAAAACAAAGTCAGCAAGATAACTATGGACAAAACCCAGGATCATAACACATAGTGCTAAATATTGCTTGTCATTGTTAGAAATTACAATTTTAATTCATATTGTGCTCTAATATGTTCAGCGATGCCTTTGAAACACTAAAGTTAAACATGACAAAAGATTAGAAATAAAACACATTTAGATAAATTAGTTGGCATTTAGCAGATTAAAGCTTCAGATCAGGCACCAGTTACCTCCTTTCAGGCCTTCGATTTACCTGTCCCTGTCACACCACTATAGTTAGAATATTATATGTATATATGTGGCTGGGTTGAAAAAAAGAACAGGGTTTGGCTTCACAATCTTACAGGAAGCAAACACTGGCCTCCTGGGCGAAAGTCTGTGGTTGCCAAACCCATCCACCATCCCTCCCAACCGGCCTACTCAAACTTCAACCACAGTAACATTCGTTGTTGTCTCAAGGCATTTTCCCCTGAAGCCACCGGCAGTGAAGGCCAAATGAAGCCCCAAATGAGAGAGGCTCAAAGAATGGCAATTCAGTGTGCTTTCAACCTTTTGTTGAACAAAAAGCACCATCTAGTGGGCTCAGAAAATAAAGAAAATGCTTCATGAGGCTTCATTTGGCCATCACTAGTCACTGGGCACGGCGACTAGCTGTGTATCATGGCGACTTGAAAGGACTGTTTTTATTGTCTCACTTTCACTGATGAAGATTTTTTAAGTAGGCCTTTTTTATTTTTATAATTGGTTAAAATGAGAAAGGCCTACTACGGCAATGCATTGCTGAGCTGCTGCGGCACTCTTGTATGCTTCTCCAAACTGTGAACGTGCCGACCGTCATCATCTGTATGTAATACACTGACAATGGATAAGTCCCTTAAACGGCCACATTTTTTTAAAAAAATCTGAACTATCCCTTTAAAATGTCTAAACTCAAACAAATCAAATAAAGACAGTGGAATACTACTCACACTGCTGTAGGCTATCCTTTGCATGAATGCATATACTGTTTCAAATTAAATGTAGAAGAAATATAAAAAGATGATTATTTAGCTCCTTGTCGTTAATATCTCATAAATTGTTTTTCATTGTGACATGAATTTTCCATGCTACATTATACTCAAGTCAGAGGAACTGTCATTAGTTTTCATGGGGAGGTGCAGAGGAGCTTTTTCTTTTTTAAAACATAACACTTTGTTTATGCCAAAATAAACAGGGTGTAGAGCTTGTCATCGCTGATGCTCACAGTAGGTCTCCACAATTTTCAGTTCTGCCAAAACGATCCCTCTAAATGTCTGTTTTCTCCAACGTCCTGCAGAACATCCTTTAAAGCTGCAGACAGTCAATCACAAATCAAATGTTACTCAACAGACAGTCAATAGTCGTGTCCCTCTGGCCAACCACAGGAAAGTGCTTTACTGAGAGTCCATCATGGTTGCTATAAGCTCGTGTCAGTGGTGATAAGCTCCACCCAGGGCTCCGCTCCCACTCTGTGATTGGTCAATTGATTGTTTTTCATCTTGGCATGTATGCCGCATCTCTATCTAAAGGGAGGAAAGGATCCTGTACACCCCTTCATGAGACCTAATGACAGTACTTTGTATTTAGTGTTGGCAGGTCCCTGCTGCTCAACTCCTCACTTTGTTTTCTGTGTTGTGATTTGATTTCAATGTGGCACGGAAAACTGATATTATACTATTAACTTGTGAGCATCAGTGTTGGGGTAACGCATCATTTTTTGTTGTGTGCGCTAACATGTTCAGTGTGTTTCCATTAATACACCTGCAATGTCTACAACATATCCCGTTCTGCTTTTGAATCCTAAGGCTGCCTGAGGGAGGGAGCAGCAGGGATAACTAGTGATGGCCAAATGAAGCCTCATGAAGCATTTTCTTTATTTTATGAGCCCACTAGATGGCGCTTTTTGTTCAACAAAAGGTTGAAGGCACCCTGAATTGCCATTCTTTGAGCCTCTCTCTTTAAACCATGAGTGCCATCTAGTGGGCTCAGCAAATAAAGAAAATACTTCACGAGGCTTCATTTGGCCATCACTAGGGATAAGGAGCTGGCTTTCAGCTCCTTTTTTTTCTTGTCCCAGTGATCGGCACATATGGGTGATGTTAGTAAAGGTTTGATATACTTCCATTCACATCCCCTGCAACTGCAGAGCAACGCTGGCACACAGTCCTGTTCTTATGCAGAGCTCTCGGCTCCGGTGTATTAATTTGCACTCATCATAGAGATGTAACTGCACTCCATTCTCTTTGTTTAACTAACGTCATCATTTGTTTATTGTGTTTCATATCATAGGCCCACAAATATTGATCCATATCTCATAATGATCAGATTTTGATCCTCTGCCTGACCCTCCCTGTGTCCAAGGATATTCTTTCATTTAAAAAGGACGGAGCTATTTAATTGCTCTATATTATCATGTTATTATTAATATAAGCAGGGGATTTTAATACAAAGTAGTAACTACTGTATGTGAATGCATGAATGTTTCAGACGAGCAGCACTGGATTTAACATGAACTGAAATAAACTGGAGCTTCTGTGAAACAACGTGAGTCTCATCCATTTAAAATGTGTATTAGTTCTTCCATTTTGGATAAGTAACTTATTATTCTACACAGAGAGTAATATTGTAAAGTATTACTTTCAAATGAAGGTAACTAGTAATGTGTAATATTTTACATTTTGAGAGTTACTGGCACCACGCTGGTAGCATAGATATTTTGGTGCTAAGGAACTACTTTATATTTTACGCTAAAAACATAATCAGATGTTTGTTTTTGACAGAGAAAAAAGAAAAATCTAACCCAGTGTCAACTTCCTGTCATTATAGGAGTTTCAACAGCTTCTCACAGTCTTACAGAGGATGGAGATTTTCTCATTTGTAAGACGAGCCAACCACAGCTTTGGTCATCATCTCCATCCACTAAGGAGAACTGCAAGATTCAATTGAAAGCTGCCCGGAGAATTCACCAGTGTTTCTGTTGCTGGCTTTAGCATTCTTTGAGCCTCTCTCTTTAAACCATGAGCGCCATCTAGTGGGCTCAGAAAATAAAGACAATGCTTTGTGAGGCTTCATTTGGCCATCACTAGCTGGCGTTACGTCTCTTCTGATGCAAATTCAAAAAATACAAAACTGTTTTTGTTTTGTATTTCCTCTGCGACCTAATGTTGTGCCATTACACTAAATGTATGTTGAAACCTGGAGATGTACAGTAACTGACTGCACAGAGCTCAAAGCATCACATACATGCAGCCATCAACATTCATCCATTACAGGAAAGGGAGGGCTGGTTTGTGTTCCAGTGTGACGCTGCGTCATGCCGAGCTTCATGGCGTCTCTTGGCGTCTCCGCTGCCACACCGTGTTGATTACAAACAGCCCGCAGGGTCAGAGCCCAGCCTCGCTGTCTTATTCAGGGAAGAGGATTTATTTTCCTGGGTGGGAGAGCGAGAGAGGAGAAGACTTTCACACTCCCGGAGGCTGTAGTCATGCATAACCAAAACCCTGTGAAAGCATGTTTTCTGGAGGAAAACAGGCAGACATGCAGCCTCAGAGTGCCAGACAACATAATTAGAGTTGTAATAAGAGAGAAAAGTATCCCTGACTAAAAGGATGTTCAGAAACTGCGCAGCTACCAAAGCTGGAAATGAGATGACCATGACTGCCATCACTGATGTCATCACAACACACCAACGGCTCAGTGTTTGCGGATCAGTGGAGCACAGAGTAGAGTCAGAGACACATGACATCACGCCACAGGCTGTGTTGACAGAGGTTTGGTAATTCAGTAACCATAAACAGGAGAATTAGGTGAAGTGTATTATCAGCAGATGTGCTGGGAACAGTGTGAGTTGACTCCTGACGCCATTGTGGAAGCTGAGGTCCTTGGACAACAGGTCTGCTCATCACCCTCACACCAGCCTGTGGACATGTGCAACACATTCTCACAGTGAAATCTTGACATCATGGCAATCTTGTGGAAAGCGAACTTTGGCCTCCCGCGTGAATGTCGGTGGTTGTTGGACCCAGTCACTGCCCCTCCCACCCGCGCCACTTGGGCTTCCACCACCTTAAATTTCATTGTTGTTTGTCACATTTCCCCCTAATGCTGCTGAGAGTGTTAACTCTTCCACTCCATGAGGAGGCCACCGTCCTCAGCCGCCATTTATGAGGGTCTCTTGACCTCTGACCTCAAGATATTTCAATGAAAGTGGGTTCTATAGGTAGCATGAGTTTCAGACACGCCCACTTTAAGATAGTGTCATGCACAGAACATTAGTTCTCCGAACTAGAGCGGGACATTATCCGACAGAGGACAGGAGACACTGTCTCAGGACACCAAAGTCACAGTGGAGCAAACACTGCAGACCTCCTGTAACAGACGACACTTCTAACATGTGTGTTGTCCCTCAGTCAGCAGGACACCTGCATGTGAAGTGTTTGTCTCAGGTCTTAATCTGTCCTCTCAGAGGGTGTTAAATGTGCCCACAGTTCAGTCTGTCAGGTGTCTACAGCATTTCTGACAGGTGTTATGACGGTGTTGGTCAGTGTGTCTGCTCTCTCTGCTGTCACATGTTGCTGCAATAAAAATGATTAAAGTCAATGAACAGACTGAAACTTTATCTCAGGAGGTCAAACTGATGTCGACAAAGTTTCCTTTGGGGAAATAATTTGCAGTTGGAAAAAAAGGTCATAAATAGCATTAGACTGCAAAATATTTTATTGCAATACCCAACATATGACAATACATTTAATAACCTAATAATATTGTATAGTGAGTGAGTCAGTTCTGTACTGTAAAAGGTCAAGTGCCTGATGAAAACCCACCTGCCGTCCATCACGTCCTCGTCAACACAACCTGAGAACATGAAGTTTTGATTATAGTTAGTTGTACTGTATTCTTTAATTTAATTGAACAAGTAAAATGAACCGTGGTCTGTTTGACATGCCCTGCATGTTATAGACACGCTGAATGGTAAATATGCCCACGTGCATTATTTATCTCTCATATTAGCGCTCTTCTCTTCACTCACTTTGACAATTTAATTATAGAATCATCAAGACTGGTAAATCATACACAAATTAAGCTAAATAGAACTGTCAGAGGATGAACGCTGATGAACAAACAATCCTGCACGAACTCTCCTGGAAATAATAAATGACACTGTGTAAGCGGACCTGCCTGGATGTAGTCTCGCCACCAGACAATCAGAGATCTCCGCCTTCTGATAGTCTGGGGACACTCCTTTCTAAAGTGTGTTTAACACACCAGCGAAAACGGCCGGCAACAAAGCAATGCCTCTTGCATTTTTGAAAAGGACGCGCCTTCTCGGAAATGTGCGCTCCTCCTTTTCTCGTCCGCAAGGAAACAAACACACAGAGAGCTTGAAAATGGATGCCGAGAGATTAAACTCCGTTTTATCAAACGTGTGCTCATCCGTGAAGAAAATATTTTTTCCAGCAGATGTCTTAGTTACAACATGATTGAGCTAACTGGAGTAGTTTCATGTCGTATCCGACAACGGGAGGCTTTTAACAGATGACGTCCTGATGTTAGCTTTGCTGCTGCTGTTAGCTGTCCCTGTCAGCTGCAGCCACTGATGCTTTCTAGACATCGTGATTTCCTAAAACTGAATAAATACCACACATAGCAACACAAAACTGCTTTGCTAGCTCAATCATGTTGTAACTAAGATATCCGCTGGAAAAGATATTTTTTTCACGGACTGTTTAATGAGTTATTACCTATTACAGACACCGCTAACGGCTAACAGGGCTAACAGCTAACGGTTAGCCCAGCTAAACATGCACGCAGAAATAGTAATGTTTGTTCAATCATTGTGTTTATAGACTTTACAAACATCGGATTAGTCCAAACGGTGATACAGTGATGTGAAAAATGTGATATACAGGCTATATATATAGCTAAAAGCTCTGCTGGTTTTCTACCCGGAAGTATTTGTAAACAACAAGGCGATTCCCTCTATAGTCCGGCCGGACGGATGAGTCATGGCCTTGTAAAAGATTATTTGTTTCTTTTAGTTGGCGAGAATGTGTCGCCGCAAATGCGACAAACATCCACTAACTTTGACGGCGTTTTCTGCGAGCACGGCTGAGCCATTTTGTACCGCTACACGTGTTTCTAGTGGGACTATGTTTACAAGCACAAGAGTTCAGCGAGCCACTGAAGGACCGCCCTGCAGATTTACTATTGGTTCTGCAACGTAGGAGTTTTTTTAAACTCTGAAATTGTATCTGCCCATCTAAACACAAAATCAGAGAGAAAGTCATCAGTCTTTAGTTAAGCAAAGCGTCTAAAGAATGACTTGTGAGTCTAGCCTGGATGAAAATTGCAGCGCTTCAGTTTCACTATCAGAAATGAAGGGACACTGCTGTAGCAACCAAATAACACAGAGCATGTTTTACTTGTTGTTTAATTGACTCTGCTGTATATTGAAAACCATTCTGGGATGCCGTGTCAACTTCAGCCTGTTACATGCATTGTCTGTTTTCAAAATACACTTCTGTTTTCACAGGAAATGTACAGTTTGCATACAGTCTCTTTCAAAATAAAAGCACTAGGTCAGTACAATACTGCAAACTGACAATTTTTTCCTTCACCAACACGTGCGTGGTTTGGTTTAGGAAAGAGGAACAGGGTTTGGCTTTATAATCTTACTGGAAGTGAACACCAGCCCCCAGGTGAAAGTTAGTGGTTGTTGGACCCATCCACCACCTCTCTCGTCCGCCCTACCTGGACTTCTGCCGCCTTAACTTTTATTGTCATCCCATGACTTTTCCCCCCGACACTGACGGGCGCTGCTACACAATAATTGCAACCAGCCATGTATCCAGCAGACATAAAAAAGACGTTGTTTTTCATTGTTGTCTCATGCTGGAAATCCCTGACGAAGCCCCAGATTTCTATTTTAAGACTGCATGCTTTTAACGGGCAGAAACTGTCCATCTCTTGAGAAAACAGAAGTGTATTTTGAAAAGACACAATACATGTCACAAACGTCAATGAGACGTCATCCGTAAACGTCCAGCTGATGCAGTGGGCTATGTAATGCGTCAAATATTGATGTTTAGAGAATTTCTTTACATTCGGCACAAACATTCAGTTGGACTCAAGGATCTGATTAGATTTTAGTAGTCAGTGGTCAAAGGTCAAGGTCGTGGTGACCTTGCAATCATCTCATTTTCCTGAACTCGATATCTCAAGAATATCTTTACGACATTTTTTCAGATTTGGCACAAACATTAACTTGGACTCAGTGATGAACTCATTAGATTTTGGTTGTCATGTGTCAAAGATTAAGGTCACCATAACCTCATCTGTCTCATTCTTGTAAATGTGATATCACAAGAAAACCTTAAAGAAACTTCTTTAAATTTGGCACAAACAACCACTTGGACTGAAGGATAAACTGATTAGAATTCTTAGGTCAAAAGTCAAAGGTCAAGGTCATGGTGACCTTGCATCCATCTCATTCTCATGAAAGTGATATCTCAAGAATATCTTGAGAACATTTTTTCAGATTTGACACAAACATCCACTAGGACTCAGTGATAAACTGATTAGATTTTGGTTGTCATTGGTCAAAGATCAAGGTCACTGTAACCTCATCTGTCTCATTCTTGTAAAGGCGATATCACGATAAAAAAAAACCTTAAGGAAACTTCTTTAAATTTGGCACAAACATCCACTTCAACAGAAGGATAAACTGATTAGAATTTTTAGGTCAAAAGTCAAAGGTCAAGGTCACTGTGACCTCACAAAATATGTTTTTGGCCATTACTAAAGAATTCATACGCTAAGTTTGACAAAACTTTGTTTAATAGTATAAAACAATAAAGAGATGACATTTTATATCCAAAAGGACAAAAGTCAATTGGAGACTCTAATCTTGAAACTGTGCTGATTGTATAGATCTTCTGTGTGTGAAGCATCCGTGTTTTCACTGACATGGATGTGAACTGTCAGAGAAACGTGACTGGTGCACGGAGGCGCACAACCACAGGGAGGTAATTCTCGTTATCACTGCAAAAAAACATGCCATCACCACAAGGTACAAATGTCACAACTGCGATACTACACATAGTAACATCATCATCAACACTCAGAGTGAGAACTCATCATTGTTTGCACAAAGTGAAATGTGATATCATTATTGGAGTTAATGTCATAATTAGAAATGATAAGAAAAGGTTTGACGTTTAAAAAACATGCAGTGCTACTTTACTCTGTTGATTCAATTCAACATGCATTAATAACAAAAGATTTATGTGTGTAATATATAAATAGTTCCAATTTTCGCACTTTAATCAAACTAATAATATTTAATAAACTTACTTTGTTTACTTAGCAGGGTATTTCTTCCCAATTCGCTCATAAATAAACAACCCATTTGGTTAAAGCAGTTTCCATATCAGGGACTTGATTATGAAGTCTGGTTTATACTTAGAGACTGTACAGTTAATGAGGCATGGAAACATTTTTCCTGCTTTCACTCTTTTTTTGAGCTGTAGCAGTTTCCACCTTATGGGCAGACACTGTGACATATGTGGGGAATAAAGGCGTAGCTGAGAAAACCGTTGGCTGTCTGAAAGGAATCCATCTTTGTATTCCTCCTCACATCATAAAGTGCTGTATCCATTCAGCCATATGCCCTGGATGCCTATAAATCTGACTGGCAATTTCCTCCCCCTCCTCCCCGTCCAGGAACTGCTCTATTTGGCTTCTTTTACTGTTGGCTGGGTGCTGGGTGCCTCCATATAGGTAAGATGTAACCTGTGCTGTTTGTTAAGCAAACAGTCGGCTCTCACATAGTCACAATGTGATTCTGCCATTTGAAATGACCAATCAAAATTCCTAAAAGGGACAATTCAACCCAAAATCCAAATTAAATATTTTTCCTCTTACCTGTATTGCTGTTTGTCAGTCTAGATTGTTTTTGTTGTGAATTTCAGAGTGTTGGAGATATCGGCCATCAAGATATCTGCCCTGTCTCCAATATAACAAGAAGGCACTCAGCTCATGTCCTGTCCAGATATAATGACCTAGTTACTGGTGATGGCCAAATGAAGCCTCATGAAGCATTTTCTTTATTCCATGAGCCCACTAGATGGCGCTTTTTGTTCAACAAAAGGTTGAAAGCACACTGAACTGCCATTCTTTGAGCCTCTCTCTTTAAACCATGAGCACCATCTAGTGGGCTCAGAAAATAAAGAAAATGCTTCATGAGGCTTCATTTGGCCATCACTTCTATTTACCCAAGATAATACAAAGACCTTGTTGTGAGCAGTTTCATGTTGGAACTTTTTCTTTTCTACCAAACTACACCTGTCAATCATATCAACTCGCAGAAGGATCTGTGCATCCACTGCTAGCTCACCTGGCACCACTGAGCTAGGTAGAAAGACAATAGTTCCTCCATGAAACTACTGAAACCAAGGTCTGTGGATTATCCTGAGCCACTGGGTCATGACTTCTGGAAAGAGACGTTGCTGCTGGCACAAGCAGAGTGCCCTCTAGTTCTGTTATATTGGAGAGAAGGCAGACATCTCTACGGACGATATCTCACACACTCAACAGCTCACACCAAAACAATCCAGACTGATAAACTGCTTTACAGGTAAGAGGAAAAATATGTCTTTTTGATTCGAGGATTAACTGTTTCTTCAGAATGCACTCACAATTCCAGCTTTCTACTGCCTGTTTCCCAGGAGTGGACACTTCCAGCTACCTCTCTGTCATAGATTGATTAGGTTCATTTTGTCTTCTTCTTTTTTTTATAATTGTTCAATATTTTCTTCAGACAAAAAAGTGTAAGACATGATTCTTTTACCCGTCCCGCCTGGGACTGGGACAAGGGCAAAATAATCACATCAGAGACCAATAAATTCAAACACTGGATAAAAGCAACAACTGGGACGAGGGGGGTACACCCTCTCGCATACCTGGGATTCCCTCCTCCAGAGACCATCCAACGGCAGGGGGTGTTGCCGACAGATTCTGATAGGTCTGTTGGGCTGGTCAGCTGATAAATGACACGTCAGCAACATGTCGGATGACACTTCTGAGGAAGACTGGAGCCACAGTCGAAATTGTCAAGCACGTAAAAGAAACATCTCCAGCACTTTTTTGTCTGAAGATAAGAAAATATTGAACAATACCTCTTATGTATATTTTGCAAGCATTGCTGATCCTTTTTGTGCTTGGCTTTGGTCGGTGGTGGCGTTGGGATGAGGACATCTACTCACCGGTCTGTAACTCTCCTTCTACCAACTTCTAGCTAGCAAAGCAAGGTCGAGGTTTTCAGATGTAGACATCAGTAAACATCAAGGAGAAGATGGCACCTGAACTAGCATCCTGCTAGCCAATAAACCGGACGACCTCTGTGCCGCATCAGTTTCCGACAGATATCAAGAACTGTAATATCCTTTGATTCATTTGGCTCAATTTGGCCTAACAGTCCTACAACCTAACAGTTATCTCACATGAAGCTCAGCGTAAGTTCAATCAGGAAGACCTTTCTCATGCTCACACTTTGCCACGATCTCTCAGCCAATCAGGATGCCACTGCAAAATTTTAAATCTGCTCTCTCTTCTGCTGCTGTCAGCCATCATTTTAGGCAGAATCTTCGCACCCTCCAGCCATCGTATCCAGAGTCCAGGACAAACTCTCAGAGACTCATTCCTCTACTCATCCAGATCATCAGCACTTCTCCATCTTCCTCTCATCTCATCTTCACCACCTCTGCCACCACCAGCGTCTAGACCCCAGGGGATGGGGGTTCCCTATTCGACTATGGAGTCATCACCCTCCTTAAATCTAACCATCTCTATGGCGTCTAATTGCTAAAGACTTTCCACATTCTTATGCATTCGTTCACATGTTAATAAATATTCTTTTACCATAAACACATGTCTCTCCTTATTAAACTACAGTTGTGGCCTGAATTAACTGATTTCATTTTTTTTTTTTTTTTTTGTAATGAAATCGTGTAAGCAAAAGCAGCGCTGAAGGACCATCTCCATGTGCTGCTCTCCACCTGCTGGTTGCCGCAAGGCGCTGAGTGAATCATTACACTGCATGCAGCTCTACGATGAAATGAGTTTACTCGTTTTTAAAGAGTCAAATTTTTGGTGAAGTTTCAGTGAACGGACAAAATTGCAAGGCCGCTCCGAATTCATGGGAATTGGCTGAAAACATCCTGGAGGGACTAAGTAATGGACAAAACTTTGAAAATAAGGCAGAAAAACTGCTTTTAAAGATGCACAGTTTGATTTAATTCAACCAAACAGATAGCTTTAATCACAAGAGCTGCTGTGCCTTTATGAAATATCTTAATAAGTTAAACTCATGTTGGCCAAATACCAGCGTCATTAAGACACTGGTGTCAATGGACCAGTTACGTCAGGAAGCCTACCGCTAAACTCATCAGTTTAAAGATGAATAACAGCGGAGCCATGACACGATGACATGTATAAAGAAAGAAAAAGAGTCAGAGACAGTGACTGGGAGAGGGGCAGAGCAACGGAGAGAACAAGGGAGAGAGGGCAGCTAAAGGAGCAGTCAGATTTATGGCAGTGTGAAGGTGAGATAGATGGCTGTTTGACCAGTGGGCTGCTGAAAATGGCCGAGCAGTCCTTTATGGTCCAGGAGAGAAAATGAGGCGGCTCTCCCACACCTATCCATCAGAACCATTTAGTGGCTCGTTGGGGCCAGTAAATGGTTGTATGTGTGTGTGTGTGGGTGTGTGTGTGTGTGGACATTAGACTATTACAGCCCCCCTGTCTTCTTAATGGGTGCCTGTGAGCTCTATCATGGACGATGTGAGGCTGAGAGGTGAAAGGTGGAGCTTCAGTACACAAGTGGAGCAGCAGCAGCAGTGCTGGGGCATGGTAGATATGTTGTTGTTGGGATTTGTGGTCAGAGAGACAGTAATCCACAGCTGATAAACACTAAAAACATGGCAGGCAGACATTTGTACTGAGTGTAGATCCAGGTAAACAAGGAGCAGGTGAGGCTGGTCTCTGCTGCTGATGACTGCTTTACTAACACTTTCTTTCTTCCTCTGACACTGAGCCTTCTTTTCTCTCTGTCCTTCCTCTCTACAGTCCTTTCACCCTGTGTTTATCAAAAGACAACTAGTAAAGCTCCACCTTCAAATTCAGTTATTTCACATGACTAATGTGTGTTTAAGTCTAACATGATGTAAATTTCAGGTGGTATGAAGACAGTAGAAAGACACAAGACAACAAATGCCCCAGGCTGCACAAATTTAGGCCTTGTTTACTTGGATACTGATACAAATAAAAATGGATTTTTGTCTATCACATATAAAAAAAAAATTGGATTTACACGATCAGTTGTGAAAACGAGGTCCCTGTTTACACGAAAACATAAAAACGGCAGCTTTTTGCAGCAGTTAGCATGCCAGGCCAGTAGATGGCGATACGCCATATGTCAAACACCATAGAACGTTCTGCGCATGCACAGTGATTTGTTTTCCTCTTGGCACTAGTGATAAAAACATTGATAAACTACATTTAACCCTATGTAGCATAGCATAGCTGCTACGCACTTACTAATATTAGGCACAGCAGACGTCTCTGTGCGCCGATGTAGTGGTGATGTTGATGCAACAGTGCTAAGTTCATTTGTAAGCTCGTAAGTAGTTCCAAAAGTGCTAACAAAACGTAAACAACCCGGCATATATCCGCCATTGTTATTGTGGTTCCCGGGCGCCTAATGGGCATGCACGAACTGGGTTGCAATGTCATTGTTTTCCAAACTCTCCGTCTATCCTGTTTACACGTCTCCACAGGGACTGATATTTCTGAAAACTTTCACTTTGGAAGCCGTTTTTGAAAATCTCTGTTTTCATCGAGAAAAACGCCGGTTACATGTAAATGATAGGTCAGGAAGTGCCCACAGACCCCAGATGTACACTTGGTGTCATAACTCCCATGTGCTTCATTCTGTCATTTCAGTTTCTCATGACTTTGTCAATCAGTGTCCACAATGTAAGTCTATGGGATAAAGGCCCAATCCCAATACCCCCCCCCTTGTCCACTACCCCTTGGCCCTCAAAAATGAAGCAACGAGGGGTAGGGGTTGAACTCTTTCCCTAGGAACTGGGACACCACTCACTACGTCACCGTGCAGGTTATGTTCACGCATACGTAACTATTTTAAACAGGAAGCTGCGAGCCATCTACATTTCCAACCGGCATCTACAATGGAGTCTCCAGTTGAGTTCATCCTACCGATCACGTTTGCTGTGTTCATCATGCTTTGTTTGATGAACGACAGGCGACAGGGGACTTCTGCTAGCTAGCTAGCTAGCTAACCAGCTAACATTACAAGGCAGCATAGTTATGCTAGCTGGCATGTTATCGTAATGTGAAAAGTCCGACAATTTTGCAGAACAGGACAGATGACAGACGCCAGATAGTGCGAGCTAGCTAGCTAGCTAACAAGCAACCTGACGATGGTAACTTTAGCTATGTATGAACTTTTCTTCCCGTCTCTTGCTTGATGGTAGCCATGGCGACGTCTACCCCTCGCTGGCAAGTCAGCATCTGAAATCCCTCGCTCCAAAGGGCTAGTTTCATTCCCACTACCCCTCGTTATGCCCCCTACCCCTACACGCAAAAAGGAATTGGGACACCACTACCCCTCGCGGGAACGTGCAAATGTAGGGGTAGGGCTAAGAGGGGGTATTGGGACTGGTCTTGGGCCCAATGGCATCACTTGTGGACCCAGAAGCTGTAATTCCACCGTTTGGCCACCATGTCAAATCGCTGTTCGTGGGGCTTTAGAGACAGACACTGATTTCCTTATGTGGTCTGTCGACCACTCTAAATACATCTTTCACTAGGTAAGCCTTAAACTGTGGAACAGTCTCCCACTTGCATTTCGATCTTTCCCCCTCTATTGACACATTTAAAACCTGTCTTAAGACGCTTTTCTTCAGCCTTTTATTAACCATTAGGATGACATATCTGACCACACTGCTTAATATATGTATTTTCTGTTTTTTGTATGCTCGTATTAATTTCACTTACATTCTCCTGTTTATGACTGTTTTTATTTGATCATTTATGTGATTCTTATTTCTTTGTGAAGCGCTTTGGTCAACACTGGTTGCTTTTAAATGTGCTCTATAAAGAAGTCTCACTGCTCACTGAAGCAAGAAAATGTTATGTTAATCAATCCAGGTCACGATACAGAGAAGAGCTTACATTATTTGAACATATTCCATCATTTGAATCAATGGAATAAGGAACTGCAGGGCAGGGATAACACTGCTCGCCAGTTAGTGAAAAAGCTTTACGCATCCCAGCAAAGACTGACCTTTGTGTGCCGACTGTCTGCTGACAGGCTTTTTGGAGTCACTACGTTTTGCCTTCCACGCTGACAGGTTCAGTATCTCCTCTGAGGTGATGAGATTTGTAAAGCATCATTTCTCTGCTGATGTTTGCAGGGAGCTGTGACACAGAGGAGGCTGCTTCCAGATTCAGGTTGAGACGAGTTAAAGTCTGAGACCTCATGGATCAATGAAATCAGCAGTGATGGTGGATAACAAGCTGAGTGATGTTACTGTCAAACTAAAGGTGAAACAGACCAAAAGCTTCCCTTTTCCCTTTTGTAGATAAAACAACTGTGAAGAGAATTTCAGCTGCTGAGATTTTGACTTGTAGTGTGCATTCATTTACCAGACCTGGAATACAGGATGAGTGGATGAGGAACTGGTAGTGGTTTCCTTTATTAATTAGGGTGCCATGGGTGCCATCTATGGCCTGGTGTCTTAAAAACACAGATACAACCAAAGGTAGTCAGGTAGTTATCAAACAAATTTTGTAGAACATTAAGGAAAACATAATTTATGCGCTTGTCAGAGACCATTTTGTTCAATGTATAAAGTATATTATTCAACTTGTAAGCTAACAAAGTCATCGACATTTCATGCCTGACATTGGAAACAGTAGACAGAAAAAGGTAAGGTCAACTTAACATTTTAAGGAGTCCACTCAGAGTTTAAAGCTCCGTTTCCGTCAAACACTTTCAGTACAGTACCTTTGGAACCAACAGTAACCCTTCAGAACCAGGGGCGACTGCTCTGAGACAACAAGGGAGGCTGAACGTCCCCTAAAATTTCATGGAAGAAATGGTCAAATATGCACTATTGAATTTACATTAAAATAAGAATTTACATTGCATTAAACGTGCGCTAGGATGCGTTTAACATCATGACTATGATGTTCAAACTTCAGCTGTTTATCACCAGTTTTCAAACGCGACCTCCCTGTCATACATTCTCGTGTCAGCACGGTGGACACGGAGCCTCCAAGCATTCCTATGAGACAGCACTGAGCAGGTTTTTTTCATGCAGCAAAGCGAGACGCTCATTGGATAAATGCAACAAAATCGTCACTTCCAGTTAGTGATGGCCAAATGAAGCCTCATGAAGCATTTTCTTTACTTTCTGAGCCCACTAGACGGCGCTCATGGTTTAAAGAGAGAGGCTCAAAGAATGGCAATTCAGTGTGCTTTCAACCTTTTGTTGAGCAAAAAGCACCATCTAGTGGGCTGAGAAAATAAAGAAAATGCTTCATGAATGCTTCATTTGGCCATCACTAGTAACTAGGGAGGCTCAAATTTCCTGGGACCTAATGGAGCGGTAGGCAGGAGAGGACGCTCTGTGTATGCGTGATGACTGGAGGAACTGTCGAAAAGGCTGAGCCCCTTTGTGATTGACAGCACTTTGGAAATACACACGGGCATTGTCGCATTTCGAGCTCAGTCCCATGCGGATATTTACGAGTGGAGTCTTCTGACAGAGTGCCATCAGGAGTTCCTTATTTCCATAAGCTATATAGCTCATTTTCACAGTTTATACAGTTCAGGTGTTTAAACCCATCTGAGAATCTCTGAGGTGTGTGTTGCTGTGGTTCTGTGGCATGAGTGTGGCTGAAAAATCAGTGATTCAACATTTCAGGATATTTCACTGCATCAAATTCACTTAATTAAAAAACAAAATTAACAAATCTTAACAGGACAAATCAACTTGGAGGCATATATATTTAGTTTTTTTGTGTACAGTTAATTCTGTACTTACCTTCCATCATGATAGATTTGTAATGCAACTTCTGTGCTCACTATTGAGTGCAACCCCTGCTCGTTTGAATCACTAATACCGCTGAATACAAGGACGAGGCTGTTTCCTCTTGACATGGGAATAAAGCAAGACACACAGACATGGGAAGTGAAGGGAGGTTTGGGTTGACTAGTGGAGTGTCAGATTGATGGACTAGCTGAATTGATGTGCAGTCTGTCATTTTGCTCTGTCGGAGACCCTTGCACCACTAATAGTGCCATTTGTTCATGCTTGCTGTCTCCTGATCAATAGATGGAGCAAGATATTAGCAAACCACCTCCTCTGATCACGAGGGACAGCCTACTGGAGCTTCATAGGGTGGGTATTTGATTGTTTTACTGAGGAGATAAAAGAGGGGGGCAGTTAGAGAAAAAGGTAAGTGACCCATACCACTGTTACAACTAGAACTGTCGCCCTGCGGGTGTATGCCGTCATGCACCGGTCAAGTTTCTCTTATAATTTACATCCATGTCTGTGAAAACATGGATGCTTCAGATCTATACAATCGGCACAGTTTCAAGATGGACACCCAAGATGAGTGTAACCAACGAAGTATCTGACCAAACATCTCTCCTCAGATATGACGTTGACTAATGGACAGAAAAGTGTTTTATGCAGAACATTATGATGTCACAGTGAAGCTGACCTTTGACCTTTTGAATATAACATGTCATCACATAATTATTTTATCCTGTCAGACGAAGTTTTGTCATAAGTAGCATATAAATTCTTGAGTTAAGGACAAAAATGTATTTTGTGAGGTCACATTGACCTTGACCTTTGACCTTTAACCACGGAATTCAAATCAGTTTAATGCGGAGTCCAAGTGAACATTTGTGCCAAATTTGAAGAAAATTCCTTAAGGTGTTCTGAAGATATCGTGTTCACAAGAATGAGATGGATGCAAGGTCACAGAGACCTTGACCTTTGACCCTTGACCACCAAAATCTTGTCACTTCATTGTTGAGTCCAAGTAGATGTTTGTACAAAATTTGAAGAGATTGGCGTTCTTGAGATAATGTGTTCACAAGGATGGGACAAACGGACAGGCAACCTGAAAACATGAATGTTGAATGCATTTCCCCGGGCGTTACGCATCTGCAAAGACATTTCTACAATTTTCTTTAACTGCTCGAAGTCTCATTCTTTTCTGCCTTCGGTAGCACATTGCTGTACGTCTTCACGTGATATCAGCACCTACTGTTGATCAGTGGAACAGTGTGAAACCGCCGGCAGGATGTGAATCATGTGTACGTTAACGATACAAACAAAACTGGGACCCACTTGTAAAAACACTGTTCCATAGCACCACCTGTGGTCAAAAACTCAGGGAACCTTTCAGATTTGGAGAAGACTGGTGTTGTGTTACAAAAAAAACCTTAAAGAAAAAATCTTAAATTTTATTCCTGCAATGGGAGATGAACGATGGAGCCAGATTTGCAAAGCTTTTGTGCTTGGGTGAGACATATGAAACTTTTTCTAGTTAACCTGGCAAACAAAACCATTACTTGAAATGTCAGTGAATTTTCAGTGGCTTCATCAAATCAACAGCTAAAGCCTAGTTCACTTTACACAATTTTCACCACAATTTTGCGTCGCAGAGACTATTGTAATCTTTTGAGTGTTTATACCTGGTGACGTGTGTTTCTGACAGCGGGAGTCTCGCCAACTGTGTTACGACCTGTGTGTGCACACCATAAAATTTCTCCACTGAGCCCTCACTGACAGAGCCCCAGATAACGCGGTGACGTCACCAAACGTGGAGACGACACATTGTAAAGGCATGGATACTCTTCCCAGTGTTGAATCAGATCTGCCTCCAGGGCCTGGGTCCAAACACAACATGCTCCCCGTGATCCTGTGATAAGCCGGTAATATGCACGTATTACCGGCTTATCATCACGTGCATTACTTTTCATGGGAAAACGTACAAACACTACATGAGAACAGCCTGGTGCGAGGAGAGTGAGAGTGTTACACTTTACCATTCTCTCAAGATCTTGTTATGTCAGGATATTTAGGTGGTCAATAACAGGTTAATTATCTTCTTGTCTCAACAAAGTATGTTGAATATAAGAATTATCAAGAGGAAATGATGTTGATGGAAGGACATCCCCTGAAGACACCAGCTACACTATAAATACTGAACGTGTGTGGTATACAGAAGTTCTGCCAGTCTTGTGTGTAGAAAAGCACAAAATCTGGTGTATCTATTTTGCCTGCACCTCCTGCTATGATGGAAGATTTCAGTAATTAAGGGAGGCACACAAGCTCTGTGACCCAAGCATAATCATATGCAGCCCTTAAATTAGAGATTGCAGATGTAACACATGCATCAGTCCTGCTATTGTACAATGACAACAGGCATTTTATCAGTCAAAAGAAACGGACCTTAGATAGACATCCTAACAGCTGTGGATGAGAGAGTAAGTAGGAATCACCCATTACAGGTTCTACCTTAATTGCATGAGGTCAGTATTTTCTTGAGCTAAAGCCAACATAATGGATGTAGTGCTTCTGGGTTGTGTGTGCACTCTTGTCAATTAAAGTCACAAAGTCATTCACACCTGATTTTAGGATACATGAGGTCCCTTCATTCAGTTCATCTGTATATTCCACTCAGGTCGTAGTTATTTAATCAATACAGAGCAATTCAGAATCTAGATAAAACCTCCAACTGCAGCTTTCACAGTGAGATAGTTCCGTGCGTATGGATGTATTCTATTCAGCCATGTCTTCACACGCTTTTTAAGATAAAAGGTAAATTATCTTGTTATCTCGAGAAAACGACGTTGCTTTCCCCTGTAATGAGTTAATTATGTCATTATCTTGAGAAAATTACTTACCTCAAAATAATGAGACGATATTTAACGTGCTAACGAGATGATTAACTTAACAGGATAGCGAGTTCACTGACTTAACAAGGTAAGATGCTTAACATGGTTTTAAAAAGCAATCACAATAAGGGCTATTCTGAAGGTTTCAGTCGTGGTAATGGAGGAACAGCTGCAGACAGATGACACTGAGGACTATGAATTACTTGTTTAACGACTTCAGTTCATTTTACCTATAGACCCTGTTCAGTAAACAGTATGCCGTTTTGGGTGGGCGGGCCTTAGCTGGAGGCAAAACACTTCACACACATAAGCTAGTGCTAGCTTGCAAGCTCCGCTGGCTTGTTTTCGACAATAAAGAATTACAATTACATCAATACTGTTGTAAATTAGTTAACAGGACTTAGCCACGCTAGCAGCCCTGTGAAGCTGTAGTGGTGCTTTTAGCTTAAATGCTAACCTCAGAATGCTAGCATGCTCACAATGAACGTTTGAACCAAAGTTCATGTCAGCCCCTCCAACTGCTGTCGAATTTCAGTCTGAATATAAATGTCAATCTGAGGATTCATTGTTTAAAGGGATAGTGCCCCCAAAAATGAAAATTCAGCCATGATCTCTGCGCAAGAGCAGCAAAAGCACGTGAACACACGTGAGCGCGGTGCCCATGTCTCACGGTCTCGCACAAGCGCACACACATGAGCGTGGTGCACAGAGAGGCAGTCAGAGCTACAGGCTACAATGAGGCTAAAAACAGAGTTCAAATGAGGTTTTTCCAAACAGCTTTTTATGTCGGGGCTTCAGGACACTTGGATCACTACGGACGAGCAGTATGGAGATATTTTGTGGTTTCAATTATGTGTTTCTGGACGTTTGAATCTGGGGCGCCGTCAGCCTCCATTAGGTGGAGTTGTGCTGCTACCTCCTCTCCCCTTGGATCTCTGCAAGTGATGTGAGGACTCTAAAACTTCACCTGAGCCTCCCTCAGCATGTGGGTGAGTAGATAATGGCTGAATTTTCATTTTTGGGTGCATTATCCTTTTAAGACAAACCCATGTCTGTACCAAACGTGCCAATCTCACAGGTAAGAGATAAAGCTATTTCACTAAATGAGTGAAAAGGCTGACCTGCTATGCCAAGGATTCATCCTCCGGGGACCCTGAATATATGATTCGGTTAATTTCATGGTGGTGCATCCAATAGCCAAAAAAGACTCAACCTCATAGTGATGCTTTTAGTGTTAAAGTCATACGATCACCAAAGTCAGTAGGATTCATCTTAAGGGACCATGTACTGGGCTGACTGACTTTGTTTTAGCTCTAGCCCAGTGGTAAGTGATAAGTCAAATAATAATTACACCTGATGTGACATTTTGTTATGTTATGCACCATCAAGGCAGAAATACGCCCGCCGGGAGCTGTTCAGCACCACGGACCGTCGGACTAATGGGCTGTCGGACCAATGACATGGACCCGAAGTCACTGAGCAAGCACTGGTTTTTTAACGACTTCAGAGCAAGACTGCTTTGTATATGTGGCCACAATCTTTAGAATGCAGTATTAGTCCAATCCTCATACCAACGGTTTCATTTGTCTTGTGTTATAGACAGTTTCTTCTGAGAATAACATTCACCACATACTTTACAGTTCCATAAATTTAAAATTCAAATTAATGATTAAGCAAAGAGTATTAAGCCACTTAAGATCAGGAAAGGTATGGGTCAGGTAAATGATGGGGGTGGTGAGGCAACTAAAGCCATTAGATTAAGGTTAGGAAAAGGTTTTGGTCATGGTTTAACATCGTAAATGTCACCACTGACTGGTGGTATGAGATGAAATGTGAACCCCTGGTCTCAAAGGTTCAGGTTAAAGGCACTAAATGTGAGAATGTAAATTACTGTTGCAAATTAGTTACACATGAATATAATTTGTATGAGAGGATGTGTCTCTTTCTTGTGCTATGTGACTGTCGTGAATACAGAAACAATCTGACCGCTGCCTCCTTTTCTCTGCTTTCAGGAGATCAGACGAGCTAGCACAACACCACCCCACCAGTTATCTGGAGCTCAGTCGTCCTGCCCTTCTAAAGCTAATAACGCAATAAACCTAATCTATCCTTAATGCAATCACATCTATTCAAATCTAATCCTATCCCATACTCCTAATTGGATCTGGTGGATCATGTTACACCCTCTGGCTGCCTAGTTGTCATGGTGATGGGTGGTAGATACTTCCAAGGCCGGTGGAGCTGGGGGAGAAGACACATTGCATTCATTGGCTTTAAAGACAACATGTCTAACAAGAGCTGTTTAATCTGCCTGCAGACGTGTCGGCTGCTAAATGAAGGACACAGCAGGGTCTGATATTTATAACAGTGGGGCAAAGTGTGTAGAGTCAAAGAGTGTCTGCTCACTACAGGAGAAAAAGGAACAAAAAATGTGATGTGAGGTTATGAAAGCCACGTTATACACCTGCATGGATGTGATTTGATTGTTAGGGGTCAGCTGATACCCCTCCAAGAAGCTGCACCTTATCGTGGTGGAGGTGTTTGTGCGTCAGTGTAAACCTGGGAAATGAGCTGTCGGAGGCAAAAGCTCCTGTGATACATAGACCACCTTTGCACCCTGCATTAGAATGAGTTTTGTGTGATTGGATGTACAGGTGTAAATGCAGCCAGAAGACATTAAGGATTGTAATCCCATTGGTCAAACCACCTCCAGGGATTCATTGTGACCACACTGAACACAAACGCAAATACAACTGCGTTTTCAATCCACATGCAACACCTATGGGGCCAGGAAAACCCGACCTGGTAAGCTTCCGTATACTGACTCGACTCAAGCCAGCTGATGGTGTCACCTGCAACTCAGCTGGTCAAATCGCCAGTGGCTGGTTTTAGAACGTAAAGCAGGTCACCTGTCTCAACAGCGGTTAGTAGTGAAGTCTGCAGGTCAAGTCAAAATTATCATTTTATCACCGCCACAAATGCAACTGTAGCCAGTATGTCACTAACAAAATGGAAGTACAGAGAGTTGTTGCACAGAGATGATACACCGTCTCATTGCAAATCTTCAGTCTGAACTGGGCTTAAAGCTCTCTGTAGATTGGAAAGTAACTTCAGTTGGTGACATATCTACATGAGATCTTACTATGGGTGACACCATCTTATCTTAATGACGAAAACTGTGTGTGTGTGTGTGTGTGTGTGTGTGTGTGTCTGTTCCACGTTTTTCTCCTCACTGACTTGGTCAATCCATGTGAAATTTGGCACAGTGGTAGAGGGTCATGGGAGGATGCCAATGAAGCAATATTACATCAATTGGCCAAAGGGGGGCGCTATAGCAACCCATTGAAATGTCAAACTTTGAATGGGCATATCTCATGCCCCGTATGTCATAGAGACATGAAACTTTGCACAGAGATGCCTCTCCTCATGAGGAACACATTTGCCTCAAGAACCCATAACTTCCGCTTATATAGATTTTCCGCCATTTTGAATTTTTTGAAAAACACTTCAAATGGATCTCTTCCTAGGAAGTTTGAGCGATCTGCATGAAACTGGGTGAACATAATCTAGGGAGCAATATCTAAAGTTCCCTCTTGGCAAAAGTTGGAAAACTTCCTAAAACTGAGCTTCTATAAGGCAATGAATATTGTGGAGGGCGTGGCTCATCACATAAAGGTGTAGAACATCTCAAGGGTTTCACCCATCACCACGCAACTTTGTAGGCATATGACCACACATAATCTGAGGGGACCCCTCCATTATTGAGCCCATCAAACAAAATGGGGGCGCTAGAGAGCTCATTTCTTATCTAGGCCTAACCGCCATATGGATTTTTACTAAACTTGGTAGATATGTAGAACAGGACGCCTCAAGGTGACTGGAGAAATTTAACTCTAATTGGCAACTGGGTGGCGCTATAACAACAGAAAAATGCTTCAAAATGGCTAAAATGCGACCGATCGCTGTGGCTCCCCCTGTGGACCAATGTTGGTGTTGTTTCTAATGTTTGGTATGACTAAGTCATGGTATGGTATGCTGTACATAATCACGGAAACTGTCAGTGTGTCATTCTGTCAGTCAGTCATTCTGTCTGTCCCACGTTTTTCAAAAACTCTGAATACATTGCTCTTCTTAATGGGCTCAGTTGACTATTTAATCTGCAATTTCCTATGACCTGTATCCCATAACACACCATGTGAAACTGTACATGGGCAACTGTGCACTCAATGGGTATGGACTAGTTCAGATTTAATACACTCTTTAACCCCATTTTTAGTATAGAAAATGTTATTAGTGCAACTTTAATACATGGTACCAATTTTCATGTCTTTTAATTATTCAATAATGCAACTAGCCCCTTTTACCTACTATACTCTGTGTGGTAGTGTCTGATCCTGGTTAACTACAGTTGGTTATTTCTATTAGAAGTAAACACAAACTGATTATTTTCAGTACTACACAGAGCCATTACACGACACACACTTCCACAAACACACTGAACACATCCTCCTGAGCAGTGCTCCAGGAAGTGAGCGGCTAGAATTTCATCTTATAGACTGAAACAATTTGACAGATGTTGCCTCGCAAAGGTTGCAGGAAACGTGTAAGTTACCCAGCAGTACAGCACCATGATATGATCAGTGTGATTGGCAGCTGAGTTTGGCTTTCAGAGACCAGTGCTAAATAGATGGAAATGGCCTAACACAGACCATCATGACCCAATCAGTGTGAACACAGTCGTATAAATTAACAACATGGGCTGCGTCACAAATTCACATTTTGTGTGAAATTTAATTTTCCATACATTTGGGATATTCACAGAATTCTCATTATAATTATTCATGTCTGAGTTTCTCTGCAGCGCCGTCCAATCGCTGGTAATTCCATGCTTATATCAGATTGATTTTCAAGCTGGCCTGAAACAATTTTAGGTGAGATTTAAATCTGCGAAGGGTCACCACGAGCTGAACCACCCGCTCCTCTCTTGCTCTGTCTTCTATGCATCTCTTTCTTTTCATCCCACTCCTCCTTCACTTGATGCATCTCTTTTCCTCCCTGGCACTCACTCTCTCTGCCTGTGAAACTACATCTCCAGCCTTGTAAATAATTTAAGTTTCAATATGATGTATTTAATTCTACTCAGAAAAGGATATGAAAATGTAATAACATTTGCATAATTGTGCATTAATTATACATTCAGTATTTTTTAATGAGTTAAGCAGACATTTGGAGGCAGCAGATCCCGTCTTCCGTGCGAGGCGAGGTCAGTCGCTAATAAATCAGGCAGAGGCAGAGCTGAAATCTGAGAATGGGACCAGTGTGAATTCAGAGGTGGTGGATAAAATGATCCCATGTGGGTGAAAGAAAAGCATGCAACAAGCTTTCACTGGAAACTGTGCAAGACAGAAGATGTGTCAGTTCTTCCTGTGAAAATTAAAGCAACAATAAAAAGAAAATGAACGATAACAATAAAATGTATAATGTACTTTTCTGCCTTATTAATCACTTCAATACCCCCTAAGCTCTATCAGGAAGTCTTTAACCACCAGGCTGCGACCCACATTAGACCAGTGGCTGGTGTTTTCTTGTTACATCAGTCCCTGGCAGGGCTGTAATAAATACCAAGGCCACGTTCACATTACAGGGCTTATTGCTCAACTCTGATTTTTCTGCCTAAACTCAACACTCATGTTTAAAATGACCCAGATCTGACGTTAGTGGGAACAGTGCCCTCAAGAGCCTCACATGTTACAAATAATGTAACACACGGAACAATGAAAGGGACTGTGTTGGTTTTCGGGATGCTTGGCTGTGGTGCCTCCAAGCACAACCTACGAGGCTAAACTCTCTGGCTTGAGTCCGTCCTCTGCACTTTATACCGCTATGACTGCGTGTATGCACTTTTTTTGTTTGTTTGTTTGTTTTTTGTTTTTTATTTTTTATTTTTTTTGGGCATTTTTGCCAATGATAAAATTTTGGTGGTGATCGGTTGAAGAAAAGTGCATAAAATAATAAATAAAGTCTATCGTCTGACAGCCTCAGCAGCCATTCCAGTTTCTAACGACGGTGAAAATAGCGCCATCTGGTGGCTGGAAAGCATGTCTAGTTATACTTGCTAAATATTGTTGTAATTCTAAAGTTGAAATTACTGTTCTGTGTTGGAAAAAAAGAAAGTGAAAAATACAAAAAAAACATTATATTCTGTGTTGGTACAAAATAAAAACGAAATAAATACACTACAGTGTCTCCATGGTGAAGGCATATATAACCTAATAATGATAGTGATGCAAATAAACTAATTGTGATGCAGCCTGCAAAATCTGATGCGTATCACCTACTTGACGGAGGTCTGCACTCTCTGACTGCTTTTCTAGTTTGTGTGTTGTTTCTAGTTGTAGTGTGTTGTATTCATTCATTGTATTCATCTATCGTAGGTCTATTTTAATTTTGTTTATTCTGTACTCTGGACTTGGGTCACATTCTCACGCCAACCTCGCCACATATTGACGTTTTGGTCATGGACTTTCCACATCCACATACAATGCGTAGTGATGGCCAAATGAAGCCTCATGAAGCATTTTCTTTATTTCCTGAGCCCACTAGTTGGCGCTCATGGTTTAAAGAGAGAGGCTCAAAGAATGGCAATTCAGTGTGCTTTCAACCTTTTGTTGAACAAAAACAGCCATCTAGTGGGCTCATAGAATATAGAAAATGCTTCATGAGGCTTCATTTGGCCATCACTAACAACGTGCAAGGTAACCTGGGTGCGCTAGTTGTTGGCGTTCTGGGACACCGTGTCAAGTTTTCTTCTTTCAAGATACAGTTCCGTTTTCACAGGAAATTAAATGTTTACATGCAGTCTCTTTCAGAATAAACACACTATGTTGATACAAGACCGCAACTTGACTTTTTTCTTCAACAACAAAATCACATAGTTTGTTTTAGGCAACAAAAGCCTTTTTTCGTTGGTTTCTGACGCCGCAAGTCACTGCCCAAGCGCCATATTTTGACAACTTCAAAGTGACACCATGCTTTTCCCCCACCCTCTTGAACATGTTTGAATGACAATAAACTGAACCTTAAACTGTGAACCTGTGTGAAATCTGTGGAGAGAGGGAGGTGTGGGTGTGGCCAGGAGGGGAGTCAGGAGTGGTGGGGCTGTGATGTGGAGGAACAATGCCTCCAAACATCAGGATGTCCAAAGCTACATAACAATATCCCTGCCAGCGCCTCACAACAAATGTTCACAGCACGTAGGAAAGCTGTCCATGTCAGAAAGCGTCTGACAAGTGGGCTCCACTGGCTGACAACTGGAGCAGCTAGCCGTAGCTGCGGAAGGGTATCTTCGAACTCATTCGCCGTCATTGTGATCTCAACAGCTGTAAAGTTTTGTGAGCCAGGCGTATAAAGTGAGGAGGCAATGGCCACTTTTCCACTTCCTGTCCCTCTACCTTCCGTCCCCCTTGCAGGGTGGTGCTCAGAGAACAGCTTACTGTTTAACATCAGCAACACCAAGGAACTGCTCTTTGATTTTATATTAAGGAGGTGAAGACGCATACCCCCGTCTACATCAGTAGAGTTGAGATGGAGCAGGTGAACAGTTTTAGGTTCCTGGGAATCAGCATCACAGAGAACCTGACACAATCATCACACATCTCCACCCTGGTAAAGAAAGCTCAGAAACGATTGTATTTCTTTAAAGCAGCTGTGCGGAACTTTTTACCATTTATAAAACTGTCCCTAGTTCATATCTCCCCCCCCTTGAAGATCAGCATATTTATTTAAACCCAACAGCAACAAAAAAGCCTAAGAATACAGCACCCGAGGCGGAAGTGATTCTGCTCGCCCGCAGCAGCCCACAGCGATTAAACCACAGAAGAAGGAGCCGTGTTTACAGTGTTCTTCGAGTAAGCGGAACGCAACAGGCATTGCTGAACACATAACACCTAACAATTTTACCAGAGATGTATCTATAAGGACTTGGTTGTACTTTTGATGTCATGGCGGATAACGAAGGAGCATCGTCTAAAATTATCTGTGACTGTGACCATGAACACAAATATACAGCAGGCAGCTGTCCTCAGTTTATAAGAAATTCAGAGCTACACCAGAACATTTACGAACAGGTCTTACTTTACTACTAATTTGTGTAACGTTATCATGTTTCCACTAATTACTTGGACTGACCTAACGTTAGTAGCGTTAGCTTTGCAAGCGAAGGCTGCAGGTAACAGCTTTGCTGTGTTAGGATTATGTTATGTCTTCACTGTGTATCTTCACATAAAAGAATACTCCGACCATTTGGGAGTTATGCCTTTTCTCTATCATTTTCATATTGAGACAACATGATCGATATCTTTTTTGTGTCTGTACGTCCAGTGGCTGGGTCTCAGCGGTTAGCATGGCGCTTATAGGGGGTCAGTACATCCTGCGCTGTGATCCGCGGAGGGATACACTGGTGAGCAGGCACAGACGTAGCTTGTAAACAAAACTCAGCTGTTTATTTAGCCTAGCGATATCTCCGGACCATAGTAGCTGCAATGGACGACTTTGAACAAGATTTTGAAGAGTTTCTTGTAGCAGACACAGATCCAGAGCCATACCTGTTTGAGCCGGAGTACACAGATGAGGAACTCTATGTGTTGCATGCTGAGCAGGCGAGAAGAGAGGCTGAATCCTCCGCTCCCATTTTGCTGCACAGAATGGGACTCGGTGCTACCATCGTTGGGGAGATATATCATCAGGAGGAAAAGCGCCGCAGAGAGTGCATCACAAGGAGGGAAAACTTTGCAGCAATCACTAATCCTGGCGTGACTGAAACTTTTTTTCATGTTCCTACGATGAACTGGAAAAAACGCCCAGGCCTGCAGGAGCTGATGGACAGCTTTCAGTCGGGTGAGTAATATCGTCCGTGTCGTCTCTTTGTTTGCTTTTACAGAGTGACCTAGCGTACCTGTCCCAGAGCCAGCTGCAGCTGTTGCTCACCGGTGTATCCCTCCACGCAAGATGTACTGAGCCCCTACAAGTGCCATGCTAACCGCTGTCTCAGTATGAAAATGATAGAGGAAGGGCATAACTCCCAAATTGTCAGAGTATTCTTTTCACATAATAATGCGGACTCAGCAGATGACTTGTTAACTGTTTATTCCTCCTTACGCCGAACGTACACGGCTGCTTCTCATTGTTTCCAGGAGCACAACAATGGTTACTACATTACCCAGAATAACTTGAGGCTCACACTACTACGGTAGCCTTAGTAGCTCAAAATACACAACAGATTAGATTAGATCAGAACAGAAACACGACAGGAGAATTTACTGAGTAATTTTGCTGTTTCCACTAATTACTTGGACTGACCTGACGTTAGTTAATCCTCTCGCTCTCCAAAACAAATGCATGCAGTAATTGCCGGCTGCAGTCGGAATTTTAGGACACCAGGCTGTGGGTGTCATACTGCTTTGACCAAAGGGGCGCTATAATCAACGAAAACGAAAAGTTCCGCACAGCTGCTTTAAGAAACTAAGATGGCTACCAAGTTCTTGTTGACTTCTAATGTTGGGTTTGCACATTACCATACCATTACCTTTTGTTCTACCCTCATTCCCAGTAAGCCAAAACCTCTCCCTCTATATATATGCATATACTAAGTAACTGTATATATTGATTTATTTATTTTTTTTTATTGTATTCTATTTTAATTCAAATATGTGCACATATGTTTTATGTGCTTAGCATGGAGAAGTTACAAATGATATTTCAGTGTGCAACCCTATTTTAAAATGGCTAAAAGTGTCAAGTGTCACATTGTTAAATACTTATATTCCATGGTTGATTGAAGTTTTGTACCAACTACCAATATTGTTACTGCTGCTGGGAGTTAATGATTGATTGATTGATTGATTGATTGATTATTTTTATTTACGTGTCATGCACAAAGTGTATAGTTATAGAGGTCTGACCTTTCATGCTATGCCAACATGTTGTGATCCAAAGCAGCACAAACAATAAGGAAGTGCGTTAATGGATTTTGAAGTTACAGTAAGTACCATCACATCAGGGGCTCTAAATGGTGCAGAGTAGTTAAGTGTTTTTTAAGAATTGCACTTTCCTGTTTGCGGACCTGGCTGGTCTGAGATACTTCACAGATCGGCGTGTGCAAGCAGTTTTATGTTTAGGGCTCAGGTTATTACTTTCTGTCTGCCCTGTGGTGTATGCGACTGCGAAGGCCTTCGGAGCGTCATGGGTGGTGTGATCCACTCATTGCCACTGGTTGGAAAAGGTTCTGATGGTCACTTTTGGAATTATATCATCCACTAATTTACCAATAAATCCCACAACAGTCTGTAAACACATTGATGTCATCATTAGAGCTGTTCCAAAAAATGTCCCAGTCTGCATCAGTCCTACCTGTTTTCCACCAAATCAGCTCTGGTTCTTGAACCAGTTTTGTTCAGGATTCTTGCAGCCTTGGTGCTACCTCACGAACCAGCCTGTGTTTCCTCCTCCCATTCTCGGGTTTCTGCTGCCTAAGGTATTCATTTAGCAGCTCATCTTTGGGGGCCATCTTCCTGATGTATTCCTGGATCTCCCTCAAGCGAGGGAGTTCAAGTATCTCGGGTTCTTGTTCACAAGTGAGGGTAGAATGGAGCATGAGATGGATCAGCGGGTCGGTGCAGTCTGCAGTGATCCGGGCGCTGTGCCAGTCCGTCGTGGTGAAGAGGGAGCTGAGCCAGAAAGCAAAGCTTTCAATTTACTGGTCCATCTACGTCCCAACCCTCACCTATGGTCATGAGCTCTGGGTGGTGACCAAAAGAATGAGATCGCGGATACAAGCAGTGGAAATGAGTTTCCTCCGTGGGGTGTCTGGGCTCAGCCTTAGAGATAGGGGGAGGAGCTCAGACATCGGGAGGGAGCTCGGAGTAGAGCTGCTGCTCCTTCGCATTGAAAGGGCTCAGTTGAGGTGACTCAGGCATCTGATCAGGATCCTCTTGGGCGCCTTCCGCTGGAGGTGTTCCGGGCACGTCCCACTGGTAGGAGGCCCCGGGGCAGACCCAGAACACACTGGAGGGATTACATATCTCGTCTGGCCTGGGAACGTCTTGGGCTCCTCCAGGAGGAGCTCGGCCTGCTGCCCCCATGACCCAGCCCCAGATGAGCGGATGAAAATGGATGGATGGATGGATGGATGGATGGACTGTTTAAACTGTACATTTTATTTCCCAAACGTAATAGGATGGTTCAATGTACAGTTTGGTTCGTAATGCGTTCGAAGTTAAAGTGCTGCTGGAGCGCAACAATGCTCCAACACTATTTTTGTCCAAGTGAGGAAATAGAATATTTGCAGTTTGTTGAAAAGTGTGTATTTTTTTAGATGCTTGGAGATCCAGTCATCACCAAAGCATGATAGGTATGAAGGCTCAAACTGACCGTTCACCAGCACCTCTCACTTTACACTCACACCGACCAGGGAAATTGACAAAAACATGAGCCAGGCACAAGGGATATGGATAAGGGATATGCATAGGCATGTGCTGAATGTGAAGGGAAAAAGAATGTCCAAACAACACAAAATATAAGCAGAAACTGGTGCGAGGGAGAGACACTCCAGCACAAGGGAGTAAAAAAGCAAGCTGGCTCTGAGCGTGTAAGCTTTGTGAGTGTTCCAGACATATTGTAAGGATTTGTCAAGTAGTCCTTTTATGGGTTGCTAGATAACTGAGCCTGCTGGGTAACGTTAAATTTAACACATACATTTTGCTGTTGTATGCATCACATAAATCACAGTAACATAAATAGCAACAAGATGTTCCTGTTGTTCACCTTTTTACCTATCCAGCACAGAAAGAGACTTGAAATGGGCCTTAGGGGGTCAGTAAGAGCATCAGCCCAAAGCGTAGACCATTATATGACATATGAACCAATATGTCTTCCAGTACAACTGCTCTTCAATTATTCAGCAGCCACAAACAAGTAGCACAAGTCTGTATTTGCTCACATTTCACCAGCATGGCCTTGTAAAAACAGCTCAGAGAGTTGGCAGCCGTCAAAAACCTCACCATTACAGCCACACATTGATGCCTTTTCACTCTGTCTGTCCATCGTTCTCATGCACGCATCCACCACCTCTCATTTCTTTTATATTCCACCACATTTAGTACAAAAATTATGGCTATTTAATGATGATTATGATTACATTGTAATTAACCACTAGGCTTGGAATATTGGCACTGTATCTATTTTTTCATTCCTACTTTCCTGACATTTCACCGGGGTATTAGGTACATAACTTTAGTGATGGCCAAATGAAGCCTCATGAAGCATATTCTTTATTTTCTGAGTCCACTAGATGGCGCTCATGGTTTAAAGAGAGAGGCTCAAAGAATGGCGATTCAGTGTGCTTTCAACCTTTTGTTGAACAAAAAGCGCCATCTAGTGGGCTCATAAAATAAAGAAAATGCTTCATGAGGCTTCATTTGGCCATCACTACATGACGGTATTTGAATTAAAAAAAAAAAACAACAACACAAAACAACCAACAAAACAACATAAAAGCTTAGTCATGTCATGTCATTGTCTGGCCTTCAGTGCTTTGTTTCAAATGTTAGATTTGCCTACTTAGATGGGTCTTGGGTTTAAATATTTATGGCCCATAGAACAATAAATAGACAGGAAATTAGTGCCCTTGTTGCTTGAAGACCGGATGACACTTGTTGCTGTGACAGATACTGACACATCAGTGGGCTGAACAGAGAAGATGTGTTGAAAAACAATCAGGTGGCTAATAAACTGCTCTTGCAGTTGGAGGATGTCATCTCAGGATTTCAGATCAGGTTTAGGCACTTCTGGTCAAAATTTATTTTACTGTGAGTAGAGCAAGATTACTTTTGTATTTCAATATTTTTAAGCTTCAAAATGACAAAAAAGAAAAAGGGCCTGAAGCAACAGTTTGGGCACCCTGCATGGTCAGTGCTCAGTAGCGCCCCCTTCTTCTAAACACTTCTTGTATCCAGCTCAGAGTCTTTCAGTTCTTGTTTGGAGGATTTTCACCCATTCTTCCTGCAAAAGGCTTCTAGCTCTGTGAGATTCTTGGGCCGTCTTCATGCTCTGCTCTTTGAGCTCTATCCACAGATGTTTAATGATGTTTCGGTCGGGGGACTGTGAGGGGCGTGGCCAAACCTTCAGCTGGCTCCTCTTGAGGTCGTCCATTGTGGATCTGGAGGTGTGTTTAGGATCATTGTCCTGTTGTAGAAGCCATCCTCTCTTCATCTGCAGCTTTTTTACAGATGCTGTGATGTTTGCTTCCAGAATGAATCCATTCTTCCCTCTACCTGTGAAATGTTCCCCGTGCCACTGGCTGCAACACAAGCCCAAAGCATCATCCATCCACCCCCGTGTTTAACAGTTTGTTCTCAAACATACCTCAAAGTTCTGTTTTACCTTCATCAGTCCACAGGACTTGTTTCCAAAAAGCATCAGGCTTGTTCACATGTTCCTTTGCAAACGTCTGACGCTGAATGTTGTGGTGAGGACACAGGAAAGTTTCCTTCGTAAGGTGCAGGATCGTTCAATATGTAGACAAAATCTCGGGATACAGGGTGGGGGATATATCTGCAAAAATCTATGGGTTTTTCTACATGTATTTTTACATCTTCACTGACCAGTGGATCCTAGGTCAAGACCCCCTGAGGATCATGTTCCGCTATGACAGCTGTCATGGCGTCAGAAGTAATAGGCTCACTGAGGAGTGGACAAGTTAGGCTAATTTTAGTTGGCCCAAGTCAAATTTGGCATAGCACCATTTAAGGTAATAGTATACGTGCTGTCACCATCCTATATAAACTGTGTCTCTCTCTGTTCACTTCATCACATTGCTTCTGTATGTAGCCATTGTTGATCTGAGCTCGTAATAAAACGTGCATTAAGAAAGAACTTTGTGATCGGCCTCGTCCTTGAATTCTCCGGATCATCACAGAAACACCTACTCTCAGTATGTTTAGCCTGCTGAAACAACTTCATTTAAAAGGTAAAAAATTCTAATATTTTCCAAACATAATAGGATAGTTTAAGGTATTGTTGGGTTTGTAATGCAAACTGAACAAAAAGCCTCGTACCATGGTTCAACACGAATCGTTACACCTGCAGTTATAACCCATAAAGTAAAAAAATAAAATACTTTTTGTCTCTTCCAGTTGTCTGACTGCTCATGTCGCCTGTTGGACTCAAATCTAGAGAGCAATTCTGATAGCTACACATTTGTGATGATTTTAGCATGCTGTACCCAATAGACACCATAGCCTGGTCTAGAAAAGCACCTCTTGGCTTGTGAAGGGACAGACCATCCCTTTAAAGTTAGGTCATTTCAAACTTTGTAACCCCTGTGATACCCTGGACATGCAATGCCTGTCAGCCAGACAGGAAAGTTAATGTGTCTGTGACACAAGAGGAGCTTAAAACCATCCTCCCACTTGTTTATCTGGCCTATCTCCATTTGGTGTATTACACTACTGTTCACTGATATTTACCTTGCCCTGGGCCCCGGCCAGCAGGCCAATAACACCCGCACCATTCTTCAAACTCAGCCCAGATAGATCCCCTGAATGGGGAAACGTCAATGAATCAATGTCAGGCCTGAAGCACATGGTGATGCTCTGATTGTTTGAGCAGGATTAAGAGGCCACAGGCTGCTGTGTGTGTGTGTGTGTGTGTGTGTGTGTGTGTGTGTGTGTGTGTGTGTAAGAGAGAGGGAGAGGCAGAAGCAATAGGGCTTGTGGCCTGGATGGGGACCAAGATTGTTGATTGCAGGTCATCTTTCTTATCAGCTGCTGAGTGCCTGGATGTAAGTGTGAGAGCTGGGGCAAGTGGGGAGGTTTATGTCAACGTGTGTGTGTGAGGCAAATTTAAGCAATTCCTTATTCTATTGTCTATGATAATGTTTTTGTTTTTTTTAATGTATTTTACCAGGATCCTTTTCATGCGCTACAACCCAATTTATGAGAATTTTTTTGCCATTGTACATTTATGCAAACCACAGATATGTTACAGTCACACAATATTATATGATGGATGCGTTAAAACTTCATATTCCAACAATGCTGCGGTTAAGGTGTGTTTAAGTTTAGGCACAAAAACCACCTGGTCATGCTCAGGAAAAGATCATGTTTTAACTTAAGATACCTGCATTTGATGGCACAATCCCGACAGGAAAAGCAGCAAGGGGTCGCTGATAAAACACCACATTTGGTGACAAAAAAGCCACTGGAGACACAGCAATCATTAGCTTAAACACAACTGTCTTATTGTTTGTTGGTCTCCAACAGTTCAATTTATACTCATACAATGCTTCGTATGATATCCTACAAATTACCACCCCACGAATGACGTTACACACTTAGAGTGAAGTATAACTGAACAAAAACAGGAGAAATGCTATTGACAATATCTACAAGCGGGGCTAGCACAGAGCTAGGTTAGCACCAAGCTAACACACACCAGATACTTTCAAACGGCCGCCTGGCAGTACAATCACACAACACAACACAGCTTCATGACAATCAGAGGGCCGAGGAGGAGAGCAACCTGTTGGCAGCGTTGACCCTTGGCATCCTCGCAGCCGACTCTGATGTTAAGTAGGCCACGCCCCAGCCCAGTCAGTCCACAGCAGTGATGTCATGGGAGGGTCACCCAATCGGTGCTGAGTACCTGCACCTTGAGGGAAACAAAGATCCTCAAAAGAAACGAGAGCCGTCACTCCTAAAGCCTCACTGCTGCAACACGCAATACAATACACAGTATACATACTGACCTAACTTAAAGTTACAGAGGTTAGGGTTAGGCAAGTAAAATTACAATTATTAAGTTTCGGAAAAGAAACATAGTGATGACGTACCTCAAAATGACACTGGGCTTCTGGGGTAGTCCTAAAAGTCCTGTGTTTTGTGACCCATCCCAACCTGCCTCCTAACTGCTTCTTTCTTCACTCTAGTCAGCGCATTGGTCAAATAATCACAGCCTACCCAAATACGTTGACTCATGACACCGTGTAATATGTAGGAATTTCGGCGCATTGCTTCTCGTAGGATAAAAAACGTATGAACAGTGCATGAGAACAGCCTGAACAGTGGTGTGTTGCTCCATCATTCACCACCCTCTTCCCCTCCAGATGACAAAATCAGAGATAGGATGAGGAGCACAGACATCCGGAGGGAGCTCGGAGTAGAGCCGCTGCTCTTTCGCATCGAAAGGGGTCAGTTGAGGTGGTTCAACATCTGCTCAGGATCCTCCTGGGCACCCCCCCGTAGAGGTGTTCCTGGCATGTCTCAATGGTAGGAGGCCCCGGGGCAGATCCAGAACACACTGGAGGGATTATATATCTCATCTGGCCTGGGAACACCTTGGGGTCCCCCAGATAGTGATGGCCAAATGAAGCCTCATGAAGCATTTTCTTTATTTTCTGAGCCCACTAGATGGCGCTCATGGTTTAAAGAGAAAGGCTCAAAGAATGGCAATTCAGTGTGCTTTCAACCTTTTGTTGAACAAAAAGCGCCATCTAGTGGGCTCAGAAAATAAAGAAAATGCTTCATGAGGCTTCATTTGGCCATCACTACCCCTCAGTCCTCTACAGCTCCACCCTCTCTTTCAAAAGGTTGAAAGCACACTGAATTGCCATTCTTTGAGCCTCTCTCTTTAAACCATGAGCGCCATCTAGTGGGCTCAGAAAATAAAGACAATGAGGCTTCATTTGGCCATCACTACCCCCAGGAGGAGCTGGGGAGAGGGATGTCTCAGGTGCCTTTCTTGACCTGCTGCCCCGGATAAGCAGATGAAAATGGCATGGGATGTTATCAATGACGGTTTTGTTCAACACCAATATTTTGCAACAAGTTGTTCAAGACAAAATTTCTCAATTAGTCGGGCTTTGGTTTGACTCAGGGTCTTCTGACACATTGAACCACAAATGAGGTTTCTCTAATTGTTGATATGTTGGTATTGATTAAGAACCAATCAACATGACAGTTAGATATATTACTGTCATTACCATGAGGCAATATCATCACATAGTAATGATAAATGGATTTCTTTTGCTCAGTAGTTTGTCTGTTACTCAATACACTAACACACAGTGTGTAAAAGCACCAGCTACTTACAACACATCTGTCATCTGACAGTCTTAAGAGGACAGTAAAATGACAGCACTTGAATGAACTGTTTTCAGTGAGAAGATAAAAACTTACAGTCGCCAGCTCTGTCTGACAATAATAATCATTTCCAAACCCCCTGTCACCTGCTGCTGCAAATCTTACCCTGCCCATATCTCAACCTTTTCCTACACTATATGAATATGGCAGCTATTCCAGTTTGATAGACGAAATAAAAAGGCAGTGTGATTGTGTCAGTATATTATTCCTCTCGAGATGACCTCTTTTTGTGCTTTATCGTGTGATATAACTCTCAGAGGTTCAGACAGCGTTTACAGCAGAGCAGATTTATGGCGGGGAGAGGAGGTGAAAATGGGGCCTTTTATGGTGGAGCCACACCAGTCAAAACTGTGAGCTGTGAGTTAAAGATCTTCAAGTATGGCCAAATTATACAGTCCAGCAAACTGTAATCATAGCCACAGGAGCATGCTTTTTGAGCGGATCTGAGTGCTATATGTGGTAATTATTGTACTTTGATGCAACCAACAGTTTACAGCTGCTGTGAATCAGTCATATTTAGCAAAGACAGAATTTTAATTAGTAAATGGCTGTTGGTGCTTCTGCTGCAGGGGGTTTCTGGATATATGCTCAAAGCCAGAAACAGTGTGACTTCAGTGTAATTGGATCAATAAAAGAAAAACATATGATAAAATAGGCAGGAGTGGCTTGCACCCCATTGATATCAGCGGCAGAGTAAAGTACACTGAGAGAAATATCCTTCCCAGAACACCACGCATGTTTACTGCACTTCCAGTGGACGACTCTCTTTTTTTAGAGAATGTGACAAGTGTATCTGTATGTTTATATAGAATACCAAGACATAAGTCTTGTTCAGACCGACAGTGGCATTGAATGAGACAAAACTGCTGCCTAATTCATTTGAATAAATCCAGCCTGTGCCAATCCACCCAGGAGACATTTCACTGCACCCAGCTGACACTGTTTACAAGATCAGTTGTGAAAACAATATCCCTGTTTACAGGAAAAAGCAAAAACGGCAGCTTTTTGCAGCAGTTAGCATGCCAGGCCAGTAGGTGGCGATACGCCATATGTCAAACACCATAGAAGAATGTTCTGCACACGCACAGTGGTTTGTTTCCTCTTGGCGCTAGTGATAAAATCTAAAGCCCTTTTTAAACAGGAGTTGTGCAAATTTGCAGGAAAGCCCAATCAGTGTTTTTTCAGCATTGGCAGTATAAAAACAAAATCGGGGAGTGCAGCAAAATGCCGCCTACCTACTTTTGTTTATACAGAATGTGCCTTTTTCGGGGCAATGGGGGGCGTGAGCAAGTAACACAACGTGTAGCTCAGCGTGTGACGTAAACAGTGACGTGGGAGGGAAGCCACAGCTGGTCAGTCCTTCGGTGATTCTCTCATAAGTTGGCCCGTTCTTCACCGTCCCCGTCATCTGATGGTTAATGGCCTCTTCGTTTGCGAGGACAAGGAGGGCGCGCAATTCCTTGTCTCCCCAGTTGCTCATCTTTACAGTGTCTGTCAGGTTTGTGTTTCCCTCTTGCTACTAGCTGCTCGCTAATTCCTGCTATCAGCTGTTTCCTGTTTATCCACCGCCAGTGGCTCGCACGTGCGGCGTCATCAACAGCTCCTCCCACAAGTCATCAACAGCCCCTCCTGTTGCAGAAGGCCGCCTCAGTCTGTTTAAACCAAAAAGGTTCCACCAATATGTCTACCCTACGAGGCGGAAAATTGGGCACCTTGGATCAACTCGCCAATCCAGCTCTGTGTGTCTAAACGCTCGCAGCTTGCCGGCAAAACGGCCCAACATTCACAGAAAATCTGGCAGTGTAAAAGGGGCTAGTGATAAACTACATTTTAACCTTATGTAGCATAGTTAGCTGCTATGCACTTACTAATATTGGGTACAGCAGTCGTCTTTGTGTGCCGATGTAGCAGTGAAGTTGATGCAGCAGCGCTAAGTTCATTTGTAAGCTCGTAAGTAGTCCCAGAAGTGTGAACACAATATAAATAACCGGGCATGTATCTGCCATTGTTGTTGTGGTTCCCGGGCGCCTAATGGGCATGCGCAACCGTCATTGTTTTCCAAATTCTCTGTCTACCCTGTTTACACATCTCTGTAGAAATGATTCTTAAAAAAGTTCACTTTGGAAGCCGTTTTTGAAAATCTCTGTGTTCGTCCAGAAAAATGCCGGTTACGTGTAAATGATAGGTGCAAACGCAAAGATAAATACCCGTTTTCAGAAATATATACGGAACCATTTAAACAGGCCCTTAAGCAAATAACAGCCCGGGCTATTAATTGAGGTTTTACAGGTATTTATTTTTGGTTGAAATGCTGCAAAGGGTTCAAAATAAGGTTCATGAATGATTGGAACCCATTACATGTTGGTGGAATAAGGTATCTTGTTTATTTTACCTATTTCTCATTTCTCCTTTTTGATTCAACACTAAGGGACGACTGTGACCAAATCCCTGTGTGGTGAGCCATACCTGTGTCTTTGTCCAGTTAACAGCCTCATTTCACTCCTGCTTTGCTTTAGTCTTCAATAAGTAAGTGCAATAAAAAATACTTTGTTCAGATTGATTTTGAGGCGTTAGGTCAATGTGATCTCATTGACTGCTTTGTTAAGATATACTTGAACAATATGTAAGAGTCCCAGCAACCACACAGGACGTGTACACAGGCAGCTCCCACCATAAACCCCGCCATATTTTACATTAAGTATAAGCAGGCTCCTCGACAGGAAGCAGTAAGAACAATAGCTTTATGTCTTCTGCTGCCATCGGAAATTATAGCGGGTGGGTGGGGAGGTGTAATCAAAGGCAGACTGCCTCGTAAAGTCAACAAGCAGCTTTATCTGAGGTCTGGCCCATATTGTTCTGGGATCACACACCACTCTGCGCCACGTTACCGGCTGCTTTCACCGTCAATCATCCAGGATCCAGCAGTCGCGTGGGATCAGCCGGCTCTGTGGAGCTCCTAATATACATACGCAGACAAACACATCATTAACATACAGATAAACAACTAAACAATAATCTTAAGATTATTGTTTGGCACGTTCAGCTTAGATAGGAGGTTGATGTGCAGCAAAGGGCCGAAGTTGGAATCAACCCTGTGGCCGCACAGCAAGGACACGGCCTTTGAACATATGCAGCCTGCTCCACCAGAAACCTTGCACACTGACTCTGATGTGGTTTATTGTTCTAGTCATTGTGAAAATTCACAATACGTGACAAAATTAAAAGACATATTTCCTCCTTTGCCTCTCTCCACTGGAGTCACCTATCTGGCTGTCATTACGCCCTCCCTGTCTGTCATTTGGCACCGCAGCTGCATGAAGGGGCGGAGCTATCCTCCCTCTCTGTCTCCACATTCTGTGAGCGATCACATCCTCATCCTCTTCATCATCATCCACTTGAATGTTGGGCCGTTCCATATAGATCTTACCGCTACTAAGACGGTAGGAAAGACAGGAAGCTGCGCAAAATTACGCAGCAACACGGCATGACATGCCTCTTTGAGGCGATTCTACCTGCAGCGGCCTCGTACAAACTCAGAGGACTACGAGTTTCGAAAGACTGACGATAGCAAAGATGGCTGCACCCTATATTTACCATAAGTGGCTGCTATTTACTGTTATTTTTACTGTTTAGCAAATTTAAGTCTTCATTTTAATTACTTGTACACATTATAATGCCTTATGGGAATGCATTATGATGTGTTGCTGTGTGTGGAATTTCGTGTATTTGTTGTTTATCCGCTGGTGTTGGTGAACGTAGCTAGCAGTGTTGCTAATAATAAAGGCTCGCCTCGCAATAGCGACGACTGCTTTCTTGGAGGCTTCCATCTTTGTTTACGTTTAGGTTGTGAATGGTGCAAACGCAAACGGGGACGCATACCGCCAATTTAAACAGGAAGTTACAACATTTTATGACATCATCTTGAGTCTCACCGCTCGTAGCAACCTAAATGGATCACACAGTGTTACCATCTGCTGTCATGAAATTATTCTGTGCAATCCGTTCTTCCATCTTGTCGCAGCTGTGTCCCACCGCCATATTTTCTTCACTAATTCTTGGTCAAACGTCTCTTAAGAAAATCAGACCTGTTATGTAAATGTTAATGACGGACGAAAGTTGCGAACATGATTGAGACAACTTGAGGTTGTATTTATTTTTAAATACGACGGACATGAAAAGAAACAGACTTAGTGTGCAAAGGCCTTACGTGATGGTTATTATAACCACTTTTTTATTTTGTATATTAAATTACTCAAATTACTGTACAAATTAAATAACAGTACTGATTATTATTTTACTATGAAAATAACCTTTAATACAGTACGGTCCTGTGTAAAAATACAGTTTACTGCAGTTGAAATTTCCCTCAAGTAGGGCCTGTCTAAGAAGGTATCATGTGACCAGGTTTATTAATCCACTTAACGAAGGCAGCTTTAACCACGGGTGCTTTACCTGTGCACATTTTTTCTGTCATCATCAGCAGTGTAAGATGAGATTCATTTCGTGAGGATGTATCCAGTAGATTGTCTTGTTTTTCTCTGTTCATTATTTTACATTTACATATTTGAGAGAACTGCATTCATATATTGTTTAGGTATTTTATTTTGCTCTATATGTTAAATTTGGAACTATTTAATATCACTCACCTTACGTGCAGGTAATGAGAGTTATTGTTAAGTTTAGCAGATTGATATATATAAGATGTGAGATGCTACTATTGTTGATTTTCAGTTGTCTTATGTTCTTTTCCGGGCATTAATGTGGATCACGTTACCCAGAGAAGCTGTCCCTGTGCTCTTACTTCACCCACAGCCCTTTGACAGTTAATTCAGTAACTAGTAAGAAAGAAACCTGCCTCACAGCAGCAGCCATAAGCCTCAAGAAGACTATGTTTTCCATTATAATATAGATTGTTATAATAGTAGTATTATAGGAATAATTCCCAAGATCCATCCCAAGATTTACAGTCCATACAGTATAAGCAGTTAATCACTGTAACCATGATCACTAAGTCGTTTCCACTGTATAACAACGTCATGTAAACCTCAAATGCAGATCAACAGACAGGTTGAAGTTTGTAACAAAAGGAGAGCTTTAACAGTGTGTTCACACCGGGTGCGAGGTGAATTTTTTGCGCGATAAGATTACATACAGATTACAAGATTACAATGTAAAGACGCGAATAGACGCAAATTTGTGCTGGTGGTGCGAATGGCGCAATGCAGATGATGCGAATGGAGCAAACACGCGAAATTCACGTCATTCGCCTCTTCGCGCAAGTTGAAAATATTGAACTCGAGCGAAATATTCCCTTGCTGCTGTGTCGGGGCAGCCTGTCAGCGTTGAGGTTTTCCTGTCGTCACCGACGTCACTGACGTGTTGCTGCCGTTGTAGTAAACAACAGTCATTCAGGCGACATGTGACTTGCTGGATACAGTGAATATTTATTGATTTTCACACGCAAAAAACTCACCGGAGACAGATGGATATTTATTTTGGTGCTCATATTCAATGCAGGCTCCACTTCACCGACGGCGACTGGGATGTTCGCCCTCACTGCAGGTGTCTGGGTTATGGAGAATGCAGATAGCCTTCACACACTTCTCTGCCACATCTGGATGGACCTCAATGGTCAACAAGTGTCCCGCGTTGTTCCGAAAATGGAGGACAAGCTAATAATAGCTGTTTGTGGCCACCCTGAGCTTTACGTCCCCAAATTATAAGCTTTGGACCAAGAAAGACCTGGTGTGGAGGAAAGTGAGTGAGGAGGCCTGGTAAGTTTTGAAAATTGATTCCAACTATTGGCTGTACGTTTCTATCAACAAAGTTAGCACTAGCATTAGCCCCAGTTAGCACAACCGATGTAGCTTGCTTTCTGGCCGGCATACTTGTCTGATTGAATAGCGGTGTGAACACACTGTTACTCGCGTGAATGTCGCGAGTAAAAACAAATATTCCAGCGGTCAAACTCGCGCGAGTAGAGCGAGGCAAATATTTTACCCGCGCCTGGTGTGAACACACTGTAATGAGGCTTGTTGAACACATCCAGAACCGGGAGGCAACTAAAAGTCCAAAGAAAACAGAACAAAAAAACAAACTGAAAACGACCTGACCAGGAACAAAGGGAAACACACAGGTATATACACAGAAAACAAATCACAAGAACGAGACACAGCTGGAGGAGGAGGACACAGGCAAACGGAGTGAAACAGGGATTGGCTGACAACAAGGGTGGAGCAGACAAGACTAATACAGAACAGGTGTGAAGGGAAGACTCTGGGAACAGGGAGGGACTAACGAGACAGGTGTGACAGAAAACAGGCGGGAAAACACACAAAGACAGGAAGTAAAACCAGACACGACACATGAGGAGAATATCTACAAAATAAAACAGGAAGCAGATTAAACATGAATGAATAACATGAAACAAGGAACACAAACAGAAATGACATAATGACATAGTTCTAAATTATTTTTACCTTCCCTTATAGATACGATACTTAATGTTATATCTGCATATTTGCTGCAAAGACTTTGACTTTGTGTCTTTTGTTGGGAGAATATTAATATCTGATAATGCAGCCTTATGAGGAATAATCATGCACACTTGTGTCCTGATCACAATGGGGCACAGGATTCAGTATAGGTAAAGATTATTTAATGACAGCCAGTGTATTCACGATCAGTTCTATTTTAATTTTACAATTCAGTGTAGTCATGATCACAATTTATGTGATCAATCAAACTGCATCTTATCCATCCTATAAGACATGGACCAAAGTAAAGGCCAATATCAGCCTCATATATTGGTCTAACCCCACTAATAACCTGTGCCGGTGCGCGCGCGCACACACACACACACACACACACACACATACACACACACTTAGACTGTATAAAGCCCTCCCTGGGCCAGCCTGAGGCCATCGATCGTCTGGCTGTGCCCTGGGATGAGATTCCCAGATAAAGCAGCATCTGAAGAGGCAACAGATTGACGCTGACCTCTCCCTCCTGAACACCAGCAACAACTGCTGCCACTTTCAAGCACAATAAAACATGTCTGTCAGCCCTGCACGGCCGGATTTGTGGTTTCAGCCGCAGTAATTTTAAGCTATGGCACGACATGTGACATAATGATTTGTAACATTGACAATGTGACAGGACAATCATGTGCAATACATATCATGGCTGAAGTGGTGTAACAAGCTCTCAGTATCTGTGGAGCCAGACACTACAGATCATGCTTTGTTCTCTAAATGAAAAACATTAAGACTTGCATATAATGTTTTTAAGAATTATATATAAATTTAAAATTGTTTTTTAACGGTTTTTGTTCCCATGTTCATTTACACCCAGTGAACATCTTGTGTGTTTGAGTATTTTCTTTGAACATGAGATGTATATAATTTAAGGTGCCCCTAAAAGCTCCTACCTGGGACCAACTGTTTTTACTTTATTGATGTAAACAACATGGTTTCATCTGTAAAAAAAAAAAAAAATGAAGTGGCTAAAACTGCAGTTCCTCTAATGGCCACTTGAGGCTGGCTCCAAGAGAGTCAGAGTCAGTCTCCATAAGCCACGTTTCCCCCAGGCAGTCTATTACAGTTCAGTTCAGTACGCATTTTTTGTGGATGGTACCAACAGAAGCATTCCTTGACATCCCCATGTTTGGTCCCCCCTCTGTTGGGGTACCTAGCACACAGATCTGGTACTAAAAGGTGGAGCTGAGAACACTGCAGTCTGATTGGTCAGTAGAGGACGGTCACTCTGCTCAGGGCTGAGTTGTGTCTGGTTTTGAGGCTCATGTAACCACTGTTCATACTGTGGAGAGTAAATTATAACTATGAATAGAAGGAGTACCTGGATTAGCTGTGACTGCAGTCTTTAACAGCAACTGTCGGAAGTAAAAAAACAAACAAACAACATTCTGTTAAGATTATTACATTTTCTGACCATCAGAAATTAGTCACGGGTCCAGATAGAACAGTTACGTAGGGCCCGTCCCAATACCCCCCCTTAGCCCTACCCCTACATTTGCGCGTTCCTGCGAGGGGTAGTGGTGTCCCAATTTCTTTTTGCGTGTAGGGGGCATAACGAGGGGTAGTGGGTATGAAACTAGCCCTTCGGAGTGAGGGATTTCGGATGCTGACTTGCCAGCGAGGGGTAGACATTACCATGGCTACCACTGAGCATGAGACGGGGAAAAAAGTTCATACTTAGCTAACGTTACCGTCGTCAGGTTGCTTGTCAGCTAGCTACCTAGCTCGCACTATCTGGCGTCTGTCATCTGTCCTGTTGTGCAAAATTGTCAGACTTTTCACATTACAATAACACGCCAGCTAGCATAACTATGCTGCCGGTGTCCCAATTCCTAGGGAACGATTTCAACCCCTACCCCTCGTTGCTTCATTTTGAGGGTCAAGGGGAAGTGGACAAGGGGGGGTGTTGGGATTGGGCCTTAGTCTGTGGCAGGACTGCGGTCTGCCATTTCGTGACTCTTGTCCTACACGCTTGGCACATGAGAAGTTTCAGTTGGTTGCAATCTGCAACTGCAATTTCCCTGAAGCCAGCCACACACTTTGCTGCTTATTAAAGAAAAGTGTGTAATTCAACATGATAGCTTTGCAGTTGGGTGGTAATTATTTCTAGCTTTATGCAAAGGGAACAAATGAGCGGCTTTCTGGGTGTTGGGATTTATACAAAGTCAACCGGTTGGGTTAAAAATATTTGTTGTGTAATTTGCAGTTACAGGGGGCAGAAACAAAGTGTCTCCTCCAGTAGTTTCCCTGGGGTCATGGGCTTAAGGTGCTTCAGCAACTGCACTACAAGATAAAAGTTGCAGGGTGCAGAATTACATTTAGTGCAGATCCTTCCTTAAAGGTAGCAGCTGATAATTTTATGGTTTCATTGAATTAATTTTCAATTGTTATAGCTGATTATGATTCTTAAAGGAAAATGATTACTGCCACTCATTTCTGTTTGAGGGATCTTAAACTTAGAGCTCCTCTATTCTGTTTCCGCCTGCTTGCTCTAACCACCAATTAAACCATTAGACTAAGAGCGGAAAATTAGGAATTGTCCGCATCAGCTGTAATGATTCCTAATTGCTGGCTAGCATTAAGAATTTGCCTCCTGATCAACTCTGCACAGCCCAAACCCTCTCTGTCTCTCCCTCCTCCTGTCCCTCCTCTCAGTCTCCATCCAACCTTACAGATCTAATTTGGTAGCCTCAGACTTTCTCATGACTTTATTAGAGGACTTTTCACATCTCCACTTTTCTTTTACTCTGAGTGGTTCCACTGCACAGGCACAGGCTGGGGCCGCCGAAAATTAGATGACTTGATATCACATCAAAACCAATGAATGTGGACCCTGAATTGCAGCGGTCTGTTCCCCTCGACTCATCTCAGCTGTTGTCGTTCATCAAGCCTCTAAATAAGCAGACATAATAGGAGCTGAGATGTCACTCACTGGTCGAGCCTTCTAAAGGATGTGCTGTCCTTCAAACCCTTTGGTTTTATAAACATTTAGATGAAAGGCAAGTGAGTGATGGCCAGTGGGGAGCTGTTCGAACAATCTTTCATTTTACTGCATATCAAGCTTCCGATTATCCGTGGAGTGAGGAAATGTTGTTTTATGAATAGAGTTCCAATTAATGGAAACCTTGAAAAAGATGAGTAATTTAACTTAAATTGTAATTTTTTAAATGCTTTATCTTGTTGTACAACGGACTGTACAAACCTTTTGAGATAATGGGGATGGAAGGTTCACTTGTAGCAGTGGTTTCCAACCTTTTTCCTTAAGAGACCCCCTCTCTAGCATTGAGTAAATTGATGAATGAATTGATATAATTAGATATTTCCCAAAATTGGGTTGATAAACTGTACAATTAATCAAAAACATTGAATGAGATAACAGCCAGATTTTTGTGTAAGAAAAATAATATAAAAAAAATTCAACATGAGTGACCTCACTACAGTCTGTGAGTCAGATCCACCCCTCACTAGTGATGGCCAAATGAAGCCTCATGAAGCATTTTTTAGATGGTGCTCATGGTTTAAAGAGAGTGGCTCAAAGAATGGCAATTCAGTGTGCTTTCATCCTTTTGGTGAACAAAAAGCGCCATCTAGTGGGCTCATAAAATGAAGAAAATGCTTCATGAGGCTTCATTTGGCCATCAAATGGTCTCTGTGTCGGTGGTCTCGGTGTTAACATAATGATTTTCTGAATGTGTGTTTACAAACAGCAACTGGAAAATCCTCCAGAACCTACCTTTAAAGCAAGTAATATTCACTTTAGTTGATCTGTTTCTGAGTTTTCTAGAGAATAGCATGCATTTGGTTTTATCGACATCTATTGCACGTCTGTCCATCCTGGAAGAGGGATCCCTCCTCAGTTGCTCTTCCTGAGGTTTCTACCGTTTTTTTTTTTTTTCCCCGTTAAAGGGTTTTTTGGGGGGAGTTTTTCCTGATCAGCTGTGAGGATCATAAGAACAGAGGGATGTCGTATGCTGTAAAGCCCTGTGAGGCAAACTGTGATTTATAATATTGGGCTTTATAAATAAAATTGATTGATTGATCTGAGTTTAACAGTAATTTTAGATCAATTAACGCTTGCTGTACAGCACAGATCTCAAGAGGCAAGTTTCTAACTGCCCGGGTGCTGTTGCATATAAAATGGCATCGTCCGCATACAGATGAATTGCACTGTTTCTAAGTTTAACACCCAGATTGTTCATGAAAATTGTAAATAAAAGTGGTCCTACAATAGAGCCCTGTGGCACGCCTTTATAAACACTTATAAAGCTGCACTGATAGCAATCAGCCACAACAGCTTGTGTTCTAATGCTGAGATCATCTAAAAACCATTAACATGATGGGTTTTTTTTTATCAAATCCAATAGATTTAAGTTGTTTCATAGAATTTGATGATAAACTCTCCTACTCCCGACTTTTGAGTTTACAAAGTGGTAAATTGACCATCTTCCTGCCCTGATAAGTAACAAATCTAGTCACGTTATCATTTCACAAAAAGTACAACTAATATTTGTAAAAATAAGCGTACAGTGCATAAAGTTGGTGGAGCAGAGAAGCAACTGGATAGTGACTGCACCTCCGAGAATATTTTCCCCGCATACATAGACTTCACATGATAAAATTAAATATGGTAAGTATGATTAAATATAATGTTGCTGATATGTATGACTTCAGACTCATAAGCAAAACAATTACATAATGCCTGTGTTACACGACCAGGCATGTTGGATTTTATTCAATGATTGACGATGTTGTGACACAATTTTTATGACATTTATATGGCCAAAAGCACCCACGTGTCAATACGTCCTTTCAAAACCATGGCCTATGTGCTGCTGACTGAAGCCACAGTCCTCTACTATACAGGGAGAAAGCCCAAAGTAAGCCCTCAAAAAACTGAAGACTCTTTTTCTTTCTAGCTGCTGCTCCTGGCTCAGTGCCCCACAGAGTTGCTCCTCACATTTAGAAACGAACTCAGTGTGTGTGTGTGTGTGTGTGTGTGTGTGTGTGTGTGTGAGTAGTGAAGTATAGCAATAGTATGAAGCAGGCAGGTGAGAGGGAGACATCCACAGGGAATAGAAATTGAAATTGAAATAGCTTTAGTGAAATTGCTCATTTTGGTACATTATCACGTTTCTGTGCTGACTGAGCTGGGTGAGAATTTATATTATTTATCTGTTATTCACAGGTGTTCTTTCCAACTTTTTAAATTAATTTGGATTATGTTGAGAAGTTGAAAAGTCTATCTGCTTACATGTAGGATATTGTACATTTCCGTTTGTGGCCACGCAACTTGGTTATTGTTGAATTGGGCAGTTTGGTGTTGGTGGAGTGGGGAACAAGTTGGGGTGACGTCCCACGTGAAACAAGGTCCTCATGGGTCCTCTGGGTACCCAGGGACCATGACCCAATTCAGGAGCTAAGACGGGCTGTGTCCAGTTTGTTTTCAGTTTAATTTAATGCATTAAAACACTGTTGCAGACAAGTCAATGTGTCAAAAAGTCTAATAAAGTTTTTGGATTCATACGAAGTGTTAACTGTGAAGTGTATTGCATTTATTTTATCTGTGTAATGAAGCTGAAGGTTCAGTCAGGTAGTCGGTATTTTTCATGCTCAGGCTGTGAGTTTTCTTTCTCATCTTGCTATTCACTCCTTTCACACATGCTCACTCATTATCCCTAGGTGTCATTGCCTGGGGCTGTCAACTGAGTCATCAGCTGTTTTTCAGCTGATTCACGATCAACCGACAGCACGGCGACACACCTTCTCTGTCAGCCTATCATCTTACTGCTCCTCATTTTGAATACGGTTCTTCCTCTGCCGTTGTTCTTTCTCGCTGCAGTCATGCGCGCCTTCTGTCTCCCCATCACCACCCAGCGTTTACAGCTTCATCGGCCGCATATGCCTCAGCAGTCAGCAGCCTCAGAGTCATCAGCCACCACCACCAGTATCTGGACTCCATGGGGGGATTTATCCTGCTGCCGCTCATATGTCCCTCGATCACAAAATATCTCCCTCTGGTGACCAGTCACCAAAGACTGATTGAAATGTCTAATGTCTTACCTATTTTACATGACGTAGTTGCACTTGAGAGGGGTAAAGATTATGTATGAGTCTTGGAGAGATGGATGTCTTTACATTGTTTCTAAAACTTTCTCCCAGATTTGCTTTTTTTGCTTCCTACTTGCATGAACACCTTTTGATGTCAGGTAGCAATTTGACTGATCAACCGCCATGCAGGTCCCCAAGCCTAATCACCTGACTTACCTGTATATCGTCACCCAGGGAGCCTGGTTGCCGTGACACCTCTTTAAACTACCCTCCTCCATTGGTGACTAGGTCACAAGGTTCATCTGTCAATTTACAACATAATCAAATATAAGTTGTGTAGCCCCTTCACTCTACACACATATAGAAAATGTATACAAAAGAGTTAAAGTAGAATGGAATAAATAAAATATACAGCCAGCAAGACTTTGGTTTAGTGGGAAGGGTAGAGCAGAGGGTAGTGGTATGATAATGTGCAAACCCAACATTTCATTTGTTTATGGTGAAGTGTGGAGGATGAGGAGTCTCACAGCCTGAGGAAAGAAGCTGCTCTGGAGTCTGATGGTACAACAGTGAATATTTCTGTATGGCTGTGCAGACGGCAGCAGGGGGAACAGGCTTGTTTGCTCTGATCAAGACAAAAGTAAAAATGTAGCATGTCCATTTAAACTCAGTAACTGTGATTGTGTCATTCATTTGAACAATTAATTAATATCCAACTAGTCCATACCCATTGAGTGCACAGTTGCCCACGTACAGTTTCACATGGTGTGTGTTTGGGATACAGGTCATAGGAAATTGCAGATTAAATAGTCAACTGAGCCCATTAAGAAAAGCAGTGTATTCAGAGTTTTTGAAAAACGTGGGACAGACAGAATGACTGACTGACAGAATGACACACTGACAGTTTCCGTGATTATGTACAGCATACCATACCATGACTTAGTCATACCAAACATTAGAAACAACACCAACATTGGTCCACAGGGGGAGCCACAGCGATCGGTCGCATTTTAGCCATTTTGAAGCATTTTTCTGTTGTTATAGCGCCACCCAGTTGCCAATTAGAGTTAAATTTCTCCAGTCACCTTGAGGCGTCCTGTTCTACATATCTACCAAGTTTAGTAAAAATCCATATGGCGGTTAGGCCTAGATAAGAAATGAGCTCTCTAGCGCCCCCATTTTGTTTGATGGGCTCAATAATGGAGGGGTCCCCTCAGATTATGTGTGGTCATATGCCTACAAAGTTGCGTGGTGATGGGTGAAACCCTTGAGATGTTATACACCTTTATGTGATGAGCCACGCCCTCCGCAATATTCATTGCCTTATAGAAGCTCAGTTTTAGGAAGTTTTCCAACTTTTGCCAAGAGGGAACTTTAGATATTGCTCCCTAGATTATGTTCACCCAGTTTCATGCAGATCGCTCAAACTTCCTAGGAAGAGATCCATTTGAAGTGTTTTTCAAAAAATTCAAAATGGCAGAAAATCTATATAAGCGGAAGTTCTGGGTTCTTGAGGCAAATGTGTTCCTCATGAGGAGAGGCATCTCTGTGCAAAGTTTCATGTCTCTACCACATACGGGGCATGAGATATGCCCATTCAAAGTTTGACATTTCAATGGGTTGCTATAGCGCCCCCCTTTGGCCAACTGATGTAATATTGCTTCACTGGCATCCTCCCATGACCCTCTACCACTGTGCCAAATTTCACATGGATTGACCAAGTCAGTGAGGAGAAAAACATGGAACAGACACACACACACAGTTTTCATCATTATATAGTAAGATAAATAAATGTTTTTCCATTTAAAGAGACGTATAATTTAAGAAGTCTTATTTCTCCTTAATGTAGAGGGATTCATGCAAGTTGTTGAAAGTAAATTTTTACTGGACACCTTAACTGTTTGATAAAAAGGCTTGCAACAAAAACAGCATTTGGTCAATTCAAAGAAAAATATAGTTTGTCCTGTGTCATACTCCCCCACCCCTGCAGGGTATGATGTGCATGTGATTGTGACTCATGATGTCTTGAGTTCTCTCAGGTCTCTCTGGTCCAGCCTTATTGAAGGAAAACCAATAACATGGGGGCAGGAACCTTTTTCTGTCCCCCTGCTGGCCTCAACAGCAGCAGTTTGTGGTTGTGACTAACACGATTTAGAGTTTTGCCTTTGTTTGTTCTTGGTTTTGACGAGTCCGGTAGTCCTGTTTTGGGTGTTTTATTACCGTTTGGTTTAGTTCTCATGATGGCTTAGGTGGGAGGGGGAAGCCAAGATCCTGCAATCCATTGTGGGTTAGTTTGGGTAATGCAAAAAGAAAAAAACTTCCATTAAAACCTTTCAAGATTCCAACCTTAGATTAAGTTGCTTACTTAAAACCTTTATACCTTTTGAAAGTGGGTTTGAAATTAGTGGTCAAAACAAACAAAAGAAAGTTTCACAATTTCAGATTCCATAATCTATTTTGAAATAATAGCATTGACCTGAAGAAACAGCATTTATTCACACAGTGCGAAGACGAGGCGGGAGCAGGGAGGGAGGGAGAGCTGTGGAACTGTGAGGACAAAAAAGAGATGCCTTCCTTTCTGTGACCATAAAAGACAGTACAGTGCCGTTGGTATTTCAAACATGCACAGCAAGGTGGCTGGCACAGTGCAGCTAAATGAATGCTGTGGGCAAAATATGAAAGGCTTGAACACAGCCACATTTAGTTCTGCCATGCCAAAACAAAATCAGAATCCTTTCAGATGGTGTCAGAATGTCAGACAGTTTATTTTATTTTTTTTTTTTTGAGAATTACATTTTCACATCAAACCCCAATGTTTTTCATCTATGTTACTACCTCTCAATGCTTGCATCTGTTGCATTGATAAGACACACATTTGCACAGATATATCCATGTCTAGATTGTGCGATTTTAAAACTTCCTTTGTCTGTTTTTGCTTCTTGCTTGCTATAATGGAATTTTATTGCACATACTTGTTTCTAATGTTTCCAAATGGCTTGCACGTCTTGTAGTTACAGCCAGAGTGATTATAATAAGTCCGTCTACTGTTGCTGATGTGACTATGATTGACTGCAGGGACAGTTAAAGGCCATGGATCAAACAGGTAAGACGTGACCTTTGTGAAGATCTACACATCCAATCAGCAGTTAGAGTCATTTGCCTTTATTTATCAAACTCAACCACATCTCTTGGTGTTCTTTAAAAAGTACTGTCACTGCATGTAATTGTCACAGGTTTCTTTTTGTCTCTGGCAACACACACAACAGACTCAAGTGAGTCCAAGTTCAGTTTCTAAAAAAATAGTTTAATTACTACAACAATAAATGTTCTTTAAAACAGTTCAGATGGAGATGGGGGGAGGGGGAGCACCATAAAGTTCCTTTTCTTTTTGTTGTTGGCCAACTCAATAAAGAAACCTTAGCAGTCTTGGGTCCAGGGGTGAAGTCCAGGAGGGTAAGAAGGCTGGGGTGGCGGTTGGCTGGGGTGGCTAAGGAGTATGGATGGCGTGGTTACGGCCCTGGCCTTGTGCGCTGTCCGGCTCCTCCACTGCAGCCGGCGGTACACAGCATGCCGATTCAGTCTGCTCAGCTGGCAAGTCAGCTTGGTGTCCACCTCAGGGAGAGGAAAAGGTGAAGTGCCACAGGTTCCACAGCACAAAGCATTCAATAGTTTATGTGATATTTATGCTGGATCCTCCACCCAGCCAACAGCCTTGCCTCCGCCGAACACACCGTGTAGCGTCCACTTCCTCCTGCCGTTCCTCTGCTCTGCCGGGCTCTCGCGCAGCCTTGGTGCAGGTGATTTTAAACAGCCTCTCCTGATTAGTGATTATCTGCAGGTGCACTAAATTGTAGGGGGAGGTCCTCTAGGCCCAGGAGGCATGATTTGCTCTGGTGGATTTCAACTGAGTCAAGAAAAGAAAAGAAAAGAAAAGAAAAGAAAAGAAAAGAAAAGAAAAGAAAAGAAAACACACACTGCAAACTGAAAATACAATGAAATCCAACACACAACAATTCTCTCTTGGTCACTCTGTGACATAATCGTGCTGTAAATCAGTACGCATCTTTTCATCATTTTGCAGTGTAGTCTGATTGAGCTGATAACACTATCAGCCACAGCATGTGTGTGGTTGGAGAAGGCCAGAATATATTTCTTCTGGGTTTTTTGGTGCAACCAGCAGCTCTATAGGTCACTGTCAGCTGGTAGTGATGGCCAAATGAAGCCTCATGAAGCATTTTCTTTATTTCATGAGCCCTTTTTGTTCAACAAAAGGTCAAAAGCACACTGAATTGCCATTCTTTGAGCCTCTCTCTTTAACCCATGAGCGCCATTTAGTGGGCTCAGAAAATAAAGAAAATGCTTCATGAGGCTTCATTTGGCCATAAATGTGTATGGCCCTGGTAACACCTGGTACAATGGTACAGTACAACGCTCTAAGTACAGGTGTGAATGCATCTAATTTGTCCTAAATGTCTTTTGAGATCTGATCGCTCAGACCACACTCAGAGGTCTAGGCCACATTCTCTCAGCAGTTTGTACTCGGGCTGCACCTTTAAGGCCACACTGATAATCATGCATATGTTGCCATCACTGGATTCCACAGCTGAATTGTTCATTTGTGCATCTTTAAACTGGGCACGTGAAGGCTTTACCATAAGTTTAGCACTCCAAAAATGGCAGCAGAAAACCTCCTGTTTATTTTTGTAAGCTGAAAACATTTGGGGGGCTTGGGGGTTACTTGGTGCTGATTGGATATACTCAAGGAGGGATGTGACGTCAACAGAAAGCAACAAAATAGCTGGCATTTTTAAAACTCAGCAGACGAGGGTTATCTCGTTCATAGCTTCCACCACCATGTAAACAAACTCAAGAACCGGTTCGTGAAAAACATATTTTTTCTGGCGGATATCTTAGTTACAACATGATTGAGCTAGCAAAGCAGTTTTGTGTTGCTATGTGTGGTATTTATTCAGTTTTGGGAAATCACGATGTCTAGAAAGCATCAGCTGACAGGGACAGCTAACAGCAGCAGCAAAGCTAACATCAGGACGTCATCTGTTAAAAGCCTCCCGTTGTCGGATACAACATGAAACTACTCCAGTTAGCTCAATCATGTTGTAACTAAGACATCCGCTGGAAAAAATATTTTTTTCATGGGCCACTTTGTGAGTTAAGTGAGATATTACAGACACCGCTATCGGCTAACAGCTAACGCCACTACGTCGCCCCGGTCAAAATGGTCGCGCAACGATTGCATCACATCCAGAGCCTGTGACTTTACAGGAACCTTCCTCCTACTCCGCTCTCTCAGTGGAGACACGACGGTTGAAAGGGCTGAGCGAGAGGACGTTCCTGTAGTAGTTCCTGCACCACAAATAGTACCAGGAACTTCTTCAGTGGAAACAGGCCTATAACTTTCCACGCAAAGGACAACCAAGTCCAGTTGGAACCCCCTCCTCTATGTCGGGCTCATCCACAACAGAAAACCACCAGGTAACAAGCAGCACAAGATGGCAACTCTTCCCTCCATTCATGGACTGGTAATGTGGCAAGTGACATCACTTGAGGACATTTGTCAGAAGTCAGAGACCTGGAAACTAAGCATGATGTGTTAAATACGTGGAGTTCTCCTTTAATTCAGCAAGCTTTGCTAATTTACCAGTGTGGGCTGAAAATGATATACATGGCTAGTCAGACGCTAACAATTGTTCACGGAGAATCCTTGTCCTGTACATACAAAATGACTAGAAGTCAATGGCAGACTGAATAATGGAGGAGAAAAGAAATGGCCATTAAGTCTGAATATTAAGTAAAGTTGTCAAAGAAAAAGACTGCTGAAAAAGAGTGTTGTGGTGGCTAATGTGCCATGTAACTATCCATTCATCCACTTCTTCCAACTGTCTCTCTTTACTGTGAGCCCCTGCCACCGTACCCCCTCTGCTCTCCCATTCTTCTTCCTCCCTCCAACACTCCTTCTATGCACTCTGCCAATAACTAAGTACTCCCCTATTCCTGGCAAGTTGCCTGATGGTACAAGACTTTGATCTACTGCCACCTTTAAACAAATTCTCCATTTCCTGGTGGAGCTGAAGGGATCGGATGAGTCTGGGGAGTAGAGGCGCCCACAGAGGGAGACAGAGAGGGGGCGAGACAAATAGGCACCGAAGGAAAGATTGAAAGGGAAGAGGTGGAGGCCCCCCCATCCCCTTTAACCACCACCCCTTCCTCTTCCCCCTCAGTTTCTCAGGGAGCATCAAGCCACAGTGTGGCAACATTTTAGGGTTGGCTGCTTATCGGAAAGCTGTCTGCCCACGTTGATACAGCACTTCCTTAACTTCTACCACACACTGGATGAGAAAGTAGCTGACTGCAGCTTCCCCCATACGCTAACAATCAGCGGCCTGAACAACAGTTTGTACTGGCACCAAACAGAGCCTAAAGTCCATTACTCACAAAGTAATGACGTGTGGGAGTTGAAAATGCACTGGTAGGGGTGTTGGTACACTGATTAGTAACTGACATGAACACACGCAGCAGAAAGAACAACTAATACATCCTACATTTTAGAACGTGGGCAAACATGAGGTTTAGTTTTTATTTTTAGAAACAGTATAGGGACACTTGAGGCAGACGGATCTGTTGGATTTTTCATTCAACTTCCCATTATTTCATATGACTCATACCGCCTGTAGTATCGACGGTCTTTGAGGTCAGAAAAGTAGCTGAGTAACTTGTGATGACATTCAAGGCCTCATTTATCTACTCTTTCAAAAACAGTTCAGGTTGAAGAACAAAAACTTTGAAGACATCTCAACACTGATAACTAACTTTTAGCAGAGTGTGAAGATATGTTTTCCTTTGGTTAAAAATTCAACTTTAACCATGATTTTATCAGCGTGTGATGTATTATTTTAGCATACACGCTGATACGTCTTTGCCTTTGAATTTTAAATGGGAAAATGGAAAAAGAGTGAATGTACAAAACTAGAAACAGAACAGATTTGAGATTAAGTTAGATACAGGCCCCCAGGAAGTGTGCCAGGCTTTGAAGACAATTTAATAGTGGTGAAACAGTGGAATTATGATGGTTATGTGATGCAATGTGGCCCAAAAAGACTTTTCCCTATGGTGAAAAATACATCTATAAATCAGGGGATACATTTTTTAGAGCTCATAACCTAAGCAAAATGACTTGTTCCACTACACTATGGACCGTTTTACTGTTAGTAAACAGAATGATGTTCTTTGGTGGGGAGGACTTAGCTGAAGGCCAAACAATTATCCATAGACATTAGCTAGTGCTAGCTAGCAAGTTCTGTTAGCTTGTTTTTGACAATGGTACAGGCAAAGGTAAAAATGAACTACACGTGGACGGGCAGCAGGTGAGAACAAAAATATATTATTGTTTTTTAGAATAAAACGAATGAAAAAAATATGCAGTATATGTGTAATATTCTAACATCTAAATCACTATTATCAAGCTGCAGTTCCTTTTATTTTGAAAGTCAATTACAGAAGTGTAACCTTTGACTCCGTGGTCACATTGGTCACTGACGTGGAGGACTCCAGCCATGAAACTTTGCAGCCCGAGGATGAGGTGGCAGCCTACATGGAGTTCAAGACACCAAGAAGGATCCTTTGGAGGTCTGATGGTGGTGGAAGGAGCATGCTAACATGTTTCCTAACCTGGCAGTGATTGAATGTTTTCACCATCCAGTCAAAGAGACGTCTCCTCCGCTGGATTTGGAATTCAAGAACGGAGAACCAGCTTAATGTGAGGGACTGGAGCCTGTGTGTGTTTAATCACAAGTGTGGGTGGGTGCGGCTTTGACTTAGACAGCAGGTAACAGTAGTGATGGGCAAATGAAGCCTCATGAAGCATTTTCTTTACATTCTGAGCCCACTAGATGGCGCTTTTTGTTCAACAAAAGGTTGAAAGCACACTGAATCGCCATTTTTTTGAGCCTCTCTTTTTAAACCATGAGCGCCATCTAGTGGGCTCAGAAAATAAAGAAAAGGCTTCATGAGGCTTCATTTGCCCATCACTAGGTAACAGGTTCATTCTGGCACTGAGCTTAGGTATGGTGTGGGTTTTTCAAAAATGGACCTGTGCAGGACTCTGACATATGTCACATCACATGGCATTTTTGCCTAAACCTAAGGAAGTAATCCTAAAAATGAAGTCTTTAGTGCTTTTGTTGAAAGGACTTCATGTAATGAGCCCAAGTCTTTACATTTCCAGTTAAAACAAAAGTGTATTTTGAAAAGACACACTGCATGTAACAAGCGTAAATTGACACGCTGTCCTTGAATATCCGGAGGGAACCTAGTGCGTCATATTTTGATGTGCACTGACCAAGCTTCGATATTTGACGAGTTGGGGTGAGAACGTGTCGGCTTTACAGCATAATGGCCATCATTATGCACTGAACCAGCAATACAGTGTAGGAACTATAGACTTAGGTTATCCACTTAACACCATAAGGCTCTAGAGCTGAGTGATAATCCAAAAATGCACAATCTCCTGCCAACGAGATGTCCACTTACATCGTATGGAGAAGAATATTGCTCATGTAGCGTTTATAACACATGCAGATATTACATCACATTCCCTCTGTGACCATGAATGAAATATCCACCTGCGGATCTCAACATGTCAGCTGCCAGGTTCTGAGGCCACTGCTGCCATTCGTCCAGTAGAGCATTAAAAAGAGCCCGAGCTTGTGCTCAGTTTCTCCACTTCTGTATTATGTTTGTAACAATGGCAGATCCAATTTCCATCAGTCATTTGCCACTGGAGCCAAATCCATTTGGTGTGTCCTTTGGTCTCTGTGCCATCTAAAGGTGAAAGCTTTCCCAAATAGAAATAATAGATGGTGTGACCTCAGCTTCCTTCTCCTATTTGGTCTGAGGTGAGAGGAGAGCTGCCATAGCTTCCTGCCTGTGATGTATTTGGCTGCAAAGGAGAGGGGAGCGGGATATTATGTCTCTCACAAGACAGATATACCCTGATGGGGCACTGTACTCTTCATATTTTATTGAAGCCATCATCTTTGAGTTGAGTAAACATATTAGAGTCTACATTATTAATTCCAATTTCTCTTGGATTCTGTTTGTTCACTCCCAACCCTGTATAACTGAGGTCAAATCCTTCTATAGCAAACACTGCCGCCATACTCCCTCATGCTGAGAGAGAGGAGCACAGGGTGGAAGGAGGTAATATCCAAACTGTTTCTAGAAAAGGAGATACAGACTGAGTGTGTCTTTGTGGAAGAGCTTGTATGTGTGAACAGTTGTGGGGTTTTGAAGCTCTTAAAATCCCAACACAAGCGCTGATTTTTTGCGTGTTTAGCAAAAACATGAAAAGCCAATGTACTGACTGTTCACCAGCCAGCACACCAATCATGTGAAGAGTGTAGCTGTTCTGTGGTCGTGTGAGAGCAATGGCTCCTTATGGGAGGTATTTAATGAACTGGTCAGTATTAGGAGGCCTCCAACGGTCAGGGACGAACTGGTCAGAAGTTACCTTCCTGCACCTGAACCAGACATTTGGCGTCACCGACCCAAGGGCAATTCTTGTTGTGGTAATTCTAACTACTGTTTGAATATGTAGAAACCTAACACTTTAACAGATGTGTTTAGTAACAAAATCTATCCTGTCACCAGTTTCATTTGTTGTAATGCCACTCATGTTGTGTTCTGACTTGAATACATTTGTGGTGTGTGGCTGAACATTGGTATTCATACTGGAAACTTGAATTATCCAATGGCCAAAAACTATTTGGAAGCCCAACATGGAAGTGATACAACTAGTGATGGCCAAATGAAGCCTCATGAAGCATTTTCTTTATTTTCTGAGCCCACTAGATGGCGCTCATGGTTTGAAGAGAGAGGCTCAAAGAATAGTAATTCAGTGTGCTTTCAACCTTTTGTTAAACAAAAAGTGCCATCTAGTGGGCTCAGAAAATAAAGTAAGTGCTTCATGAGGCTTCATTTGGCCATCACTAGATACAACCCTAAGAGTTTTAGGTATTGAAGTCATCAGTTCTGATGCAAGAGGTGGGGATAAAATCAAACACCTCAAACAAAGAGAGGCCTACTGGATCAGGCACCCTGGTCCAATTAGGACTTTGACCTCTCACCTTTTTTATAGTCATTTTCTTGATGTGTTCTTTGATTACACTGGTATTATGTGACTGACCACTGTTGACTTAAATTTTAAATATCTTAATGTTGGTTTCCTGGCATTTATTTCTATAGTTACACAATCTCAGCTTGTGAGAGGACCTTTGTTTCATTTCCCGCTTACTATGTTATGCCCCTAGACACCTAATGGAGGTTGCAAACTCTCACCTGCACTTACCTGTGCTGGAAATACTATACAGTATAAATGGCTCAAACCTTAAGCTGCCACTGTCCTCCAACAAAAACCATGGTTAAATGTGATAAGACCAAAGGACTGGACGGAGGCCATCATCAAAAATGCTCACATGTGCAGCGCACACTTCATATCAGGTTAGGGAAAAAGTATTTCCTGTTGTAGGGATGAATAAGGTTATGTGTATTAAGGGTTATCATGTCCACCTCATCAGAAACTGGGGAGGGATTAAGAGGAAGATTGGATTTCTCTGCAACGCTAACTTTTTAGCACATTAGCTAACGTTAGCTTCCACAGCAAAACAAACAAGTGTGGTCCTCCTTTGTAAGATTGGCTTCCTGTGACATCATCCATCCACTGAGTGAGAGCATACGGGTCGGCCAGTCTGGTCCCGTTGGTCAGTGTTTACTTATTCAAGTAACACTGGCGGTCCCGGAGAGTGAGTGACCTGACATGGTGCGTTGGTAAATTCAGTCTGACGCTCTACACTAAAATGAGAGCCCTGTTGGTGGAAGAAACGCAGCGTTATATTTCTACATGAATGAACCAACGGTTAAGTTAATCACACATTCACTCCGCTCGGCGCTCTGCTGCTCCGTCTCCACAGACAGAGTGTCCAGAGTGCGCTCTGCCACTCTGAAAGTGTGCTGCTCTGGATAACCCAACGCTACATTCAGACAGCGCTCCAGATGTACGAACGGTTCAGTTTGTGCCAGTCTGCACTACTCGAATCATCTTCTTCTATCGTCTAAAAAAGTCAACAGAACTTCCTGGCTAGCACTAGCATAACTGTTTTGCATCAGCTAAGCCCCGCCCACCAAAAACATGTCACACTGTTTACTTACAGTAAAAGGGTCTATATTTTTCAAACCATCTTGAGTGCTTGGACCTGGATTATTTATGGCTTTTTTGGCAATAAGTTTTCCTCTCTTTTTTCAATGACCAATACAGTTGGGCATGAAGGGGATTTAATATTTTTGTTGCCTTTTTTGTTATATGAGTTATTATCATTATTTTGCATATAGCACTTTGAAATTTGGCCATTTTCATGCGTATGGCGTTTTGTTTTTATGTTTCCTCCACAATTCTTTTATAAGGACAATGGTGTCTGATCAAGAGGTCGCATTAAGAGCTTCATAAGGAGAGTTGAGTAAATATGCAAAATAAATACAGTCATTGTTAATAATCAGCAGTGAATTTATCATATAAGAAGAAGAAACTTCCTCTGAAAATATATTTCTAATAAAAACTTAAGATGCATCATGTGTGTCTCTGTGAGGTGCTGATTCATCCCGTGGTATTTTCTGTTCCTGTATGACTGTGTCCCGTGACGGTGTAGATAATCCCTCCCCACCTCCTCTGTTCCTTCTAAAAGGTCTCTACACCAGCTCTCTGTTGTGAGCCCCAAATGAATCACTCACAATTAATTACTCTGAGTGGGTCCCTCTGAGAGTCTGCAGCCCTCTGCCACCGCCCGCCAGGCCTTGTCTAACTGCGGTGGGTCTAACGTCTCACAGTGAGGCCGGATCTACCATGTCCTACTCAGAGGGGGGTGGTGTTTGTCCCGGTCAGCTGGGACACTGCCGCCTCCTCCCTCCCCCTGCTGTTCTGCTGCCAGATCTGTCTGTTAAGATGAGATAACAGATGATAGCGTGGCTGATGCACCAGCCAACGCCTGCTGGGAACGGCTGCTGTTTGGTGGACAGATACAAACGGCCTCTGATTCTCATTTTCATCATGGTTTCTTATTCTTATTACAGCAGAGGTGTCCTTACAACAAAGTCCACACAGAGACAGGCACAGAGAGACACATAGTTACTGGTGTGTAGTTATGCAGAGCTGTGTGGTTCATGTACTGTAGTTACTCATTAGCCTTGGCTAATTTTCTGTGAAGAACATGTTAAAGACAGATACTGACGACACATTACACACGTGATGTATGGGTCTGGACAAGCTGCATTTCCAAGCTCACACTCTACCCCAAACGGGGGGATGGTGGTGTCACACAACAAATAAATCGGTCTGTGTGCATGGCTGCTTATCATAATCGATCAGTATGGCAAAGAGAGTCTCCGCTCAGAGGGCCTTAGTATTCATTTCAAAAGACAGAGAAGCTGGTGCGGAGGAATCTTTGGAAGATTAATTCTCTGGGTCTTTGTCGCAGAGTATGTGTCGAATGCTACGGTAGTGACATATGGCATACTTGACACAACCAGCGTGAGGCTTGTTACTCATTTCAAAAGTAATAATATCACTTGCTTGTTACTCTCCACCAACTCGTGACCCTACTCATATTACTCTTCCATCACACCTCATAAAATTGTTAATGGTGTATCTCCCATAAATTCAGATGTGTGCCGCTGTATGAAAGTAATCACAGGTAAGTGTAGCTAAGGCTAGAACACTTGCAAATGATTTTTTTTTCTTTCCTGAAGGTCTTCAGTTGCCTGTGATCTGTATTTTCCCAAGACTCTATCTAAAAGACAGAGTGTCACTCGTGGAGCAACATTTCAACCACCACATATTCAACCACAATCTTCATCACTTCTTGTCAACCTGCAGCTGTCCACGAGTAAAATCCACTTTTCATTGTTAAACCAGTGCAGGGCGACAGCCGGCATCCGCAGCTGAGGAGGGCTCACCTTTGGTGGGGTGTATTTCCTGGAGCTTCACGTTGAGGTGCTGTTGGTAGTGATGGCCAAATGAAGCCTCATGAAGCATTTTCTTTATTTTCTGAGCCCACTAGATGGCACTTTGTGTTCAACAAAAGGTTGAAAGCACACTGAATTGCCATTCCTTGAGCCTCTCTCTTTAAACCATGAGCGCCATCTAGTGGGCTCAGAAAATAAAGAAAATGCTTCATGAGGCTTCATTTGGCTGTCATAGTAGGTGTTTCAGAGTGAAGGTTTGAGGACATGTTTTTTCGTAGCATTAACAATTTTACTATGACTACCTGCAGCAAGTTTTCTTTTCGTCTTTCGTGAGTTGTGAGTATTTCCAGACACTAAGGTCAGTGTTTCCATCTTCCAAATTAGCCTGCTGCTTTGTGGTGTGCCTGAGCAGTGCAACAATTATGAAAATGAGTCCGCTAATGTGGCGTTGCATTTCAAGTCAGCATTGGTGTGATAACAAAAGTAATGTTGTACCAAATTCTTTGGTTTTTGAGTAACTGTAATATTATTACTGAAACTTTATAAGTAATTAGTTACACTACTCCTAACTGAAAAAAGTAATATTAACACTGGTAACAACTGTATTAATTTTAAAGGGGAACTAATGTTTTTTTCAACCTGGGCCCTATTTTCCGATCTACTTTTGTCTAAATGAGTGATAGAATGTTCAATATGTGACATTTCTCCAGTATGAAGCTAGGGCTGACCTGCCTGCAGCCCGTGAGCGTGCGCTATATTAAATAATAGGGCACTCAGACAGCGTCAAACAATGTGAAAATACGTCCACTAAAAGTGCACTTTTTTTCACACAGATAGGCTCGGATTGTTAGTATAATTATCCGACGACATAACGGAAAGGAGAAATGAGCGTCTGTGTTTACCTTTAGCTGGATTCAGACATGTTCCTCTGCCTGTTGCTGCTCCCTCTCTCTCCTCGTCCGCTCTTCAGTTTCAATGAGCTCTGCGTCCGTGTACATCCGTGTACTCCGTGTTCAAATAAATACGGGCGCTCATCAAATTCAAACGGCTCATCCAGATCCAGTTGGTCAAAATCGGGTAAAAATGCACTTTTAGTGGACGTATTTTGACGCTGTCTGAGTGCCCTGTCATTTAATATAGAGCGCGCTCACGGGCTGCAGGCAGGTCAGCCCTAGCTTTGTACTGGAGAAATGTCAAATATTGAACATCCTATCACTCATTTAGACAAAAGTAGATCAGAAAGCAGGGCCCAGGTTGAAAAAAACATTAGTTCCCCTTTAAGCCAAACTGTGACGTTTTCTTCTTAACCTAACCACATGCTGTGGTTGCCTAAACTTAAGGAAATGAACGTAAATACCAGGTATTTTACCAACAAGTTTATTTTGAAAGAGACTGAAATTTCCTGTGAAACTATAGTTTATGTAGAATAGAGTTAATGCATGTAACAAGTGTACATTGATTCGCTGTCCTAGAGCCTCCAAAGCTGACACAGGCTGCCTACCTTTGAGGGTTCTCTGACAAAGGGGTAGTATTCAAGGAGCTGGGATGACAATGCGTTGTGCAGTCTCTACTGTAAATTCCAATGGAGAATTAACAACCAAAAAAACAAGGCATCTCGATCACTCATGGCTGGATTTACGCATCTGCTGCCGTTGAGCAAGGCTTCAGCCTGAACTCTTTCAGTGGATACCAGTAGCAGTGTCTAGCTGCAGTGCTGCCAGTGTGCTTGTGTGTGGATGAGACAAATTTTTAATGATCCTCATGGGAAAACAGAGTCACAGGGTCAATAATAATAGGATACAGCAAAGGAAAAAAAAGAATATAATGAATGATAAGTATGAATGAATCACAGCATCATGAGGGTGTGCAGAATAAGAGCGTCAGGACATAATGAGACTGAAATTAAATTAAAATAGCCATACATTAGATTTATAAAGTAAGTGTAAAATTATCATATCAAGATGTTTTTAAATGTATGCATATGTGCATTGTGTCCCAAGCTGCTCGCGTGAAGCACAACCCAGCGTGGGCAGTGCTTCTGTTTAAAACACTCGCCAAGAGGGAGAAAAAAAATAAAACACTGATTTATTCTTTTGTGTCTGAATCCTCCAACAAAAATAAATTGAAAGGAAAAATAAGGATAGAACAGGGAAGGAAAAAAACTTGTGTCGGACTAGCAGCACCTCGGGGCAAGAGAGATCTGTGGTTTGTGCATGTGCTTTGAATACAGAACACAGGCCACAGTAATGGCTGTCAGAGCGCAGGGAGGCACACACACAACACACATGCACATATGCAGTGATATGTATACCCGAGTGCACCCACACACACACACACACACACACGCCTTGGAGAGACACATGTTCATTACCTAGAAGGTATGACCTGAGAATCTGGGGTCAGCATCCATCCCATCATGCATCATGCAAGTGAAACTGTCGATGTCTTCCTAATTAAACCTTCCTGCCTGTCCCATTTTAGATTTTTGTGGTCTGTGGTTTTGTATTCTTTTGTATTTCCTCCTAGTATCAGCTCCTCTCATTAAATAAAATGAAATGAAGTGCAAACAGGAGAAAGAAGAAACAGTACACACTGTTTTAGCATTTCATCCTACAGTGTTGTCAGATGATCAGAGTCGACACAGCTGAACCAAAGATCTCGTCTATTTCATTCCACACATCAGAGTCCTGCACTGGTACAGTTTTGCAGACCCACACCTGTAAAGCTCGGTATTGCAACTGAACCGTTACCCGCAATTTTCCGCACTTATTTTCATGTCAAATCTGGACCAACCTTGAATCATTAAGTCATGCAACTAGTGATGGCCAAATGAAGCCTCATGAAGCATTTTCTTTACTTTCTGAGCCCACTAGATGGCGCTTATTGTCAGGGATGGTTTTTGCTATGGGCAATGTGGGTGACCGCCCAGGGCGCAATCTATTTAAGGGTGCACAAGCACCCTCCAAAAAAAACAAAACAAAAAAAAACTTGCCAGTTTTCTAGACTACTGCTCATTTCCACGTCAAGGGGTGCTGGGGCGCCACTATTATCACGTTTCAACGAGCAGCAGAAAGGAAAGGCGAATCCTGGCAGTTGTGGGTTGAACACGGGTCACAGACAGGAATACGGCGGAGGCTCATAGTGCTCTGCGGCGCAAGATAACGGCTTACCGGCGACAGTTTTTGCCTCTCGTTCTTTGCCTCGCCATGGCCTGGCATCTTGGCGGTCCTGCGGTCGGGAACTCAGACTCGTTTTGCCCGCAGCTGACCATCACAAGTGGTGTAACTTCCTCACTTGGACCTGAGCCAGCTGATTGGCCACTGCACTTAAATATTGCTCAATCCGATTTTCTCTCTTGTCTGGGTGGTTTGGGTATTTGCTGTTTCCCCAATGCGTTCTCTTTATGGAACCACACAGGTGCCATACAAGGTAGGCCCAATACTATTAATTCCTGTAATGGCCCAATTGGTCTGAGCATTAAGCGGAAATGTCTAGTTTTTATGCTTCTTCTGCTATCTGGTATTCATCCAAATCCTGGTCCCCCAGTTATATGTAGCATGCCATCAGATTTTAAGAATATGTCTGGTCTGCATATCATACATGTAAATGCTTGCAGTCTGCTTTCTAACATGAAAATGGATATGCTGAAAATTTGGGTTGAGTCAACCGGTGCAGATGTAATTGTCATTTCTGAGTCCTGGCTTTCTAAATCTGTTTTGGACAAAGATGTAGCAATTGAGGGTTTTAATAGTGTCTGATCCTTTTAAGGCCCAGTGCTTGGCTCTTAACCTTACCCAAATCATTGAAAGCCCCACGCATCTTAACCCCAAATGCCCAACCAAATCTTCTTTTATTGATCTTTTAATTACCAACATGCCACATAAATATTCTGCTACAGCAGTTTTTGCCAATGATCTGAGTGACCACTGTGTGATCGGTGCTGTTAGGGACACTAAAATCCTTCGCACTAAGCCTCGTATTGTTCTTAAAAGAAGCCTTAAGCACTTTGTTGAACAAGCTTTTCTTCATGATGTTTCTCATTTTAACTGGGATGGTATTTTACTAATTGATGTTTTAAATCTTGCATGGTAATATTTTTATGACAGTTTTAGTTATTTTATGGACAAACATGCTCCTCTTCGTCGGTTCAGGGTGAAGGGACGAGAGAGCCCCTGGTTTACTGCTGAACTGACGGATCTCTTACACAAGAGAAATCAGCTCTGGGCCAATGCAAGGAAGTCGGGGCCTGAGGCTGACTGGTTACTTTTTCGGCAAGCTTGTAACAGCTGCACTAGCGCTATTAGGGAAGCTAAACGAGAGTACTATTTATCACAGACCACAGACAACTTAAACGACCCTAGGAAATTTTGGCATACCATAAAATCTCTTTCAGCCAATACCTGCTCTTCAGAGCTGCCTCCCAATATTGTTGTTGACTCCATCTCTATATCAGACAAATCTGAGATGCTAAACTGTTTTAACAAACACTTTATAGCCTCCAGCTCCTTGTTTGATTCCTCTTGTGATGGTAACTCACCCACTCTGTCCCTCGTCAGCCCAGCGACGGGTAGCCAAGATTTCTCTTTCTCTTTCACCCCCTTTTCTGTTGAAGAGGTTCTTACGGCCCTAAAAGACCTAGACCCTCGAAAATCAGCAGGTCCTGATAACCTTCCCCCTTACTTGTTACGTTTGGCTGCGCACATTATAGCTCAGCCGGTATGTCACATCTTTAATTGTTCTGTCAAGAGCAATGTTATTCCTGATGTGTGGAAAACCGTCTACGTGCTCCCTCTCCTGAAAGGGGGTGACCGCACTTTATTGAATAATTATAGACCCATTTCCAAGCTCTCTATTTTAGCAAAAGTTCTTGAAAGGCTGGTGAATGACCAGGTCAAGGATTACCTGAGCCTGAACAATATTTTATCTCCTTTTCAATCTGGTTTTAGGAAGCAGCATAGTACTGCAACTGCTAAGGTGATAAATGATATGTTGGAAGCCTTGGATGCCAAGAAATATTGTGCTGCTCTTTTTATCGATCCTTCAAAGGCATTTGACACAGTTGATCACAGTATTTTACGTCAGCGACTGTCCACCATTGGAATGTCAGACCACGCAGCTGGCTGGTTTTCTAACTACCTTTCCAACCGTAAGCAGTGTGTGCAGTCTGATGGTCTTTGCTCTGGGTTCCTGCGGGTGTGCTGCAAGGTTCTGTCTTAGGACCCACTCTCTTTACTATCTATATGAATGAGGTGGGCCAAAATATTAATGCATCTGTACATCTTTATGCTGATGACACCGTTGTCTATTGTTGTGCATCTTCTGTTGCCCAGGTGTTCACAGATCTGCAGTCTGCATTTGACGTCATTCAGGCGCAATTGTCTCAACTCAGGCTAGTTCTAAATGCAGGTAAAACTAAGTTTATGTTCTTTTCAAATAAAAAGAAGGTGCCTGCTGTTCTACCCTGTATTACATCTGCTCAGGGTACCGCCATTGAGTCTGTGGCCATTTACAAATATCTAGGCATCACAGTGGATGATAGCCTCTCTTTTAAATGTCATGTTGACCAGTTACTGAAGAAACTGAAGTTAAAGCTGGGCTTTTTCTTCAGAAATAGAGCCTGTTTCTCTTAGCCAGAAAACGTATTGTTGCGGCCACTTTCTTGCCACTCCTGGATTATGGTGATGTTGTATATATGAATGCCTCTGCTCACTTCCTGCAACTGCTGGATGCCGCGTATCACGGGGCCTTGAGATTCATAACTGGTTGTAAACCCCTCACACATCACTGTACATTGTACTCTCTCACAAACTGGTTTTCACTTTCCATGCACAGATCCACTCATCCACTGGTATCTATTTATCTATAAATCCATCATCGGACTGCTCCCCTCCTATTTGTCCACATACTTGACAAGGAAACAGTCCGATCGCAGCCTCCAGTCCCTTGACTTCATCTCGTTTGTCATCCCGTCAGTCCGTACTGAACTTGGCAAGAAGGCATTCTCCTACGCTGTACCTGCAACCTGGAACATGCTCCAGCAGAGGCTGAAGCTGTCCAGCTTTATTCTTTTAGGGGACTTCAAATTGCTTGTAGGAAGGCTGATGAGACAGTCTGAGGGGGTCTGCACATGTGCTCAACCAGTCCTATTCTTCTTTGCACTTTGTAGTTTTCACTATACTACTTTAATGTTTGTGTTTTGTGTTGTGTCTCCTGTATGTTCAGTTAGTCTGTAACTTTGTGTTCTGCTGCTGCCTACATGGAACAGGTCTCTCTTGTAAATGAGACCCTGGGTCTCAATGAGATTTTACCTGTATAAATAAAGGTTAATAAAAAAAAATAATAAAAATAAAAAGAGAAGCCCGACTCCAGGTCCAGTAATTTCCTCTTTCGTTGGCGTCATGACTGCCCAGAATTACCTGAACAGCCGAGCCATGGCGGCACACAGGTATGTGACGTATCAGAGGAGAAACGAGCCATTCACATTTCTCTCTTTGTGGCAGGTAACGGTCCACAAACCTTACCGCACTTTAGGGACTGTTCTTTACTTATGAAGGGACTGTTCTTTACTTAGGAAGAGACTGTTCTTTACTTGTCAGGGGAGGAGGGTGGCTGGTTGATTTTTGGGATGGTTCTCCCAGGGCTTAAAACTAGCCAGGACCGCCTCTGCTTATTGTTTAAAGAGAGAGGCTCAAAGAATGGCAGTTCAGTGTGCTTTCAACCTTTTGCTGAACAAAAAGCGCCATCTAGTGGGCTCATAGAATAAAGAAAATGCTTCATGAGGCTTCATTTGGCCATCACTCCCTGCAACACAACCCAGCTTGATTAAACACTCTGTTCTATTTCGGTTCCCACACCTAAATTTGAGCCACGTGGAGCCTTTTAACCCAAAATAAAAAAATATTAGGGTTTCCCCAGCACCTATTTGTCAAGGTGTGATGGCTGCACCCTGAGATAACCTGAGTTCAACTTTTTGAATACAGCAGCACACATCACGCCATGTGACAAGGACCAACCAATCACAGCTTGCAGATATCTTTTCCCTCCATCAGTAAATATCAGTCTGTGGTAAATATGAAGAGCATGTTGATTATTTTAGTGCAGGGCTGCCAGAGATTTACATCTGTCAATAGGCCTACACATAGACAGCACCTTGGTGACCCCGTCCTGATATCAGCAGTTACCACGTTTTGAGCGCAGTTCAAAGGGGACTACACACAGGTAGTGATGGCCAAATGAAGCCTCATGAAACATTTTCTTTATTTTCTGAGCCCACTAGATGGCGCTCATGGTTTAAAGAGAAAGGCTCAAAGAATGGCAGTTCAGTGTGCTTTCAACCTTTTGTTGAACAAAAAGCGCCATCTAGTGGGCTCAGAAAATAAAGAAAATACTTCATGAGGCTTCATTTGGTCATCACTACACACAGGGACTCACATGCACTAATGCACAGACGGACCAGCTTACCACACCAAACCACAGAGTAGTTTATATAACATCACACATGGAGTAGCATTGCTACAGTCTCTGCTCAGGATGCCATTACTCCAGCTCTGCAGCTATATTAATGCTGTGAATGTTGCATACAGAACCTTTAATGATGGTCCGACCATCCAGTGCCGTGTGAACCGGGCAGCAGAAAGAGACAGAGCAGGGTCAGGTGCTGTGTTACCTGCAGGGTGGCACAAGAGTGAACCAGCTTCAAACAATCCTGTGTGGTGCCTGTGCACATTCACTCAGCAGAGGAGAAGAAGAGGTGTGCTGTGATGCTGTACATGATTTGTACTACCCTACATTATGCACAACAATAAAGCATTGAAAAATCATTACACAAATGATCAATCATCAGCTGGAACGATTAGCCTATCAAACTGCCGTTCAGAGCCCTGCACTCCCCAGGTGTAGTGTATAACACAATGACACATCGCAGCATGAGGAATACCACATCCAGAGAGCTGTGTGCAATAAAACCGTGCAGCATGACTGCAGTCATTATCCTCATTTTATCGACACGTGAGAACAATTAAGCCAAAAGCAAAACAGTTCAACAGCACATGACCACATCTGAATATGTCACGTAGATTAAGGGACGTCATTTAAAAGCCTCAAAGAAATAGATGATTAAAAAGGCCAAATTATCTTACATCGTATCGTACTGATAGTAGATCCAGATTACTTCACTGTCCATTAGATTTGCATACAATGAAGATTTGTCTTTGGCACTGGCATAAAGGACAACACACACCATTCACAACAAATCATACACAGCAATATCCTGAGATTAAGATGTATTTATAAGATGTATGTATTATAACAGGGCAGAATACTCCAACAATAATCAAAGAAGTGTACATTAAAATAAGTAATAGTAGTGTCCTTCAAAGCAGACGGGCTTATGGGAAAGGGTTAAAATAAGGTGTGTATGTGTCGGTGGGGGGGGGGGGGAGGGGGGTAGAGACTGGAGAACAGCCTTTTATTGAGAATGGTCACAGCTGATGGAATAAAGAATTATTTTTGTAATCACTCTCCCTGGTCTTTGGATCTGTCAGTCTGCCGTCTGATGGCAGCACTTGAAAGGCTGAGTTGAGGATGGGTGGCGTCATTGTAGATCTGGATTACCTTTTTGGTTGTGGACTGAGAGACGAAGACGAAATAGTAGGGTATCTTCTGCACAATGAGTGATCGACAATGTATCAAACATTAGAGACAGGACAAAAATGCAAAGGCCAGCAGACATGTCATCACAAATGCATCTGAATGCATTTTCTAACCTCTGATCCACTGATTCCTGTTCATGTCAGTTAAGAATCTACTTTGGAGAGTTTTGAAACCTCCAGAGTTTGGGAAGTTCATTCATTGCATCCATGTTTGATTTTAAAGGAGCTACATACACACGCATACTCGGCGTAAAGTCAAACATGTTCCCAGTGGGTGTTGGCCTCTGCCAAGGCTGTCCCTTGTCTCAGAGAAAGGGGTCCGGTTTGGTGAACTCAGAATTGTGTCTCTGCTTTTTGCAGATGATGCGGTTCTGTTTGCTTCATCACACCGTGACCTCCAGCATGCACTGGGATGGTTTGCAGACGGGTGTAAAGCGGTCGGGATGAGAGTCATCTCCTCCAAATCTGAGGCCATGGCTGTCTGCCACTGACCGATAGTGATGGCCAAATGAAGCCTCATGAAGCATTGTCTTCATTTTCTGAGCCCACTAGATGGAGCTCATGGTTTAAAGAGAGAGGCTCAAAGAATGGCAATTCAGTGTGCTTTCAACCTTTTGCTGAACAAAAAGTGCCATCTAGTGGGCTCATAAAATAAAGGAAATGCTTTTTGAGGCTTCATTTTGTCTTCCCTACCGACCGAGCTGGCAGCATCCAGTTTAGCGCTGTTTTAATCTTGCAGCTCTTCTTGACTTTCCAAATGTTATCGGACAAAGTAGATTAACTTCTGATTTTGAAACAAGTCATTTCAGGGGGGTTGTGACCCTTTAAAGAAATGTATCCACTCATTGACGTCTCTTTGCCCATGTAAGTCAATGAGGGAAAGTGTTTTTGGGCCACATGACATCACAGATTCGGGAGCTTTTATTCCACTGTTTGGCTTCACTACAAAAATGGGCTTTAAAGCCTGGTGCACTTTCCTTGAAACCTGGCACTAACATGCACACACAGAGAAGCTCAGATTACAACACAACACAACACAGCGCCATGTCAGAACTCCCAAACATGCCTATGTCCGGACTTGAATTATAACAGCACACTCTTTCATGGTTTTAAGCACCATGGAGAAAGACAGAGGCAAGGTTTGGTTGTTTCAGTACCATGGACAGAGACACAGAGACTGGGATTGAACATGTCAGGACAGAAACTTGGTTTGAATGTTTCAGGATCTTGAAGAGAGAGAGACAGACAGGTTTGACACACTGTGTAAAGTAATTACTATTATAATACTATGATATATTTATTTACTGAAATGCAAGGTAATAGTAACAAAAAGCAACTAACTGTAAAGCTGGAAATAGACCTTTAGCAGAAATCTAAAATACTTCAGTGGTGTTAAAGTAACAATAATAAACAAAGTTGTTTACCTGAAGTTCCTGTATAACTAAAAGTTTGTACTAATACTTTTGTACTGTGTTAAATGTGTCCGTCCACACAAGCCGTTTCCCCCTCAAGCTCCAGTAGTGCAAAGAAGAGGCTGCCGCTTGGGATGTTGATGTTCTCTGATGGCCTGATGATGTGTGAAGCCCACACCTGTGCCGTCTGGGCCAAGTCATCCTTGGTTTTCATAAATACTGCTTTTCACAGGAACTTCTAACTTGCATAACTCTCTAACAATGATCGCTGTTGTCTCCTTAAATGTTTAAACCACATTTAAAGTTTGACCTTAAATTGCTGTGTGTAGTTCAGGCCCTTATCTCCATCAGTTTGCTGCTCTCGCAGAAAAGGCAGTTTGTCCAAGAAATAAATTTGAATGAGGAAATACAGTGGCCTGTACTAACTTCCCTTGTTCTCCTGGAGGTACCGCCCATGAGTTCAGTGAAGCTCAGAGGAGGTGGTACTATTCCAGATTTAATAATCAGTTTAATTCAGTATGTTTTATTGTCCAGATTGCTGCTGATGCCTCGTGTCTTCATGCTTCAAAGCTCAGTATTTTTGGTTCGGCAGCTCGTAAAATCTTAGTTATGGATTATCTACCGTGTTGGTGTTGCATCCCATCACAAAGCAGCTTTGTGGCATTTGCAGGCATTTTTGTGGTGTTTGCTAGCAGATGTAAAAGACAAGAAGGTACCTTCACACAATACAAAGTCAGAGGAGAGTGATGTTTCATTTTCTCCTTCGGTGGAGGTGAGATTTAATGCGCACTGTCGCTATAGTGCGGCACCACAAATCACAGGCTAACCATCACCAGAGACAAGAGAGAGATGTATGGATGTACATCAGACATCAGACTTTCTCAATGCAATTTTATAGTTACTTTATTGTCATGTTGTCATTTTGTGAGTAACATAAAGGGAATACAACTATGGCTTTTCATTACACAATCCTGTGTTGATAAGTGATAAATAAATAAATATGATAAATCAATGAACCTGGTACAGATTAAAGTTTCATTGATTTATCAGTCAAAATCAATGGATTCTCAGGCTGTTCTCATGCATACTTCCTATGTTTTCTCAGAAAAAAGTAATGCACCAAAATTTGTACATTTCCAATATAATGATGAGCTAGTGATTTGAACATAACCCATGGATACTGGAAGGCTGCAATCACGTCACCAGTGCACTGACAGGATTAAAGACTGAAGCAATAATGGGCGGTTCATAAGGAGGCAGGTTAGGGCCGTGGATGGATCAAAAAACATAGGACTTTCCCCTGAGACTTTGGGCCTGTCCCAACACCCACACCTCCCCTAGAAATACGCACTTGCACTTGGTTGTGCGTGTTCACGTTAAGGCTAGTGGTGTCCCAAAACAGAATTGAGGTAGCCCCGACCCACACTTTCAACAAAGTGGAAGATGAAGTCAGCAACTTCGGCAAGTTTTGGAAAACAATTTGTTACTGTACAATCTGAATGTAGGCTATACAAACATTGGACTAGCGTAAACTCATTTGCAACTCCGTTGAACACAGCGTCAAAATATTTAAACAAATCAACTTGCCCGAACAAAATCGATCAGAACTAGAAGACGTCGTAGGCGCCTCCTGTTTTCAGCATTTCTTCTCCGTTGATTCATTAGATGGAGAAGAATAAACATAGCACACGCCACAACACAAGCGCTGGAGCCGACATTTTCAAACCTGAATGACTACTGGTATCTTGCGTCACTACTACGCGTGACGTATGCCTGCACGTCAGCCACGCCGATTTGCATGAAGTGGTGTCTAATTTCTTAGGGAAACATCTCTGCCCTAATATTTCTCACTTCGCTCGTCAAGGGTTATCTCACAAACGAGGGCACTCAATACCAAGTGGAAGATTTAAGGGGTAGAAGTGGGACAGGCCTTAAATCCGTGGAGACTGTTGTTCAGAACCGTCTGAACTTTGAGTGAATTTGAGTCATTTAAAGGTACGTCCTCACCTTGCTCCTTTAGCTAAACCTAACCACAGTAATGCTACTTACCTAAACCTGACCTCCATAACTTTAACTAAATTGCATAATTTTACTTTGAGGACCAAAATATTCTCACTGGTTTCTATGATATCCGATGAATTTTTGCCTCATGAATGATGTTATGTCCTTAACATACAGTTAAATAATTAACGAAACTTTAAGGAGGTTAGGTTCAGGTAAGTAAAGCTGCAGTGGTTGGGTTAAGGACGTACCTTAAAATGACTCAAAGCTCACTCAAAAGTTCACACCGATCTGAACACATGATTCCAGGGGAAAGTTGCCGGCCAAAGTCTGGTTTATTGAGACCCATCCACCACCCCAACCTGCCTTCTTACTAGTGATGGCCAAATGAAGCCTCATGAAGCATTTTTTATTTTATTTTCTGAGCCCACTAGGTGGCGCTCATGGTTTAAAGAGAGAGGCTCAAAGAATGGCAATTCAGTGTGCTTTCAAACTTTTGTTGAACAAAAAGCACCATCTAGTGGGCTCATAGAATAAAGTAAGTGCTTCATGAGGCTTCATTTGGCCATCACTACTTCTTACTAGCTCTCGGGACTGCTTCCTTGTTTACTGCCATCAGTGCATTGGTCACATGACCGCAGCCTTTCAAAACATGTGGGATATGGGAAGATTTGGGCCGCTGCTTTTCATGAGAAAACGTACAAAACATTTGTGAGAACAGCCTGTATTGACAGAGCTTCATCCATGGGGCGCTAATTCATTTGAACCATGCTATGAGGATACGCTGGCATTCTAATAGCAGGTAAATTTTACTCATTGGTGGTTGAGGGTATACAGTGACCCCTAGCAGATCTGTGTTAATCATTTTATGTTTATTCCAGCGCCCTTTGCACTATCATACTATAGATTATCTTTATACATATATATTTAATCTACATATAGCAATCAAATGTTTATAGTCGTCAAAATAGTACCTGGGCCAAAGTCCTTGTACAGTATATATGTATATATATATATATATATATATATATATATAGAGAGAGAGAGAGAGAGAGAGAGAGAGAGAGAGAGAGAGAGAGTATATACTTGGCCAATAAAGCTGATTTTGATTTTGATTTCCATCTCCTTTAAAAGCCAAAAAACCCACACTCTACAGTAGCTACAGTGTCTGTTAATCTACATATAATCATATAAATATCTCCCTCGTATCAGACACAATGGTGGATCACAAATGCAGACTGAGATGAAATCCTAAATTCAGGGATTTTAATCCAGTCAGGGTTAGTGCACTAAAGGTAGTCAGCACAGGCAGAGGTAACCAAATCAACAGGAACTAAGAAGAAAGACAGAAAGCTCACACAATGGACAAAACAGTCTAGTGGAGAACAAAGGGAAGACACAGACTTATATACACTCTGACAGGGGAGATAATGAGACACAGGTGAAAGCAATCAGACAATAAGGGTGGCGGAAAACTTGACAGGACATGGGGAGACAAACAACAGACTTTCAAAATAAAACAGGAACATCATATTCAAACCTGACACAAAGAACTGTTTGTTAAGCATGTAAATCATCTAATGTTCACTGTGATATGTTGAGCTCTTTGTGTGAAAGGACTCCAAAGTGAAACAGGACTTTTACCGACAAAAATAAATCTCAGTGTGGGTCTGGAGGGACTCGATACCTAAAATCAAATTATTGAATTATCCAGCTTCATTGCTACAGCTGTCCTTCACTGGTCTTCACCTTCATTTCTTTGCATTTGCATGTGTGAATTATCATCACGAGGGAGATGCACCACACATCCTCCCAAACAAACAAGCTGCCTCCGAAGAATTACTGCAGCATCTTGCCCAAAGCCTTGCCTTCCTCCCTGTCTCGTTGGTGCCTACATCCACCCCCGCCTCTTATATTTCTGCCCGAGACTCAAAGACACAGCAGTTATTTATTTCTTGTTGGAGATTCATTGCTTGTTGCTGGCGTACTTTGAATGGTTGGTGTGGGCTTAATAAATTCAGGCTCTCTTCCCCCGCCTACTTCCACACAGCTTCAACCTCAGCTCGTCCAGGAATATTGTGTGTGTGTGTGTGTTTGTGTGTGTGTGTGTGTGTGTGTGTGTCTGTGAGATTGCCTTTGGGGTCTCCGGCGAAGCACCACAGAGGTCTCTGTTTGAGGACTAACGCAGTCCATACTAAGATCATTTAATCAGGAAGTTGGTCAGTGTGAGCCTTACACACACACACACACACACACACACACACACACACACACACACACACACAGCACCACAGCCATCCTATTAGACTCCTGCTTTCTTCAGCGTTGCTGTTTCATTTGCCAGATTCTTCTATTACCTCACTAACAAGCATGCACAGAGACCGCTGGTTATTTCACTTGAGACACATTTTCACTTCCTCTTCTCCTTCCCTTTCTCTTTCCCTTCTCCCCACACTTCCTCTCTCCCTCCTCCTCACCATCATTATCGTCAAACGAGAAAGACAGACACGATACAACACACCAGCTTCAAAATAACTAAACTGAAAAATACTAGCCTGCTAGAAAATAATATTCGCCTCAGGTAAATAGGACCAGAAATATGATTCAACTCAATGGTCAGACGGTAAATAAGGTGAGACAGTGTTCACCAAGTGGTAAATACCACAAAAATACTGCCCACATCAGCGTTCAGAGACTGGGAACTCAGATATTCCAGGTGAGGAGAGTCCAATAAGGGTGTACCTGTCACTAGAACACATTCCAACATCAACAAGTTCTCACGAACGCTCGCTTGTCAAATATGGCCGCTTGCTCAGTCGCTCTATGCTTTAAACGATGTCACTCTAGGTACCCCTCTAGCATTAGTTTTAGACATGTCAGTTTCTGTGTCAATTTCTGCCTGTTACACCAAAACGACTTTACGTTTAATCCCAGTTCAGACCAATGATTTGGGACGAGATGAAACCATTTCGAAATGCTGCAGAGGAAAGTTGCAGTGGTGTGAACTGGCCAATCTGAGCTTAACTCAAACCAGCTGATGGTGTCACCCGCAGCTTGGCGGGTCAAAACACTGGTAGCTGGTTTGATGAGGTAAAGCACAGCACATTTTTAACAGCCAATCAGCTGGTAGTGAAGTCCGCTGGTCAAGTCAAGTTCTGTTTCCATCTTCAGTGTGCTGTGCTGCCGCTGCTGGCTATATGTGCTTATGCCCCGCCCACACACACACACATTCTCATTGACTGATGGAATTGGTGCTGGTTATTTATATTATTGTGGCCATTATTGTGGATAGCCCCTCTCCAGTGGCTCCCTTTGGCTTTGACAAAAAACATCATGGAAATTCATAACATAACATTATTTTTTAACATTTTAATTTCCATTTATCAATGCTGTGCATTTATCAGTGCCTAACCCTAAACTGATTCTGACATTCTCCAACTGTAAAACAGTGTAGCCTGTACAGTGAATTAAAAAAAAAAAGTTTTAACATTTCATCAACTAAAATATTTGTCATATGCCTTCAGCCCAGTGCCTTTTCCTCTACATCTTGCTAAAGCTCAATAATGGTGGCTACTAGTGATGGCCAAATGAAGCCTCATGAAGCATTTTCTTTATTTTCTGAGCCCACTAGATGGCGCTTTTTGTCCAACAAAAGGTTGAAAGCACACTGAATTGCCATTCTTTGAAACTCTCTCTTTAAACCATGAGCGGCATCTAGTGGGCTCAGAAAATAAAGACAATGCTTCATGATGCTTCATTTGGCCATCACTAGTGGCTACGTTAGTCTTGAATCTCCCTAGCTTGGCTAGCTCTGAATTCCAAATCCCAAAAAAAAAAAAAAAAAACGTTTTGGAAGAAAACAATTTAATCATGAACAATAATTATATGATAATTATAATAATAATAATTCTGAAGAGGTTTGTTTGCTTTTATCAGAAATTCCGCAAAGTGATGGTTCCAAATAATCATAAATAGCCCAATGCGGTGCCACCTGGTGGTAAAACATATTAATGAAGTCTCATTTAAACCTATTTGTAATGTTGACAGGCTAATTTGGATTTACCAGGCTGTGTTTCCTTCATCATACGGCTTAACATGTTTTTTTGGTCAACAATGGCTCTTATAATAGTGAATGCTGCCGACCCCTGACCTAGGTGTTGTATTTCCATCACTGCAGATTAGAGCCAGAGCCAATAAATACCCATGACCACTGCAGAGTCATTTGACCCTGGTCTGAAATTCGACTGTAACCTTTCCCGTCACAAAGCCAGCTGTGAGCGGGTATTCGTGTTTATTTTTATTTGGTTTTTTTTCCGCAGTGGGAAAGGGGCTTCAGAAAGGTATACTCTGTACAGCTGTGTGCACGTCTCTGGTTACTAGCAATGGGAAAAGAGTCTGTTGCTTATTTTTTGTGTGTATTTTCGTCCTGAGTACATGCGCTAATTTTGTTTGAAAAGGGTTTTAATGTAAACTGCTGAAGCCCACAATATGACGCGCTAAACATGACCCTTCATAGCCAGTAAAGAGACGTGGGATGATTACAGCGACAAATTGCTCTTTCAACCGAGGGCACAAATGTGATTACAGTATTACTGTAAGATAGACTCTGAGTCTATCCTTTAAGGCTGAATTGATTTACTTTAAACTGCAACATATTCATCACACGGCTCATTCAGAGTTGACCAGAGAAATTCAAAGTGGATTTGTATGGTTCATCTGAAGGCTACAGACACACTCACTACAACTAAGGGAAAATAATAAAAAAAAATGCTGGATAAAAATAATTTTATTCTAGCTTCCCTATGTCTCTGTACTTTATGTTTTTATTTGGTTTATTTGCAGATAAATGAGGGGAAGATGTGGGAGAGAGAAAAGAGGTGTGGGAGAGATATCTGCAGGCTGCCCATGCTGCCTATTGACATTTTGGCTGTGTTCCATTGGTGTGTGTGTGTGTGTGTGTAATATTCATATTGCAAAGGGTCACAGGTCAAAAGAGAAGAGCTATCCCTGAGCCCCAGGCGAAGTGTCCAGCGTCTCCTGATAAGCCCACAGCCTGCTGCAGTCTATTTGTCGAAGATGGGTTTGTTCAGTTCCTGGCAGATAGAGCAACATTTTCACCAGAGATATGAAGGTTAACTCATGTCTTGCTTGTTTGGGTCTTCTTGGAGAGATGCGACTGTGTGTGTGCATGTGTGTGTGTCTGTTTGGTAGCAGTCAGGGGTGTGTGATGTTTGGGTCAGATGGCATGTATTCAGGAAAAGGTCTCTCTCCACCTCCAGCAGTCGTATGAAAATTCCAGTATCTGCAGATGCACACACATCAGGGATACGTCCAGCTCCAAATGATTTTTGAATACCTCATTCATGTTTTCCACCTCAGCTCTTGACTTTGAATTGAATTAGTATTGAAACAATAATGGAAATAGAATTACACTTCAGATTTGAATTGCAGGAAGCAATGGCATGCAGTCCACCTGGGCCACTGGGGTGTCAAGTCCAAAAGTGATGTACATATTTTAATAAAATATCATTTTTGGTATGGTTGTATAAATTTCTGTTGTTACGCTCGCATAAATCATATCTTTTTGCAGAAACGTGATGATCAATGAAAAATGGTGCTTTCGGTCTTTGTCTGTGCAGAGGGGCGCACTTTCCTCCGCCCAACAGTATCTATGTTTGGATTCTCCTGGTGGCCCCTGATTCACTGACACGTACTCTGAAAATAACTGCATGAAATACCTAAAATATTTGCAGACTGGACAATTTTCCGCCCCCATCCTTTTAAAATTTTTATGTTCCTGTCAGGCAAATAATGACATTTTTTTAACCAACCTGGCAACACTGCAGTAGCTAGACGGCTACTTGACAGGCTGATTGACCACCTACGATGGCTACACTTGACACAGCAGGCACTGCAAAGGTAAAATTACAGGAATGTCCATAGTAATATCCTAAATATTCGTCATTTTGTGTATATTTTAAGAACTTAAAAATATAAGGTTTTTGTCCACTGGTGGTCTGTAGTGATGGCCAAATGAAGCCTTGTGAAGCATTTTCTTTATTTTCTGAGCCCACTAGATGGCGCTTTTTGTTCAACAAAAGGTTGAAAGCACACTGAATTGCCATTCTTTGAGCCTCTCTCTGTAAACCATGAGCGCCATCTAGTGGGCTCAGAAAATACTGAAAATGCATCATGAGGCTTCATTTGGCCGTCACTAGCCCTGGGGACCTTCATGCTGTGCTGTCCAGAGTTGAGGGTGGGAGCAGGCAGGCGGGCAGGTGTCAAAAATACAGTCAAATCACCAACAGTTGATAATAACATTCAAAACACAAGTTTCACTCTCAGAGGTTTCTCTAACTTTGAGAAATATTTTAAAAATATTAGTGTTTAGAATATAAAAACGCACAGAATACACAGAGCTACCTATAGGACCCTTCTAGTGGAAAGGCTACACCACACCACAGGCAGTAAGTGAATCTGAATTAATTTAAAAGTTTAAAATGCCTCTGAGCAGCTTCTACTATGTGCCTTTTTGTTTTTTGGAACTATAACAATATCAACTGCAAAACAAACAACCAAACAAAAAACATTATAATGCAAACATAAAACTTTTAATGATATTGAGAGTCTTGTGGTGGGCTGTAGACATATACCTTTGAGACACAGTGTTGCTGGCCACTTGTGTTCACAAAGACGAGGCCTTAATAATGTGTGGGAGATTTAGTTGGAATGTGTCAATAACACCTCTGAAAAGATCTTAGATATGTCTGCGATGACGAGACGATCAAAATAACCTTATACCAATCAATACAAATGCAACAAAACTTCTTTAAAACATCTCCTCTGTAGAATAGCATGAAACCACTGTGCAGGAATAGTATTACTGAGATGCATATAGAAACCGATCAGCATGGTAGTTTTTGCATTGCTACATTTTATAAATATTCTGTCAAGTACAGAATCATAACATCACGTAGAATATGGTGACTGCCGATCGTTTTGACAGCTCAAAATTCAAAAGCCCTGCTAGTCTGAAAATGTCCCATTAGACTGAAAGCCCGTTATCCCAAAAACAAACGCTCCTTGCTTTAAATTCCCGCTTCTCTGAAATCATTTTCACATTTGACATTTCTGTAAACCACAGATACATATTATTATTATTATTATTATTATTTTTCAACAACACTGTGGTGAATGTGACGTTAGCTTTAGGCACAAAAAACATTTGGTTATGGTTTGCTTGGTTTGCCTTAAAACATCCACGTTTGGTGTCACAAAACCGCTGGAAAAACAGGGACAAGTTGATAAAAAACACCCGGGTTTGGTGGCTCAATCACTTATAGGATACACCGCAAAAGTATGGTAAAAACACACAGGATCGGTGGCTTCAAAGCTGCTGGGAAACTGAAACTAACAGCAGTATGAATTTTTGGAGAAACGGGACTTCAGAGCAATTGTAAGTTTTTGGGATAATGGACTGTTGGAGAGATGAGCTGCTGGTCCAAAGGGCTTTGGAATTTTGGGCTTTTGGAACAACGGCATGGCCTTCTAGTTTATACCATAGCAACACACAAATGTACAGTGGCCCCAAAGGTCAAAACACAACATTTCACAAAACAAAACAACATTTCACAAAACATTTTAGAAGATGAAAACATTCTAGAAAACACAAAAACATTTAACAAAACATTTCAAAAATGCAACATTGACAAAACACTATAACATTATAGAAAACACAAAAACATTTGTCTAACATGTTTTCTGAAATGTTTTGTTTTGTGAACTGTGCTATATCCTGAGGTGATGGCCAAGTGAAGCTTCATGAAGCATTTTCTTTATTTTATGAGCCCACTAGATGGCGCTATTTGTTCAACAAAGCACACTGAATTGCCATTCTTTGAGCCTCTCTCTTTAAACCATGAGCCCCATCTAGTGGGCTCATAAAATAAAGAAAATGTTTCATGAGGCTTCATTTGGCCATCACTAGTTTTCTGAAATCTTGTGTTTTGACCCTCATGGCCACTTTTTACTCCTGGCACCCAATTTAAGTATAGCAAAGACTGCAGTAAACATAAACATAACTCACATATTTCAACCACAAAACAAAGATATATTCAGATAGAAAGAGGCATGCATCTCTTACCTCTCATGAGTCTGAACCTTGTCACCCTGTTAACACTGAGTGTAATTTACAATAAACAAAGTAGTTAATTTAAGTGTAAGTGTGTCTGCATGCAGCGTTTCTCTACTTTGAGTTCTGGTAACTGTCCTACTGTCCAAATCTCTGGTGCTGTTGACGACCAGTACTTCTTCCACTTTGTTCTGCGTTTGGCATGCCAGAGAAAATTTGCATAAAGCTGCATCTTTCTCAACTTCCAAGGCACTTTACTGCCCGGCCCAAAGGAGTGGGGGAGGCTCGACGGGCCTCTAGTCTTGGATCACCACTTATTTCAAGGCTTTTACAAAGTTAATATGACAATGAATGGCACCCTGCGGTGTCTCCAGAGTCCACATGTGTGCCAAAGTCTTCAGCCTCTTGATCATTTTAGCTTTTAACAGCTTTTAAAAACACAATCTCAATGACAACACTGATAGTGGGTGTTGTGGGAGGCAGAGAGTTAATGGAAATTTTGAATAGCCATCTGTTTTGTTTTTTTTTGAGGTTAGTGTTTGTGTGTTTATGTCCTTGCACTATTTTGAGAGCCTTGACTGTTGCTTCTCTTCTGATTTGAAGAACTAACTGATACGAGCATTCAATAACAAAAGGCAAGTCATTGAAAGTTACTGCAGTGCCCATAACTGTGGTCCAGTCACATCTACAAATAACTAATAACTAATGCAACTTTTGGTCCTAGAATAATAAAATCAGTTGCTTTTTCGGCCCACTAGGTGGTGCTGATGTTTTTTTCCCTGGTGAGGTCAGCAGAGGTCTCAGTCAGCAGCATTTGGCAGAACGTTCATCAAAACAAAGATGGAGGCACCGGAGGAAGAAATCAGAAATGTGCTGCTGGTGTTTGGACTTTTTGGATTTTTTACCACAGAAGGAAAGGAGGACTTGGATATGACACGAGAGAATAAAATACTCAGGCTCACCTCACACTCCACCATCCAGAGATAGCGTTAGCCGCTGACAGTAGTGATGGCCAAATGAAGCCTCATGAAGTATTTTCTTTATTTTCTGAGCCCACTAGATGGCACTCATGTTTTAAAGACAGAGGCTCAAAGAATGGCAATTCAGTGTGCTTTCAACGTTTTGTTGAACAAAAAGCGCCATCTAGTGGGCTCATATAATAAAGAAAATGCTTCATGAGACTTCATTTGGCCATCACTACTTGTAAGGAGGCAGGTTGGGGTGGTGGTGGTCACAAAAAAACTGACTTTCCCCACACACTCTTTGCTTTGGGGAACTGCCCATTGGTCCAACAGCCCATTGTTCCGACCATATTAAACTCATTGTTCCGAAGTCCTGTGGTCCAAAATCATCATGATGCCCTGTGGTTAAGGTCTGGTTAGGTTTAGGCACAAAAACCACTTGGTTAGGGTCAGGAAAAGATCATGGTGTGGGTTAAAATGAAAAAGAAAGTGGCAAACATGGCATAGAGAGTTGTTGACTAGAGATGATACGCCGTCTCATCTAGTTGCATAGGCCAGCAGGTTTTTAGAACATTGCAGAGTGGCCCATTGCAACTAGTTGCCCGTTTAAACTGAACTGGACATAAGGCATTGCAGATGGAATACATGGCATGGCTAATTAGCCACTGTTGCCAAGCAACCTCAGCTATGTGCATTTGTGTTTTTTATGTTGTCTTGAAGTGTCATTTGCATTATTGACATGGTCGTTTGATGTGTTTTGCATGTAATAGAAATACCACTGCTAGCCACACACACACACACACACACACACACACACACACACACACATATACACACACACAGTAGAGCTGGAAGAAGAATACACGATGCCCAATCATGTTTTCAACACTGAATATGTGGAGACTGACTCATGACACTTTTGGATCATCATGCTTTATGATGAGTGTAAATGATGCAGTTTTACTGAAATTAAATTTTATTCCTCATCATTAAAATTTGATTCACCTACTTATCAGTGTTTCCAATTCAATTTAAATCCCGGCCCATAAACTAAATGCACGCCCCTGAGAACAATCCACATCCTGTTATGTGTTGCTTCAAGCTACATTTGTAAATGTTGGTACTTTTTCTTCTCCTCTCTCTCTCACACACACACACACACATAATGTACACACACACACACACAGAACCTTGATAACATAAACCAAATGATGGACCTGCAGCAGCATTGAAGCAGATTGGCACTTTCACCTCAGGAAAAACCAGAGAAAAGACCTTCCTAGATTCACACACTCTGACAAACAGATACACACACACACAGATTGGCCGTCAGCTAGTCCCTCTCGCTCTGCTGCCCTGCATGTGGAGATGATGGATTTTGATGATGATTATCACAGACTGGGAGCCGAGCTGAGCCTTGTCCTAATACACTGCATTGTGTGTGTGTGTGCGTTCATCTGTATTTATGAGCGATTGCATATATTCACATCAGTGTGTTCCTGTAATGTGAGGGTCTGGGGGTCTGGTTGGACATCTGGGGACCAATCTCATGTTTGACAAATGGATTCTTGACCCCCTGTTTCTGTCCTGACAGGAGCATAATACGTGTACAGTATGGTTGTCTTGCCGACTAACGTATTCACACACCGTTGCATCCTCACTAAAAACACACACACACACATATATATTTGTACCCTTGGGAATAAATATGCAGCTGGGTGAATATTCATGAAGCTTCATTTCCTATTTGAGTTACGCGTGCGCACAGTGAGACAGTGAGGTGGAGTTGGACAGACTCGTGCTTCACCTTGCACATACAGTACATCTATACTGGTCAATATATCAGCCCATTTTTTCCCAGCACCCAACACTGGCTCATGTCTGACCAAAGTGTAATCCCACTGTCGTGTGGATTTGGAGGATATGCTTAACAGCTTCAGTGATGTAACGCTGTGCTCGTATCAGTGTTGGGCCCAATACTCTAAAAATGAATATATAAGCCCTTACTCTTGTCAAAAGTAATAGTATTACTTTACGCATTACTCCCTGCCAACAGTAATTCATTACACTACTCATTAGTGATGGCCAAATGAAGCCTCATGAATCATTTTCTTTATTTTCTGAGCCCACTAGATGGCGCTTTTTTGTTCAACAAAAGGCTGAAAGCACACTGAATTGCAATTCTTTGAGCCTCTCTCTTTAAACCATGAGCGCCATCTAGTGGGCTCAGAAAATAAAGAAAATGCTTCATGAGGCTTCATTTGGCCATCACTACTACTCATTATATTACTTTTCCATTACACCTCATACATTGGTAATTGTGCATCTCCCCAAAATTCAGATGTGTGTCTCTGTGTGAATGTCAGGGTAATCGCCAGTATGTGTAGTTATGTTATTTTTTTAACCTGGGGGTTGTCCGTTGCCTGTGACCCAGATTTTTCCAAAGATCTGCCCGAAAAACGGAGAGTCACTCAATGGAGCAACATTTCATCCACAACTATCCACCCCCAAGCTTCATTACTTCTTTGTAGCTGCAGCTACCCACGGGTAAAATCCAGATTTTTAGTTAGTGTAGAGCTACAGCTAGTGATGGCCAAATGAAGCCTCATGAAGCATTTTCTTTATTTCATGAGCCCACTAGATGGCGCTTTTTGTTCAACAAAAGGTTGAAAGCACACTGAATTGCCATTCTTTGAGCCTCTCTCTTTAAACCATGAGCGCCATCTAGTGGGCTCAAAAAACTAAAGAAAATTCTACACAAGTCTTCATTTGGCCATCACTAGCTACAGCCGATGTTCACAGCTAAGGAGAGGTGACCTTTGGTGGGGTGCATTTCCTGGAGTTTCATGTTGTGCTGTTGGTTGTAGTAGGTGTTTCAGACTGGTGGTTTGAGGACGTGTTTTTGCATCGTAAAGGGTTTTCGTACAACCATGATGCTCTTGTCACTTTCCTCCCGATAAAGTAATGGGAATGTTTCCAGCCACTAAGGTAAGTGTTTCCATCTTCAAAACTAGCTTGCTGCTTTGTGACGAATACAAAGATGAGTCCGCTGATGTGAGGGTCTTGGAACTTCCCATTTCCAACAATGGAGGAAGGCAGGAACCAGCTACAGAAGAGCCGTGATCCAGGAGGAAGTACGGAACCTGGAGGAGGAAGGACGAAGGTCAAGGGCAGTGGAGCAAGCTTCCCAAGGAGCTTGGACCAAATGGGACCTCCCCAAGAGGAAGATCACCTGGGCGGACCTATGGAGACTGGAGCCGTCCCGCATCTCCTTCCCGCTGAGGTCGGTGTATGACACACTCCCGACCCCAACAAACTTGCACAAGTGGGGAAAGACGACAGCTCGCAGGATGGGGAGGCAGCTGAAAGAGCCTCTTGCTGGTTATGGAGCAGGAGAGAGGAGTTAAGCTCGAAGCCAGAGGGAGGAGATGGGCAGTGATGGCCACCACTGCCGACCCATCACCAGGAGGGTGTTGCAGTTAAGGGTCGAAACACCAAATGAATGCAACCTAGTAATGTGTTGACTGGCTCATATCATTGCAAAATAACATGAGGTTAAACATTTTATTTCAACTTGGAAGCTTCTAAGAGTGGTTGTTTTCATTTTCATTACCAATTAGCCCAACATGCATGGATTTCTTAATCCAGGTCAAACAACATTTAATAGACCTCTTGGTTAAAACCAGACTGGATTTGGGGCGTCCTGGTTGCCCAGTGGTTTAAGGCATGTTTCCAGCTGGTGAGAGATGTTTGTTGCATGTCATAACACTCTCTTTTCTTTTGTTGTCTGCAAATTCTTTATTCATGTGCCAACATATGTGTCAGAACCAACAAATGCTGGACAGATGTTCTGCTTCTACCTCTGAATTTACTGTCCAGATTTACCATCGTTCTTTTGCACATATGCTTTTGCTTGAGTGCAGAAAATCTGTGTGTGTGTGTGTGTGTGTGTGTGTGTGTGTGTGTGTGCAGGCTTGTCAGCAGGTAGCTGGGTCCATTCATCAGTGTTTGAAGATGACAGGTAGGGGTAAGTGGTGTCTGGCCCGGTGTGTTCGCCTCGACTAACTGCACACACACACCCATACACATGCACGCATAGAACAAGAATGGTTTCAAAGTGTGTTTTGGAGTGTGCGCTTTGTGATGGTGCATGTGTGTTCAGGAGAGAGACAGACAGACAGACAGACAGACAGACAGACAGTAGAGACAGAAAGAGACAGTCAGCTGGTGGGCAGTGAGATTTTGAATCAGAATTCATTCATCATGTTGGGAGCCAGTTTAACAGATGGAGCAGGGGGTGGATTAAAGTGTGTGATTGTATGTGTGCATGTTAATGTGTGTGTGTGTGTGTGTGTGTGTGTGTGTGTGTGTGTGTGTGTGTGTGTGCACACGTGTGGATGACAATGTGGTGTCATCACTGTCGCCTTCTTAAAATTTCTCTGTGTGTGTTTACAGTATTAAAAGTGTGCTTGAATTAAAGCTAATATGTGTGTGTGTGTGTGTGTGTGTGTGTGTGTGTGAGTGTGTGTGTGTGTGTGCGCGTGGGTTTGCTCCTGAGAGATCGGATTAGAGCTGTTTTTCAATTTCCTGGGTGAGGCATCACAAACTCCTGAACACCCACATGGGTAGCAGGTGTAAAGCTGACTTTAGGGAGTCCACCGCATTGCTAGTATGAATAGCAATCAGCCCCACCCATCCTGATGTGTGTGTGTGTGTGTGTGTGTGTGTGTGTGTGTGTGTGTGAGAGTGTGTGTGCTTGGATAGGGCTACTTTTGGCTCTGTGGAAAGCAGAGCTCATGTTGATACTTTGTTATTCAGCCTCTCATTACACACTGCTTGACATACACACACATGCACACACACCCACACACACACATACATGCGCACGCACACACACACACACACACACACACACACACACACACACACGCACTAGTCACCCCCAGTGAACACACTCTGATACAGACCCAAAAATCCACACATTCAACTCCAGCACGATAACTATGCAACATTCTGTCCATGCCCAAAAACACAGCTCTGGAGCTGGGAACACTGGAAACACTGGGCTCCAGTCTGAAGCTATCAAGACATAACTGGGCTGCGTCCATGGAGCAGACCTCGGCTGAAGCCACGGGAATTCCCTGATCTGCTGAGAGGGTGGCAGAGCTTCCCCGTGGTCTCTCTGTGCTGCACATAGAATCAATAAGGTGGATCAGCAGCACCAGTGAGAGTCATCTGGTTAGTTACGCTATGACACACAGTCCAGTTTGTCTTATTAATGTATATTATTGTTTTTTATTGCGCAACAAGCTAATTATTTCAAAGATATACGATCATTATCAGAACTGCTCATTCTCACACAAAAGGCTTTTCTGGACCAGACGAATGTTTTAATAGTTCTGTGAACACAACATTTTTGTTGTGTCTGCACCACAGATATCTTGGAGTTATTGTAGTTCACAGAACCCCGTTAGGAGGGAATTTTTAACTCCTACTCCAGAGTAATAACTTGTTACACTGACCTCAGAAGAACTAATGCTGATTTTAAATGGATGAGGGTCGTGTTGTTTCACAGCAGGTCATCAAAGCACAGAAGCTCCAGTTTATTTCACTTAATCTCAGACCATAATGAGCTTGTTAGGGCTCTGGCTTGTTCACAGTCATCGTTAGCAAAGGCCAGGTGATGCAAATTTCAAAACTTTACAAATACTCTGACTCCTGAAACCTTGTCCCAACAACCAGCAGCCATGGGCTCCTCTAAACAGCTACTTAGCACTCTGAAAACTAAAAGACCTGATGAAGACTAGAAGAAGATAGCAAAGTGTTTTCAGGGAGCTGTTTCCTCAGTTGGTCATGTCAGTAAGAAATGGCAGTTAACAGGAACTGTGGAGGTCAAGCTGAAAACTTTGTGAGAGAGCTGCTCGTAGGATTGTTAGAAAGGCAAATCAAACCTCTGTTTGACTGCAAAAGACCTGCAGGAAGGTTTGTCAGACTCTGGAGTGGTGGTGCACTGTTCTACTGTGCAGACACACCTGGACAAATATGAGCTTCATGGAAGAGTCATCAGAAGAAAACCTTTCCTGTGTCCTCACCACAACATTCAGCGTCAGACGTTTGCAAAGGAACATGTGAACAAGCCTGATGCTTTTTGGAAACAAGTCCTGTGGACTGATGAAGGTAAAACAGAACTTTGAGGTATGTTTGGAGAACAAAGTGTTAAACACGGGGGTGGATGGATGATGCTTTGGGCTTGTGTTGCAGCCAGTGGCACGGGGAACATTTCACAGGTAGAGGGAAGAATGGATTCATTCTGGAAGCAAACATCACAGCATCTGTAAAACAGCTGCAGATGAAGAGAGGATGGCTTCTACAACAGGACAATGATCCTAAACACACCTCCAGATCCACAATGGACGACCTCAAGAGGAGCCAGCTGAAGGTTTGGCCACGCCCCTCACAGTCCCCCGACCTAAACATCATTAAACATATGTGGATAGAGCTCAAAGAGCAGAGCATGAAGACAGCCCAAGAATCTCACAGAGCTAGAAGCCTTCTGCAGGAAGAATGGCTGAAAATCCCCCAAACAAGAACTGAAAGATGATACGTGCCAAAGGGGGCGTTACTAAGCACTGACCATGCAGGGTACCCAAACTTTTGCTTCAGGCCCTTTTCCTTTATTCTTATTTTGAAACTGTAAAAGGTTGAAATTAAAAAGTATTCTTGCTTAAAATATTGAAGAAATGTGTCATCTGTAACTTCATGCCTTTTGGAGATCAGTTCATCTTCGACTCACTTAACTACTCACAGTAAATGAAATTTTTATCAGGGGTGCCCAGACTTTTGACCAAGTAGCCATATTACAATCCTGGTTTGTCAAATAAAATAATTTACAATGAAAAATGGAGCAAAGCACATTTGTTTTCTTATTATTTCTGGCAAAGGAGTGTCATTAATGATGCAAGTTAATGTTGTCTGTCTCTGTACCAACTGTACTTTTGGAAAATAATTAAATTGTCCTTGTGGTATCAGTATTAAATTAGAGTCTGTCAGTGTATGGCCTCTCTAGATAGCAATTAACACACAGCAGAACAGATTCCTGACAGAGGCAATACATCAGAGCTGAAAGACAGAGTAAGACTGAGAATAAGATGAACAAGGGTGGTTTGTAAAATGTTCCTTCCCTTCTGTCAATACCTTTACAACTGAAATTCAACAATCCTAAAATAAGCCAAGTATGTGAGTGATTCATCATGACAGTGGCATTAATGTGCATTAAGGTCAGAGAAATCCCTCTGAAGTGCTTTCCAGGTGGAACTGAGATGTAAGATTGTGCAGCACAGATATCAAACTGTCAGAAACGGACTAGCAGAAACATGTGCTTTTTCTATTCAGCCTCTGACTTTCCAGTGAAAGATCAATCTTTATGAATAATTCCATTGAACTCCTGTTCCTGGAAGGCGAAAAAAGACAGGCAGGTTTTTTTAATTTATGCCGAAGAAAGAAGAATGTGTCATTCCTGGCCCTTTACAACATGATGATTGCTTAAAGGGGAGGACAATTAAAAGAGAGATGAGAGGCTCAAGGAGAGAGGAGCGAGGGGAGGGGAACAAAGTCTCCTACAGAAACAAGGAAAGATGAAGCAGCAGCATAACCGGTTTGAAAGGCTCCAGTGGATTATGAATGACCCTGAACTTTCAGCATGTGTAATAAAGATTTTTTATGTGAGAGATGAAGCTGTTGCACCACATTATTGCAGGTTGGAGGTTTAGCTCTACAAACAGTTTATGAAAACTGCAGTGGAGACACAAGACTTTTGTAGGTTAACAGAAATGTATTAGGCTACATTAGCACTGTGAGCCTCGGTGCTCGATTTGAATTTATTACTCGGATCCAATTTTTTCGTTTGGTTTCACAGAAGTAAACACGGAGGCCACTGAAGTCAGCGTTTACGGTTTCTTGTATGAATTGGTGTGCCACTGAGGCTGGGGGATTTGTGAGCAGATTTTTTAATTACGGCTTTTTGTAAAGAGATGGCTGCCACGTCTGTACGGAGCTGTGTGTTTGGACGCAGAGACATTGGGATTGTGACTTGAATGGCTTCACTGAAAAAGATTTCATCCAAAAATTCAGGATGTCAAGGGTTACTTCAACCTCTCCACAAGACTGTCTCCCTGAAATGCACAAACTGCATGTTGTCTAACCTGGCTGCAGAGTCCTTTGTTTGCTTGAATGTTCACTAGCTTTGCAAGGCCATACGCTCTATTCTCATGCCTGAGTACATCAAGCTACCTCAAGGACATGACGTGAGTCATATTTCTGTTAATACCCCTGAAGACAATCACGCTGACTACTTGAATCACAAAGGACGGCATTCAGTTATTCAGCAGGGGGTGGTAAATCATTGATTATGGTAAATCTATTATGAACTAATCTCTCTTCTATACCTTTTCATTAACCAAATAGTGCTAACACTCAGTCGTTGAGTAATCCATGTGATTTAGGTCATTAGAACGCTACACGCCCTTAGATATCCCTAACCTTCAGCTTAATAAAATGTAAGCGGGTGAGTTATACAAAAAATTACCCCGTACAGTTGTCATGAATGTTTTTTGGTTGCTATAGCTAATTTCAACATTGTTGGTACCAGGCTGTAAACATGTTTATTTCTGCTCTACAGTCAGGTATTTCAACATGGGTGTCTTTGGGTTTTACCTCGCTCTCGGAGCCAGCCTCAAATGGCCATTCAAGGAACTGCAGTTTTTGGTTTTTCTGCATTGGCTTCATTTTTTTTCTGCATTGGCTTCATGCTTAAAAGCCTTGCTGCTTGAAATCAGCTAATAAATGATGACATGTTGTTCAAGGTTAGGATACCTAACAGTGATTAAAATAAGCCCCTCTTTAAAAGCTGCAACATTATTGAGGCTCACATATTAATCAATCAACAATTATAATCAAGTGATGTAAAAAATTTTGATATTAGTCAATTTGCAAAGTGAGTGCTTTTACTTTTGATACTTTGAGTATATTATGATGGTCATACTTATATGCTTTTTCTCAAGTAAGATTTTAAATACCAACATGTTCTCATCCAAACGTGTCAAATAATACCCGCTTGCTAGTGTGGACATCAGAGCGTGAAGATGCCAGAACTCTTAATACTCTCTCAGATAAAAGGAGTTTCTACTGTAGTGTCACCTACAGACATTTAAAAACTTCTGCCAAAACATCTGTGCATGTTCCTGGAATACCTTTAAAAGGAAGCATCTAAGAGGACATCTTTATAGTCGACTTTTGACATGATGAGGCAGCAGTCAAAAAGAACTGATAGAAAAATTTAACAATTGACCTATGGCTAAGCCACGCCCCCTCCACTCACTCAGACAAACTATCAACATTCAGTGCCCGGCGCTATGGCAGGTGTCACAGTACACGGCATTTCACAGGAGGCAACTGATGATTTTTGGAGACATAACGATCAGATGTCATTGAGAAGTAACCAAAAGGGCCTAAACTACGCATTGGAGGGATATATTCATCATTTTATTGTTGAGAAGGTCGATGAAAAGCTTAAATTACAAGCCAACATTTACAGGTCACAGTGGACGCTTGTGAACCGCATCTGGTTGCCGTCACCATCAAAGACAACAAGTTAAAGTGCCACTGAAGTTAAGGTTTTTGGCTCAGAATATGAGAAAAGGATAACGGCCTTTTTACCATCTTTACCAAGAGTGTCTCTCCGTTAGTTTGGTGCTACAGTATTTACACTGAATCATTCAGCATAACGTTTGCCAACCTTTGTTATCTCTGCCATTACAGATAAGTTAATGAAGCTAAGCTCCAGAAGTTAACGTTAGCTTAACTAGAGCCCTTTGGACAACAGCTAACAATGATGTACCATCACCAAAGTACAAAACTAGAACAAAATAGGCTAATGAACTCCCAGCAAACAAGGTGACATGATGAACAACGCAGCTAGGAGCTAACGTTAGGCTAACTTTAGCTAACGTTAGCTAGAGATGTTAAAGATAACTTTATATTTCTTTCCAGCAAAGTGACAATATGTTGCCTCAAACACAATGTTGACTTACCTTAGAACAGATGTAGACATCATTGTTAATCTTATTCACGTTGAGTTGATGTTGTGGTCTAACGTTACCACACAACTTTATCCAAAGGAGACACTTTTCTCGTTGAGATGTGGTTTAAAGTGTAAAAAATACACCTGGTCGCCCAGCCTCTCAGGATACCTTGTGTCAGAGTTGCATGTACCCCATGCACACCGTTTGACCATTTGTAAACTTAAAATCTCAGAAAAAGCTCATAAAACCCAACAAACTGACTTTCTGTAATGCATTTCAATGGACGTCCAGGCAGAGAATGTCCCAGTGTATGGGAATGGCTATACACACTGTGATTGGCTCATCGCATTGAGGGCGGGGCTTAGCCATAGGTCAATTGGAAAAATAGATTTATTAACTTGATATGGGGGATGGCATTGATAAGTAAAGCCCACTATTTGTCTTTGTCAGATCCCTTAAACTGTCGGCACCCATGCTTAGTTTCAAAGGTCTACTGATTGTCTCCTGCCCCTGTTTACTCCGTCAGTCCATCCATCCATCTATGGCATATTAATGAATGTATCCTTAGCTTTAATTGATAAACATGCAACATAACAAAATACCTGTCTTGTCATTCAGTGACAGAGTGAAATAATCAATGATCCACCTTCTCATTTGTCTTCCAGTCCAAAATGTTCTCATACCAAGTTGTCACATATCGCTTCTTTATTAGCAGAATATATTACATGCTAGGTATCCTCATGCATCTGTTGTTGACATTATGGGACACAGCAACCATACCGAGACGTCAACAAGAGCACATGGTTAGGATCGTTAGAGAAAGACATCATGGTTTGGCCCTACATGCATACAGGAAGCGAACATCGGGCTCCAGGCTAACAGTCCAGGGTTTGTTGACCCATCAGCCAACCTTCCCTCCTGCCCTATAAGGACTTATTAGCTTCTTTTATTACGTCGTTACTGACAGTGTTCTGAACTGATGCCAACCTGTGGCTTTTATCATGCTGCCGTGAGAGGTGCGTCCAGCTGTGTTACAAACTGAAACCACTTGCCGACATATTATACCAATCCAAGAGGCAAGTTTTGGCATCAGTGTCTGATGCAAAATCTGCAAAACTATTTGACAACTTCAGAGTGAGAGTGATTTGAATCTTCCATAACTTACCCACTTCATATGGTATGCTTAATACACTTTTTATCATATGACACTTTGAGACTTTGCCATTTTCTCGACGGCTGCCTGAAATATTAAATTTGCTATTTTTGCCTCACCAATAAATCTGTTTTAGTAAGCAACACCCACACCGCTGCTTCCATCTGTTGCACAAGAACTAGTTTCCCTGGAGAAAGTTTTACCTTTGCTCAAGGAACTTCAGCACTTTTATTGCTACAGTATGAAGGGCATACAAACTGATAGAAGGACAGAGATACAGTGGACATGCAAAGGTACAGCAAAGGAATGAGGACAGGTTGGAGACTAACAGAAGAGGAGACTATAAAGGGGGAAAAATAGATATTTTTCATGTTAATAATTCAAATAGAAAAACAGGCCATTGTGAACATCAGTACCCAGGTGTCCTCAGAGGACCTGCGTTGCTCCTCTAAACTGTTTTGAAAAGGTCACTTCACCCAAATATAATGGAATTCCATTCACCTTATTTCCATGAGTGGGTGAGGGCAGAGATGGGCAGTGCTAGAAGGTTCATCTTCATCTCATGTTTCTGTTGTTAACTTGATTTATAAATTTTTACCCTCCATACTTTGTACTTTGGACATGAAAGTTTAATAATACGTCTCATGTACAAAGTTGACCTTATGACTTGTATGGAAGATCTGCAAAGTAACTAGTAAGTACACCTGTCCAATAGGGCTGTCAAAATTGCTCAAAAATGACGTTTGAATATTCCTTATAAAAATAACTCATAGGTTCGAACCATTCGAATTTTTTTTTTTCGCATTATGTCCACAAGAGGGCAAGCTAATACAAGGAAACACACTTCTATATGTATTAATACAAGGAAACATAACTACTTGTAGGTATTTTTATTTCAACATAAACGTCTTTGAAAACATTTACATGCCTATACATTAAAACACATAAAACAATTATCTATAACATTACGTTAGAAACGACTGCGGACCTCTCGCCCGCCCCCCCTCTCTGACCCGTCAGGCCACACCGCCCGCGGAAGAGCTGCGAATAGCCTCGAAGCGCCCCGAAGCGAAGCCAGTTTCCTTTCGGCACCCATGTTAACCGATTGTGTCATCCACACCGGCTGCGCCGTGCCGTGCAGCTCTGTGGCCAGCTCGCACCCTGCAGCAATTGTTTCGGCGTCTGGTCTATTTTCTGCGCGAGCCAAGAGCGAATGTGTCAAGCCGGGTGACGGAGACAACAGCTGGGAGCAGAACCGCTTGTCAACCAGCGTGGAGAAATGCGCGTCTGATGTGAACAGAAGTGCTCCGGCTCACGCGAGAATTTCGGTGCGCTGCGCTTCGCAGCACTTCCATGGGCGGTGTGGCCCTTATACAGTGTGTTTAGTGCAGCGGCCCAGGCCAACGCCCACTCGCAAAGAGGACAGCTGCAGTGGTGTTTTTTTTTCTCCACAATTGAATATCAATTTTCACATTCAAAGGTCCATTTTTTTTTTCAAATTCGAATTTAAATTCGAATTTAGAATATTCATTGACAGCCCTACTGGCCAATGACTGCATCAGTCCAAACAGTGTCGCCCATTTGGACTGATGCTGATCCCTGGTGTCGCAGACTGGCTAAAGACAAAGATGAACTTCTCAGTAAAGTCTTTGCAAGAGTTTGGCTCAATGATGTGTTTTTCATAGTTTCGGGACAACAACTGAGTTCTATGGAAAAGAGGGAGAAGATATAACAGGCTCGAGATACACACACACAATACTAAAAAAATACTAAAAAAATCATGATATCACCAGATTAATTAGGAATGCAGCAGTTGTACACTTTCATGTCTTTCACACGTACATTTTCTAACACAGCTAGACACCACTTCACATAATTAAGTAAGTATTTCCATTTAATTTGGGTGAACTGACCCTTTGACTGACTGTCAGAACTTTCTGTGTATTTCTCCTTGTATAACACTGAGCAGAATCTGGACAAATCAACTCTGTGAGGTCTCAGTATGTACAAATGGTTCACGCTTCTTTAGGTCTGTGTTTTTGGACTTTATTGTTTTTCGTTGCAGTAAATTATACCGTAGAGACACAGTGGGAGTTGACAGTACTAACCACTGAATCACTGCGCTGCCTCCCAGTCAGTTCTGACTTCTGTCAAAGCAAAAAAGGTCAAAGCTTCAAATCTATTATGGAACAATGCAAATCCATTTCGTAGGACCATCTGCATTGTCTGCTTCTCTTTTCTTCAGCGGCGCAGTGACAGAGGGGGCGGGGATGGCGGTTACAGACAGACAGACAGATTGAGCAGATGGCTCACACACTACTCGCTTCCAATTAATCTCTGGCTTTCACTGCAACTCTTCTTAACCTGCACTTGCTGGCCCAATCATCGAGCTACACTAAAACCCATATGGCTGGGAAACTCGCACAGGTGGCAGCTCATCTCCGGCACGCTGCCAGAACGACATACTAACACAGCCAACACACAAACACACCACAATACACACTTAGTCCCGTGCACTAGTTACACCCAGCACGGATATATGCACACTCAAATATAACGACTATGAGAGTTCATGAGCACATTATGGACGCATGCTCCAAGTGCATTAAAACAAGAAATAACAATAGAAAGTTGATGTAGTAGATTTTAATAGTGTATAAATTATTTTATCCTTTTGTTTTGAAAATATTTATAAAAGAAAACTAATCGCCTCTTTTATTTTCTTGTCTTTATGTTGGTTGACAGTGAAAGCTTGCCAGCAAAGCTTGGCTGGGTTTCAGACTGAGAAGTTGTCCCCAGTGACAGAACATTTCAAGCAATTATTTTTTTAAAGTTGTATTTGTGCTAGTAAGGAGCTTATGATGCCTCCTGAGTTTACTGAGTTACATGGATAACTTTGCTGTTTTCTGTTGAAGAAACGTATTAGGCTTCAGTTATCCAGTTATCTAGGTAATGCAGGTACACTACGTGAGAGTTAGGCTGATTGAGCAAAGCCCTGATTCTTTGTTGGTTCTAAAGATCATACTGCTTGATCTTCCTGTGATGTAAGGCCTGTTAAAAGGTCCTTTAAAATTCACCTAAATTCACCTGTCCAAGGTATACCCAAAATAAATTAAAAGCCGTTCTTGTTCCACTCGTAACACTCTTTCAATTTTTTCCCCAACTATCAGAATCAATAACTGCTTCTTTCAGTTTCTACACACTGAAATAAAGGGTTCCCTTTCAGTCGATATACTCGGTACAACACAAATACTGTGAGATATCACGCACCTCGTGATGCACCTTAAGACACCTCTAAATGGTGAATGGACCACACTTGTATAGCACTTTTTTAGTCTTCAGACCACTCAAAGGACTTTTACCATATGTCACATTCAGCCGCAAAGGAAAAGGGTGGATTGCCCACTCCAGGTCGGGGTGAGGTCCTGCCTCAGGTGGAGGAGTTTAAGTATCTTGGGATCTTGTTCACGAGTGAGGGTAGGATGGAGCAGGAGACTGACAGGCGGATTGGGGCGGCGTCAGCAGTGATGCAGGCGCTTAACCGGTCCGTTGTGGTGAAGAGGGAGCTTAGCCAGAAAGCGAAGCTCTCGATTTACCGGTTGATCTACGTCCCAACCCTCACCTATGGTCACGAGCTCTGGGTAGTGACCGAAAGAACGAGATCACGAGTAGAAGTGGCCGAAATGAGTTTCTTCTGCAGGGTGGCTGGGCTCAGCCTTAGGGATAGGGTGAGGAGCTCGGACATCTGGGAGGGACTCGGAGTAGAGCCAGTGCTCCTCCACATCAAGAGGAGCCAGTTGAGGTGGTTCGGGCATCTGGTAAGGATGCCTTCCAGACGCCTCCCTTGGGAGGTGTTTTGGGCATGTCCAACCGGGAGGAGACCTCGGGGCCGCCACAGGACACGCTGGAGGGATTACATCGCCCGGCTGGCCTGGGAACGCCTCGGGGCGTTTCACCCATTCACACACTGGTGGCCAAGGCTACTATATGTGCCACCTGCTACTGAGTAGCAATGAAACAGCCATCGTGAGCAATTTGGGGTTCAGTATCTTGCCCAAGGATACTTCGACAATGAGAAGCCAGGGATCAAACCACCGATCTTTCAATTGGTGGCCATAGTCGAGCCACAGTCGCCTCCAGTAACACCTTTTACGGCAGATGACCTGTGGTGACGTATGGGAGGCCCTGCCTACACATATGTACATATACATCCGTCATTCATCCCTCAGTTCTTTTGCTCTTCACCTGTGAAGAACACGTCTGCTGAGTTGAGCTGAGTGGCTATAGCCAGTGCTCCATATGGCGGCTAGGCCTAGATAAGAAATGAGCTCTCTAGCGCCCCCATTTTGTTTGATGGGCTCAATAATGGAGGGGTCCCCTCAGATTATGTGTGCTCATATGCCTACAAAGTTGCGTGGTGATGGGTGAAACCCTTGAGATGTTCTACACCTTTATGTGATGAGCCACGCCCTCCGCAATATTCATTGCCTTATAGAAGCTCAGTTTTAGTAAGTTTTCCAACTTTTGCCAAGAGGGAACTTTAGATATTGGTCCCTAGATTATGTTCACCCAGTTTCATGCAGATCGCTCAAACTTCCTAGGAAGAGATCCATTTGAAGTGTTTTTCAAAAAATTCAAAATGGCGGAAAATCTATATAAGTGGAAGTTATGGGTTCTTGAGGCAAATGTGTTCCTCATGAGGAGAGGCATCTCTGTGCAAAGTTTCATGTCTCTACCACATACGGGGCATGAGATATGCCCATTCAAAGTTTGACATTTCAATGGGTTGCTATAGCGCCCCCCTTTGGCCAATTGATGTAATATTGCTTCATTGGCATCCTCCCATGACCCTCTACCACTGTGCCAAATTTCACATGGATTGACCAAGTCAGTGAGGGGAAAAACATGGAACACACACACACACACACACACACACACACAGAGTTTTCGTCATTATATAGTCAGATGAATAACGTGCAACAATCAGAACACACTTACTTATGACAGGGTTTGAGTGCGATGAGTGTAATGAAATGTCCGTATATCACTTATATCAAATGTGGCAGCTGAAAGCAATCATCATTTACACATCCTGTCCCAATGTATTCTGGGTGTAGGGGCCTCACCTCGAAAGTTTACGATGTGGAGAAACTTGTCTGAGCTAGAAATGGAAAAGCTGACATCCCAGGAAGTTGGAAAAACGCCGTATGGAAAGAAATCACTGCAGCAGTCCACAGTGTTGCAGTGAACTATTAAACTCCAGCTGATCAGGCTGTTTTTACAAATGTTTTGTATGTAGTGATGGCCAAATGAAGCCTCATGAAGCATTTTCTTTATTTTCTGAGCCCACTAGATGGCACTTTTTGTTCAACAAAAGGTTGAAAGCACACTGAATTGCCATTCTTTGAGCCTCTCTCTTTAAACCATGAGCGCCATCTAGTGGGCTCAGAAAATAAAGAAAATGCTTCATGAGGCTTCATTTGGCCATCACTATTTGTATGTTTTCCAGTGAAAAGCATTGCACCCAAATTTGTACATATTCCACGTATTCTGAAAGGCTGTGATCACGTGACCAGTGCACAGTGTGCAGAATCATATTTGACAAAAAGTCATCTTAGATCCAGCGGCTGCATTTGTTGTGATCAGTGTTGATTTCACATCTTCCCACATGCACCATTACACTTTGTTACAGGCACAGGAAGAAAACCATAGAGCTTCATACACAGGATCATACACCCACAGAGGAACAAATACACACTGACACACACACACACACACACACACACACACACACACACGTATATACCTATGAACCCTCTCTCTATGTTCCCAGCATGCTTGTGTTCAACTGACTGATCACACAATAAAGACGGATCAAAGATTTGGGCCTTCTTCACACAGCTGATCGCAGGGCACAAGATAAAGGTACACCCATGTGTGTATGTGTGTGTGTGTGTGTGGAGGAACTCTGATCACAGATCGGTTTATGTTTGTTACTTTATGTTGTTCGGGTGAATAAATAACAACACCATGGAAAAATGTGTAGGTGCATTTAGAAGAAAGAGACAGAGCGAAGCCGTGTGCCAAGTGTTCTGGTGCCAGCTGGTCAGAAGTGAAGACAGTAAAGGAGAGAGGATGAAAAGACAGGACAGAAAAGGAGAAATAAAAACGAGGGAAGAAGGGGACGATGCAGTGGCGATGGAGAGATGAAGCAGTGGAAGTTAAGGGAAAGAAACAAAAATCATATGGTGCAAACAGCCGTACATCAAGTATCTGTACGAAGGATATTAGATCAGTTTGTCAGCAGTGTTGGCAACTGGCATGTAAACATTTAAACTGATACATTAATTGATTTATCCACCTTGGTGTTAGCTCCCATTTCATGCCTGGTTCACACTACACAACATTTTTGTCTGTTGCAACAGTCACTGTGTCACATTAGGCGACTGCGGAGTCATAAAATCTTGGCGTGACTTGGCCGACAGACATGACACACTACACGCTGCTCCAAACCAATCATCCCTGGTCGTCTTTCATGGTGTGTGATGTCATCAGGTTATTCTTGTCCTGTTTGTATTATTTTTACTATTATTTCAGTCACTGTGTGTGTTCATGTGCCAGCTGAACTGTTGTTGTAGTAACATAAAAAGTGTCACCAGATGGGTGGAGCTACATTTGAAGTACTGTACGCAAACTATGACAGTTACTGAATCCTCCACAACAAGTTCCTGCAAATGTTTCACAATAAAAGCCTTTTTAGAGAATGGAGGGATTCTCTCAGCTGAAGTTATAAGGGGCTTTTAATTTGAAACAGAAACAGGAAGTGTTGAGTTTGAAGTGACGGCATAATGCGTTAACTTTATCAAGGCAAACTGGAGCGGATAAAAAGTAAAAGCAATAAAAACACAGAGGGAATAATAAATAATGGACCGTTTCTAATCTAGTCTGTTTGAAATGAAGCTGGTAGCCTCTGCAGCTGTGCTGAGTAAATTTTCTTACTTTATATCCTCCATTATGAAGAAAGAACATTGTTTGCTAGCTTGATGAAGAAAATCAAACATGCTAGACTTTCTGTTGGAACATTGTGAGGCGTCCCAGACGTGGCGTCGGTTGTCGTCTACTATGACAAACTACACGAGACCATGGATTATCGTATACAACAATCCGAGCCGATGCCGTACGATGCTGCGTCTGTATGGAGCTACATTAGGGTCAAAAGTTTTGTACTTGAAAAAATAATATTTGAAACTGAAAATTCATGTGTTGATCTTGAATTTTGAAAAATACAACAATGTATTCAAAATAAAAATAAGTGTATGAAACGTTTTTTCAGGTTAAATATAATTTTGATTCACTTTGGTAATTCTTTTGAATAAATAATTTATTTTCACTTTTCACTTCCATATATATTTTAACATTTGAGGTCTTATTTTTTTCAGTTGCATGTTTTATCTTTTCAGATTCAGATCTTATTTTTTCACTTTCAGATCTTTTTTTTTCAGTTTCAAATCTGTTTTTTGAGTTTCAGACTTTTGACCCTGATGTGGCGTGGGGGTGTGGAATCATGAGTGACAGTGCCTTCAGGGAACGTAGGAACTAAACAAATTCTGACTCAACACTTATATACACCATATTCATGTGACTGGCAGTGTAAAAATTGATGCCAGTGACAAACTTTCATTTATAAATCTGTTTTAGACAGTACTGAGCGCCATTTGCGGTATAAGAGCGATAAATTATGCCAGATTTTGCAGTTCAACAGCCACATTTTAAGTGCTGATATGTCCGATTTCCACGTAGCACTGTGAACGCAGCGTAGTGTCCGTTTTGCTTGCGATGATGGCGTCCGGTCGGTCGGGTCAATCTGCTGGAGCCCATACATCCAGCACACAGCTGAGAAATGTTAACTAAGTTTTGGGAAATCATAACAAATATTAAGGGATCATTTTTGTGTCACAGAAACGACCCCTTAATATTTGTTATGATTTGAAACTGTAAAAAATAAGATCTGAATCTGAAAAGATAAAACATGCAACTGAAAAAAAATAAGACCTCAAATGTTAAAATATATATGGAAGTGAAAAGTGAAAATAAATTATTCATTCAAAAGAATTACCAAAGTGAATCAAAATTATATTTAACCTGAAAAAACCTTTCATACACTTATTTTTATTTTGAATACATTGTTGCATTTTTCAAAATTCAAGATCAACACATGAATTTTCAGTTTCAAATTTATTTTTTTCAAGTACAAAACTTTTGACCCTAATGTACCTCCATACATCTGGCTATAATCGGGCTGATAGCATGTAGTCTGAACCCAGCATTAGAAAATACTAATTTAATGTTGGTTAAATATTTTAGACACAAAGCAGTATTTACTAAATTGAAGGTGAATTACTTGAGCCACAAAGACTGGCCTCTGGGACAAACCATAGAAAGTCAGCTCAGGGAGCAGATGGACCAACAACAACCTAACTCTCATCCCAAAAATGACATCGTAACAACACTCAAGAGAGAACTGGACAATGTCAACTCACAACTGAGAGAGATTCAACAAGAAGCAACCAACCAGAGGAACCAGCTGGATCATCTCAGGGAAGAGGTGAAGGAACTACAGAAAGACAGAGACGACTGTAGAGCTGAGCTGGCCACATTGAGAGAGGAACTGAAGGAGAGGGACAGAACATTGTCCAGTCAGCAAGTAAGACTGAACTCTATACAGTCCCTTATGTCCACAGACCCCCCTCAGATCCAGACCAGGTCCAGCCAAACTCAGACTACACCGGCTGAAGAACAACATAGTCCTCTCCTCGAGGGCTCACTCCCTCCAACGCAGCCGAATGTAGCCCCTACTCACCTTCCTCTCCCAACCAGCTCCCCACTATACATATACCAAGTTCAACCTCTAGTCACACCTCGGGGCAAGTCCTTGACCCAACCACCAGCCAACCCCCCATGTCCACTGGAGACCCAACCTGCAGCTCTGGACCTGAAACTACCGCAGCAGCAGGAACAGCCCCACATCCAGACACAGCCCAGAGTCAACAAACACTCCCAGGCAGAAGGGCTGACATCCTCCTCCTCATGGACTCTAATGGAAAGTTCCTGGATGAAAAACCCTGTTCCCAAGGCACAGAGCAGAAAAGATCTGGTGCCCCAACACGAAGAAAGCTCTGGAGCTGCTGACGGTGCGTGAGCTCGGTGAGCCGAGCCACATCATCATCCATACAGGCACCAACGACTTAAGGCCCCAACAGGACAGAGTGGCAGACTCTCTGAAGAGAGTGATCGAGAAGGCCTCCACCACTTTCCCCAACAGCAGGATCGTCATCTCCACACTGCTGCAGAGGAGAGACTTCCACCCCCGCACCATAGACAGAGTGAACTTCAGCCTCTCCAGGGACTGCGCACTCAAAACCAACGTCTTCTTGGCTCAACATCCAACTCTAGACCTGGACTGCCTTTATGACAACGTCCATTTGCACAAAGAAGCAGTCCCCATCTTTGCCAAGACCCTGAAAGACGTTGCCCTCAGCAGGAACCCTACAGATACCCCAAGGAACAACCGCGCAGATCCCACGCAGACCATCAAGATCTCTTCAACCCTCCAGACCACCCAGACCCCCACGATACACTCACCCCAGAGCATCAGAGAGAATGGCCGGCCCACGACACCCGCCGCATCACCACCATCACAACGAGCAGCCTACACCACAGCTGATCCAACACAGACCTCCAATACCCAGCCGGAGAACCACCCTGCCTGGAGGTCCCGTACCCCCCCTCCTCCCAACAGCAGAGACGAGACTACAAGAGCAGCAGAACATCGGACGGAGCTACGCTGCAGCTGTGAGAGGAGCATCGGCCTCCCCCTCCTCTGGTGACATCAGGGACATACAACACATGTTAAACTTGCTATGCTCGCCTCATAGGGACGTGGTAGAAGAGCCCAGAGCTTAATGAGCAAATAATAGTTAAACATGATGTTTAGATTTTTAAATTGATTGTTAGAAGAGCAGAGAGCTTAATGATCAAATAATAGTTAACTGTTAAACATGATGTTTAGATTTTTTTTTTTTTTTTTTTTTAAGTGGTTTGTTAGAAAACAACAATTCCTAACAATATTTCAAACCACATATTATCAGTTCACTTATCATATATTATTTCGCTCCTTTTATTTATCTACACATGATTTTTCTTTTCTTTCAGTGTTCATCTTATGCTTTTTAACAGATCACAATTACAGATGAAGTCACTCACAATAACATGTTGGAACATTCAAGGTCTCAGAACTTCTGCTTTTGGTCTAAAAGCAGAAACTCTGACTTTATTAGAGAGTTAAAAGACTCTGACATCATTGTCTTACAGGAGACATGGTGCAGAGAAGACGTTTCCACTGGTCGTCCTCAAAAATACAATGAGATTATTATCCCATCAACAAAAAATCCCACAATCACACAGGGAAGAGACTCAGGAGGCATGATTATATGGTATAAATCAGAACTCATTCACTCATTAGAAATAATTAAAAAAGCAGAATCATATATTTGGCTGAAAATTAACAAAAAGATGCTTTGTGTTGAGCAACATGTCTACATGTGTGCAGTCTACATCCCACCATCAGAGTCCCCATACTATAACCCTGATGTTTTTTCTATCCTTGAGGAAGATATTAACCATTATAAAAGCATGGGAAATATTCTGATCTGTGGAGACTTGAATGCTCGAACAGGGGAAAGAGCAGACACTCTGAACACCCAGGAGACAAACATTTACCTGGAGGGATATACTCCCCCTCCTGAATGCCCAACCAGAAAGAGCTTTGATAAAGTCACAAATACAAGTGGCATCCAGCTTCTGCAGCTCTGTCGTGCACTGGGTCTGTACATAGTCAACGGCCGGCTGCGAGGACTCTCTGGGTCGCTACACTTATAGTTCAGCTCTGGGCAGTAGCACAGTAGACTACTTCATCACAGATCTACACCCAGTGTCTCTCAGAGCCTTCACAGTCAGCCCCCTCACACCCCTCTCAGACCACAGCAAGATCACAATCTATCTGAAAAGGGCACCATCCAACAACACAGTCCCCGACCATGTCAGCTTTATAACTGCACACACTCATTCAGATGGAAACCAGACAGTGTAGGGAAGTACCAGGAGGCGCTGGAAAATCAGCAAATACAGAGTTTAATTCATTTATTTCTGTCTGAAATGTTTCCTCATAATAACATTGGTGTAAACTTTGCTGTGAACAAAATCAATTCAATTTTTCATCATTTGGCTTTATTATCTAATTTGAAAATCTCGAACAAAAACATAAACAAATAAACAACAACAAATGGTTTGACATCGAATGCAAAAACTTGAGAAAAACTTTAAGAAGATTATCCAATCAAAAACACAGAGATCCAGATAACCAGAACATACGCCTTCAGTATGATGATGTTCTGAAACAATACAAATATACCCTAAAAACAAAGAAAGAACAGCACACCAAGAACCAGCTCTGTGAAATCGAGGAATCCTTAGAGTCCAACCGGTTCTGGGAGAAATGGAACACCATAAACAAAAACCAGAAAGATGAACTGGCACTTCAAGATGGCAATACCTGGACTAATCACTTCAGAGATCTGTATAGTAATATCACAAAAATAGTGATCAAAACAATATCTACAATAAATGGAAAACCCTGGAATCTGCGCTAAAGAAAACCAAAACCCCTAGATTACCCAATAACAGAACAAGAACTCACAGAAACCATCCAATCCGTCAAAACAAAAAGAGCTGTGGAGTCGATGGAATATTAAAGCGAAATGATCAAATACTCAAACAATAAAATTAAATCGGCGATTCTCAAACTATTCAACATAATTATATCAGTTGGCACTTTTCCAGACATCTGGAACAAAGGTTTAATAACTCCAATTCATAAATTTGGGGATAAATATGACCCAAATAACTACCATGGATCTGTGTCACTAGTAACCTGGGAAAAATATTTTGTAACATCATTAATAAACGAATAGTAAATTTTCTTTCTGAACATAATGTTTTACATAAATGCCAAATTGGATTTTTGCCAAATTCCCGCACAACTGACCACATATTTACTCTCCACACCTTAATTGACCAAGAATTAAATGTAAAGAAAAGAAAGGTCTACGCCTGTTTTGTTGATTTCAGAAAGGCCTTTGACTCCATCTGGCACGAGGGTCTTTTCTACAGGCTCCTTGAAAGTGGAATTGGGGGGGAAAACATACGATTTCATCAAAGATATGTATACAAAAAGCAGATATGCCATAAAAATTGGAGACAAACAAACAGCCTTCTTCTCCCAGGGCCGGGGGGTCAGACAAGGATGCAACCTCAGTCCCATCCTCTTTAATTTATATATCAATGAATTAGCAAACCAATTAGATCGGTCCACAGCACCTGGCCTCATCCTGAAAGACACAGAGGTCAAAAGTCTCCTATATGCAGACGACTTAGTGCTGCTCTCACCCACTAAAGAGGGTTTGCAACAGCACCTGAACATCCTGCAGGACTTCTGTCAGACCTGGGCCCTGACTGTAAATACCACAAAAACAAAGATAATGATCTTTCAAAAGCAATGCACAAATCTAATGAACACACACAATTTCTATTTGGACAACACTAAATTACAACAGACAAAAAACTACACATACCTCGGCCTAAACATCACATACACAGGAAACACCAACATGGCTGTGAAGGATCTGAGAGACAAAGCCAGAAGAGCTTTCTGCGCCATAAAAAGAAATATAAAAACAAACATTCCAATTCGAATCTGGCTAAAAATATTCCAATTTGTAATTGAACCAATTCTCCTGTATGGAAGTGAAATCTGGGGTCCTAAATTAAATCAAAATTTCGACAAATGGGACAAAACAGTCATAGAAAGTTTCACACTGAGTTCTGTAAGAACATCCTACAGGTCCAGAGAAAGACCCCAAACAACGCCTGCAGAGCAGAACTCGCCAATACCCCTTATTTTAAAAATACAAAAGAGATCAATTAAATTTTACAACCACCTGAAGTCAAGTCACCCACAGACATACCATCACAAAGCCCTCAGCTGCCCAGAGAAGAGTCCCCTCGGCCGGCTGGTCCTGAGGCTCTCTGCAGACCAAAACACCAACCCAATCAGACCCAACCAAATGATAAACCATCAGAAAGAAAAATACATTACATATTGGAAAGAAACAACCAAAACACAGAGTAAATTACAATGTTATCTGGCCCTAAAAGGCGAATACACGTTAGCAAATTATCTGAGCACAATCCAAAGTGCTTCAGTGAGGAAAGTGTTGGCTATGTACAGACTCAGTGGACACAGTCTTGCCATAGAAACAGGTCGCCACAGACAGAACTGGCTGCCAGAGGAGGACAGACTCTGCTCCCAGTGTGACAGAGGACAGGTAGAGACAGAGCTCCACTTCCTCACCTCATGTCCAAAATATCAAACGTTAAGAAACAAATATTTCACACATATAACACAAACATGCACCGAATTTGAATTTAAAACAGACACAGAGAAACTCCCTTATTTACTGGGAGAAATCCCCAAATGTTTAACGACTGCAGCAAAATTCATCTGCTGCTGTAACGAGCTGAGAACGACCAGTGGACACTGAGATACACAACTAATACACACACACACACACACACACACACATGAACACACACACACACACATGAACACACACACACACACACACACACACATAAACACAACAATGTAACACTTCAACCCCCTCAGACACACATACATGTATATAGTTTAATGTTAAATTTTATATATCACTTGTTATTACTTATTATTACTATTATTTACTACTACTTTTACTACTAATACTATTACTATTATTGTTGTTATACTATTTTTACACTTATTTTATTTTATGTTATTAATTCTCTAAGTGCTTTGACAATATTGTTATTATAACTTTCATGTCAATAAAGCAAATTTGAATTGAATTGAATTGAAAGTCAATGCAGTTAACTAGATTACTGCATGTCCCACGATCTCACCAGAAGTTGCACTCATAATCATCTCTGCAGTCGTGCCCTCAGGAATGAGGTGGATAGATTCTTACCATCAGAGCGCCGAGCTTGAGGCTTCAAAACAGGAGACCACAACCCAACGGGTGATGTGCTCCATGTATTATGGCTGTCAGGTAGCCAGCTGGAAGCTGGAAGGATCATGGGAGTAGTTTTTCACGTTGTCATGCATGAGGAAATGACCACTGCGAGCAGTTCCCACTGTGATAGGGAGGAGGAGCAGATTAGAAGTGTGGCACTTCTCTCCAGAGATCCCTCTCTTTCCTCCTCGTCCAGCCCCATTAGCAGCTGATCAGAGCCGAGGTCGTAATTAAAGATGACCAGGTGCTACTGTACACCTGAGCCCAGGAGAGAGCAGGATGACGAAGCGATTGGCTGGAAGAGAGACACACACTGTCAGAAGATGAAGACGGAGACAAAGGGGGGGGCGGGGGCGGGGGGGGGGGGGGGGATTCTAAAAAGCCTTATTACAATTTGAATAACGCTTCACATCACAGTCAAACCTCCTCAACAAGCACAAAAGTCACGCTTGATAATGAAGCCCCAGGGAGACGGAAGCCGAATCTTCTGAATACCTTCAAGGAAAAAAGGAGCATTTCCGAGAATGAGCAAGGTTAGCCTTGTTAGAGCCTGCAGGGTTTTGTCGTTCATTTGACAGTGTTTGAAAAGCCACAAAAAAATCACATTTTGATGGAAATTGTGATGGAGCGTAAATGAAATGCGACACAACATCATGATACATATTCATGACTGCAGCTCTCACTTAAAGAGAAGCGAAAAGCCTCCTCACAGAAAGTGTATTCCTGATTTATCTCACATCGTAGGATTATCTCATTTGCAGCTGATGATCAGAAAAAAAGAAGAAGAATTACCTTGAAGTCTGACCGTCAAGTTCTTTTAAAGAAATGCAAAGATGGACCATGTTGGATCATCTTACACTGTCGGTCTGTCTTCAAACATCCAATCAGACACATGGTGCAGGTTGTGCTTCAGCAGAGTGGTATTTTAGTGAGCACAGGTGTTTTCTTGTGCCTGGTGGATATTTTGGTGACTTGCTGTCAACCTGACGGTGCTGATGTGGGCGGAGAGGCACAGCCGGAGGTGTGTCAGCGCAGTTTTGGTGTCAGAGATGATCAGGAGTTGCAACACCTGCCTCTGAGACCTGTGCTATCTGTCTGGCTTTGTCTGGAAGTGTAATTTCAATAATGTCTCGGGGGTTTTTTTCCACATTCAGCCAGTCTCCTTCTCACTGTCATCACATGTGCATTTATAAATATCTTTAAACATGTTTAACTTGCTCCTAAAACCTGGCACCTCTTAGGCCCAGTCCCACTTCTACCCCTTAAATCTTCCACTTGGTATTGAGTGCCCTCGTTTGCAAGATAACCCTTGATGAGGAAGTCAGAAATATTAGGGTAGAGATCTTTCCCAAAGAAATGAGACACCACCGCATGGCCGACGTGCAGGCATACATCACGCGTAGTAGCGACGCAAGATACCGCTAGTCACTCAGGTTTGAAAATGCCGGCTCCAGCGCTTGTGTTGTGGCGTGTGCTATGTTTATTCTTCTCCGTCTGATGAATCAACGGAGAAGAAATGCTGAAAACAGGAGGCGCCTACGACGTCTTCTAGTTCTGATCGATTTTGTTCGGGTAAGTTGATTTGTTTAAATATTTTGACACTGTGTTCAACAGAGTTGCTGATGAGTTTACGCTAGTCCAACTATCTGTTGTTTGTATAGCCTACATTCTGATCGTACAGCAACAAAATGTTTTCCAAAACTTGCCGAAGTTGCCGACTTCATCTTCCACATCGTTGAAAGTGTGGCTCCTTTGGAATCTAGGGCAGGTTTTAGGTGTTGGAAACCACTTCCACGACCTTAATTCTGTTTTGGGACACCACTAAAGCCTAACCGTGAACGCGCACAACCAAGTGCAAGTGGGTATTTCTAGGGGAAGAGTGGGTATTGGGACAGGCCCTTAGTGTAGTCATCCAGTGGGCTGAATTGGACCCATTTGCCGTATGTTTGACACCCCTGTTCTAAGCAGCCAGGTTGACCAATGCTAAAAAGGGACATAAATATGAGGCACTCTAATGCAGGACAGCCTTTTTAAAAACTCTTTATCAAAGTTGCCCAAATAAATATTTTTATTTTCACAGCCGATGAAATGACCATGTGTAATGTGTCGCACAGAGTGATGAACCCACTGAAAACTGTCCCCAACTCTGCAGTTCTCTCAGCTCTTCTCTTTTAGCATGTTTCAGCTCATTGACTTGACAGTGTTAATAATTTAGTATCGTTTTATAAGTTAGTAAAAAGGTAAGGCTTAATCGCCCGATTCCAACGTTTAATCGCATTTTAGAAGTTCATTATTTTGCATTTCGAAACAATTTTAAAGTCTGTATTAGCTTCCGTTTTCATCATGAAGAAAAGGTAGTTGAGAAAATTTCCGTCGTAGTTTTGGTCAATGAAATTTGACCCTTATTCAACCAGGAAGTCCCACCAAGATCGAAAATCTCTTTTACCAGAGAGACCTGGCCACAGCAGCCAATCAAAACACATTTAAAATGCAAAATATGCAACATATAATACAAAAATCCACAGTAAAACAACAACTATTCAAAGATGGTGGCCTCTCAAGAAAAACAAGCAGCTGCAAATTACCACTGATTAATTGGGAAAGATGTTATTGAAAATGGTTGTTGTCAGTATGTGGGTACATCTTCTGTTACAGAACTGAGAACACAATAAAGCTTATTTGGGAATTTAAAAAAAAGGAAACAAAGATTCTGTGGGTCCATAAATCAGATCATTCTTCGTCCACGGAGCCGCTCCAGACTATATACGACATCACAAGGCTGAAACTCACTCCTCTGTTTCTGGCTTTGAGAGAAAGTAGCTCATGTTCACAAATACTGATTGAACTCTCCGCAGCCATAGAAATAACATGATGAAAACTCTTAATTTAGGTGGAATTCTCCTTCAATATAAAAGTATGTGTCTTCTCTAAAATACGCCTTCTCGGAGGACAGAACCTGCTAAAATTAAACATTTTCTATCTGCAACACATTAGTTCACCGTCCAACTGTGCTTTTCTAGTTTGGTTTCCTCCACCTAATCCTCTCATGGTCGGGAAACATTTTGTTCCTCACTGGGCCTGTACTTTGAATTCCAAGAAAACTGAAATAGCATGACGTCAGGCTGGATGTCAGTGAGCATAGCGCCTGCTATATGTGGCAGAGGGATGAGACGAAGGCAGCTCAACATGTTCTCCTTTGCAAAGAAGCTCAATTTGTTTTAATGAGTTAGCAGCAATCGATGGTGTTATGGATGGTGTAGATGGGAGCCGCGGCTGCTCAGTATGTGAGTCTGTGTGGGAGGGAGAACAAGAGAGACAGGCAGAGGGAGCATGCTAATATTTCTGAGTGTGTGCACGTGTGACTGTTCGTAATTAAAGCTCAGCCGGAGAGCGTGTGCAGCCGGAGCGAGGTAAAGTTGACCTTTCCAAGTGTGACAGTTAAAATGGCATCAGCAGCCGGCACAACACTGAGCGAGGGGTGAGGGAAGGTGTCGACGGCATCGGCTGGCCTGGAGGCTCCTCTCACCGCTGATGACGTTTGGTTCTAAAGGAACACCACAAGCTGCCACAAGACACTTCTTCATTTTTCACTTTCATTTTCACCCGTTCTACTTAAAATTAGTCCCAATTAAACGCTCACTCCCTTTTACTAGCCCAGAGTGGTGACACATTCTGACAAATAAAGGCCTGTCTCAATCAGACGCCTGGGGCCCCCCGTGGCAGAAAAATGAAAAGGAGGAATAAAATAAAGACAGATATGACCTCTCACTTTTTATATATGAAGAGACTGTTCGTATTTGTTCATATTTAGTGATGGCCAAATGAAGCCTCATGATCTTTATTTTCTGAGCCCACTAGATGGCGCTTTTTGTTCAACAAAAGGTTGAAAGCACACTGAATTGACATTCTTTGAGCCTCTCTCTTTAAACCATGAGCACCATCTAGTGGGCTCAGAAAATAAAGAAAATGCTTCACGAGGCTTCATTTGGCTATCACTACCCATAATGATGAGCCAGGAGTTCATGCATAACCTATTTATTTCAGAAGGCTGTAATCATGTGACTACTGTGCTGGCAAGCTTAAAGGAAGCGGTCTCGAGCGATGTGGTTCAGAGCTGGGCTAGGGATGGTGGATGAGTCACAAAACATGGCACTTTCTGCAGGAGGCGGATATTCAGAACCGTGTGAACTTGAAGTCATTGAACGTACGTCACCATTTTTCTTTTACTAAAGCTAACCACAGTAACTTTACGTTCGTAGGGTGTCGTACGAAATACTGCCATACTTTGGTTTGTTTTTTTCAAATAAGTCTCAAAAGATTAATTCTGACTGTATATCCTTTTTATTTTTATTAAAGGAGCTATACGTAAGAAATCTAAAGCAAATAGTCATAAAATCCTCCTAATATGTCACAGAGACTAAGGAATAATGTTCATATAACATACTGATCTCACCGACAACAATGGTACGGCCAGAATATTCACATTTAAAAAAATATTTTACAGTCCGCAAATCATGTTTATGTTTTGAATTTGTGTTTTGGCCTGTTGCCGCCTGTCACCGCCATCTACCAGTCACACAGTCAGTAGAGTCTCAGCGTCAGTTACAGTTACGACTGAGCTACAGCAGCACGGCAAGCAGCATTAGCAGTGTCCCGGTACATAGCAATAGCAGCCGGCTCCTCCTCAGCTGTATCCCGGCAGCAGTGTTAGCAGCAGAGAAGCCGGACTTGCTCGAATGGTCCGCTGGAAAACCGAAGCTCACGGACACGGCGACGCGGCCCTGCCATGCCAGCCACCTGTGGGCAGTATTTTGAATTTGAGTGCAGTAACCGTTTTGGCTGGTTGATATGACACGAATAACACAGTGAAAACATGCGCCAAATTGTGTGTATTGCTATGTATGCTTGTATGCTGTGGCCAGTGAACGACAGATAAAAAATATGTACTTTGATCACTGCTTGAAGTCCAGACTGTTTAGCTTAGCATATTACAGCTTATATTGCAGATGGAGATAGTGACGATCTTAAATGCAGTTAACAGAACACTTACCACACCAAATGTACATTAATGCACTGAGACACAACTAGATGTGCTTGTTATTTAATTTTAACTTTTTAGTGCTTTTATTTTAGCTTCTTCATGATGGAAATCGTTGCCATGGCCACCTGTCACCACCTGTTATCAACCCTTTTAAACGGACCTCCTACAAACGGCTGCTTGAGATCATTTGCATGATTCTGTTTAAATAAGAACTGTAATAGCAAAAGCATTTATTCTTTTTGCAGCTTAAAGATTTGGCTGCTGTCTTCTTAGTCATCATGTCATGACCTTATGTTATTTTACCTTACATCCTGTGCAAATGTGGTACTGTGGTATTTCGGAGTAATTACGCCAGTACGTCCCTGTAATGGCCGTGGGAGATCGTTGTTATATATGTGTACATTGATCTAAAATAAAACCATAATCGCTAGAAGCAAAGGCTTCTGTCTTCCCCATCATTACATCATTACCTTTCCTTACTTGCGGTGCAAATGTAGCATTTGGCTGTAATTATGCCACAATTTACCCCCCGGAATTTCTCTGTAATGGCTGCGGGAGATAGTTGTTTTCATAATCCTGTATATATCAATCTTCTGTCCTCTGAGTTGTCACGCTGTGTGCTCTTGGTGACATTGCGCAACACATCCTCTCTCTGACCTCGTTAACGTTTGGTCGTGGACTTTCTACATTGGAATAGCACGTCCAAGGTACCCTGGGTGTAGCTGTGTCAACTTCAGCCTGTTAAAGCACACTTCTGTCTTCACAGGAAATGTTTGGAAGTACATCGGTACAACACCACAAATTTATTTAACTTACTTGCAGGAAGTGAACACTGGCCCCCCAGGTGAAGGTCAGTGGTTGTTGGACCCGTCCACCTACCCTCCTACCAACCCTATTCAGACTTCGCCACCTTAACTTTTGTGTTGTCCTGCTGCATTTCCCCCTTAAACTAGTGATGGCCAAATGAAGCCTCATGAAGCATTTTCTTTATCTTCTGAGCCCACTAGATGGCGCTCATAGTTTAAAGAGAGAGACTCAAAGAATGGCAATTCAGTGTGCTTTCAACCTTTTGTTGAACAAGAAGCGCCATCTAGTGGGCTCAGAAAATAAAGAAAATGCTTCATGAGGCTTCACTTGGCCATCACTACCTTAAACAGTAACGGTAACCGGCCGCGAAAACATGAAAGGACAACTTTTTTCTTTGGGGTCTGACACTGGAAGTCACTGACCAAGCCCAGGTTTTCGAGGACTTTGGAGGAGACGGGATCGCATTGCGCTACATCATGTGTGGTGCAAAAACGCACAGTGTGGCAAAAGGAATGAACGATGAATCCATCACAATGCCTTTGCTAATAATGAACATATCTCAAAAACTAAATTATGTAAATAGTTCAAATAACTCATGGAGTGTTAAGAAAAATGTTGTTATATCTACATTTAAAAATCTTTTGGATCAATATGTTTTATGTTTTTATTTTTTAAATTTGATTAAAACAAATCTGATTTTTGTTTTATTATTTTTAATGACACAAATATTATGGTTTATTGACTGACATATCCTTTGAGTTTGTACAGTGTTCATGGATATGAAGCATTTAAAGATCCTCCAAGAAATGACATCACAACAAGCAAAAATACTGATGTACCATTTCTGCTGCAGAGATTCAAGAGTAAAAAAAATTAAAACATGTCTTCGTCTTCAAAAACCCTCTGCAGCTAAAACCTACACAACTAGCATACATTTTCATTCTTAACTATTTTTATACACACACACCCGATCTGCTTTGCTTCTAGTTGTAAATATCATGTTAACATAGAAATTCCCTGCATGTCTGAATAATGCATCCATCCATATATAAACTGTGCCCACTTATCCTCCATGGTCACTGGTGCCAATCTGACACTGGGCGAGAGGCGGGGAACATCCTGGACAGATCGCCAGGCTATCACAGGCTGACACATGGAGACAGACAAGCATTCACGCCTTCAGGTAATTTGGAGTCACCAACCTAACCTGCACGTCTTCGGACTGTGGGAGGAAGGCCATGCATTCACGGAAAGACCATGCAGGCCCCATCCTGTCGGCAGGTTGTGAATAATTCAACATGTATAAAAGTAATTGCCAGCAGGCTGATTAGGTGAATGGTTCCCTTCTCAACAGATGCATGAACAGACTGTCAGTGTGTGAATTTGTGAACATGCTTAAGGCACATTTTTTTATGAATGCAAATAGTCAAACCTTGCCTCTCCTGTCATTTGAATGTGGAATATAAGACTTTTGATGTGCTGGTTATTTCAGACATATTATGAAAGGGTGTCATGTACTTGTCATTCCCTGGTCTTCACTGTCTAATTCTCATTTACATTTTACATTCAGAGGTAGTGAAGGTGCACAGAGGACGCTCCAAATCTTGGATCAATAGTACATGCAAGAAACTGAGGATCAGATGTGTAAAGGGCCTCACTGACCGTACAGCACAGTTTTGCTATACGACGATCTCCTTTACACTAAATCGTACTTTTTTAGAATAGCTTCTTTGACCAAGGATAAAATGATTTTGACAATCAGACAAGAACATTGATATCGGATGGTTCTGCAAAACTCCACGTTATATTCAGTGGTGTGTTTTTACTTCCAATTTCAACCTCTTTTCTGACACATGATTCGACAAATTCTCACTCTGACCTCATCGCGTTGCATCATGGCATGCCCTGGGTACCCTCGGTGTGTTGGCTGTTGATGTTCTTTTTTTTACAGGAAATGTACAGTGTGCGTACAGTTTCTTTCAAAAAATAAACGCACTACATCAGTAATTAACTTTTTTTTCCTTCAACAATAAATGCACATGGTAACAGTAAAGCCTGGTTCACATTACACAATTTTCACCGTGGTTTTGATGTCGCAGAGGATCTTGAGAGCCACCTTGGGTCGGAGGTGAGTCCGCAGATAGTCTGCCATGACGAGTCCTCATGTGTGAGCAAGCCTACAAGCAAGTCGCCCCCTCGTCTGTGACTGGGACTGGATATCTGGCACGCTAGAAAACTGGAGAACTCTGATACGACTGACAAAGAGCATCAGCCAATGAGAAGCGGGATACGTCCCACGTCAGCACGCAGGAGGACGGAAGAAATGTGAGGAGGACAAGCCGCAGGGTTGCCAGGTCTGCTTATTAGCCACGACTTTGGGCTTGTTTCTAAAGTAGAGTTGCTTATTTGGGCTTGCTCTCTAAATGTCACCTTCCTCTATATATATATATCTGTCGCTTCTTTTGGGCTTGTTTCCATAGCGCTGGTTGCTTGTTTCTCTCCCAAGATCTGGCAACCCTGACAAGCCGGCAAGCAACAACAACAACAACAACAACAATGGTGGCGTCCACAGGATCACGGGGAGCACGTTGTGTTTGGACCCAGGCCCTGGAGGCAGATCTGATTCAACACTGGGAAGAATATCCATGCCTTTACGATGTGTCGTCTCCAAGTTTGGTGACGTCACCACGTTATCTGGGGCTCTGTCGGCGAGGGCTCAGTGGAGAAATCTTGCAGTTGGCAAGACTCCCAATAATAGAAACACATGTTGCAAGGTATGACCACTCAAAAGATTACGATAGTCTCCACGACGCAAAATCAGGGTGAAAATCGTGTAATGTGAACTAGCCTTTAGCCAACACTCACACGTGGTTGGGTTTGGGAAAAAAGAACATGGTGTGGCTATCTTACGGGGAAGTGAACACCGGCCTTACAGGTGAAAGTTGATGGTTGCTGGACCCATCCACCACCCCTCCCACCCTCCCTAAATATCATGCCGACATGAAAGGACCACTTTTTTCATCAGTGTCGGTCACTACCCAAGCACTATCTATGCATGGACACTACTGCATGGTTACGGCTAGTGATGGCCAAATGAAGCCTCATGAAACATTTTCTTTATTTTCTGAGCCCACTAGATGGCGCTCATGGTTTAAAGAGAGAGGCTCAAAGAATGGCAATTCAGTGTGCTTTCAACCTCAATCTAGTGGGCTCAGAAAATAAAGAAAATCCTTCATGAGGCTTCATTTGGCCATCACTAGTTACGGTTAGGGAAAAACTGTGGTTATGGTAAAAAGATTACAGTTAATATGGTTAAACATGGTTAAGATTGGGGAAAGATCGTGGTTACACTTAATAAAACAGCAAACTCGGGCGGCAGTGGCATTGCCGAAGCATAGCCCCCACCTTTCCTTTCCCCTGGTTAACAGTCAGTTGAGCACCGTGTCCAGGCAATTCATTCGCTCTAAATTTTACCCAGAGCCCCTTTTAGATGATTATTTTATTAGACTAAAACATGAAATGTATCCTTGACCTTATGAATAGACCCTAAAAAAACTGAAGGTCTACTTGCAGTATTAACTGTTTCTGGTATTTTCGACTGCATGCCATGGTCTTCTTGACCTCAGTTCATACCTTAATCATCTTTTTGGTAGGCCATAGTGTTTTATATAATTGGTTGTAAAATTCTCCTCAGTGTGGCCTTTTTGAATAACCTGCCATAACTTTTGAACATCTTTAGACGTTGCAATCAAATTTGAATGAGAGATGCACACATTATCTCCAAGCAAACCTACTGGTGAGGATATTTGCAGGTTTACTTTACACCGAACTTGATGATGAAACTGGTCCAAAACTGGACTCCAAACAGCACATCCATTCACTTTTTAATCCCCTAGATAATTCAGGCATACCAAAGATGATTGCTTACCAAGCTCGATGACTCACCTCCTACTGCTGCTCATCCACATTACCCTTCTGTTTCCAAGGACCGATACGAGCTTAGAGTGTCCATTATGGTGTCTTTGGGGACACAGCTCTGTCGAAGCCATGAACATTTGATGGGGACATTAGCGAAAGGCAACACGTCATTACATGACCATTTACACATAATCACCCACTTAAGAAGACCCCATAGGACAGAACCCCATAGCATGGGCCATTTACACACCCCATGTGTGTCTGTGTGTGCGTGTGAGGGTGCTGATGTGTGTGTACGTGTGCGTGGATGCGTGTTTGCGCATATGCTCTGGCCTAATAGTCCATCTGACACATGCCTTATGGTGATGTTCAGAAATAACCATCAAAATGACCCATGTGCCTTCTCTTTCATGGCAACACACTCTAGCTCTGTTCTGTCTTTCTGTCGCCTGCCTGCCTCTGTGTCTGGCTCACACACTGGCTCACACACACACACACACACACACACACACACACACACACACACACACACACTGTCCCTCTCATAGGGAATTACTGTCCCAGGTGGAGAGATTGAGAAGCTCTTTTTCTCAATTGTGATTCCTCGTTGCTCCCCCTCTCAGGCCCTTTGGCTCTCCGTATGCACACATGATATGTTTATCAGTCGAGGAAATCGGGCTCATGGACGAAATCTGAATGGCCAGGGACTGCGATTGGACAGGAGGTCGTCATCAGCAAGTGGAACACCCACTGAGAAACTCCTACAACCCCTTGAGCAGCACCGCAAGAGTAAAGCGCAAGTCCACTGTTCCACAGCCAGGACGAGGTTCATGATCAATCGGAGCCTCCTTTCCAGCACCCTTGAGTAAACTTTCCCAGGGAGGCTGAGCAGTGTGGTACCCTAGTAATTGGACCACACCTTCTGGTCCCCTTTTTTGAAAATGGGGACAACCACCCCAGTCTGCCACTCCACAGGCACCGTATCGACCTCCACGCAACACTGAAAAGGCCCAAATACTTGACTTCAAGTTTGAAAAGTAAAACCATCTGGAGGTGTGGAGTTGGAAGGAAGTGATCTTACCAGACCTCATATCTACATCAGCTGCTGCTTCAATCAGGAGAGACATGTTATTATAGTAAAAGAATATTTATTCACACAAGAATGCAAAATGTGAAAAGTCTTTGGTGATTAGACCCCGTAGAGATGGTATGATTTATTGAGGGTGATGAATCCATAGTCAAATACGGAACCCTCCAGGGTCTAGATGCAGGTGATGGTGGTAGAGTTGGTGAAGATGACATGAGAGGAAGATGGAGAGGTGCTGATCATCTGGATGGGTAGAGGAATGAGTCTTTGAGAGCTTGTCCTGGACTCTGGAAATGATGGCTGGAGGAGGGCGCAAAGACTCTGCCTGAAATGATGACTGACCGCAGCGGAGGAGAGAGCAGATTTGATTGGCTGATATAGATCGTGGCAAAGTTTGATTTCATAACTACAAGAGTGAACACCCTTAATCAGCTGATTAGAGGAAGCAGTGGGAGTGGGAGGGAGAGAGCTGTGAATGGATGAGCACAAAGAAAGTCTTCCTGATTGAACTTACGCTGAGCGTCATCAGCATTACGAGGCCGTACATATGCTGCTTTTTTGCGCCCTTATATTTATTGTTTTCAATGCAGACACGTGGCAGTCGCGCTCGAACGCCAGAGTTACGCCATCGTGGCCTGCACGTGTTCCCAAGTGCTAATCACAGCTGACGTGTATCTTTCCCTTCATCTGTAAATATCAGTTTGTGGTAAATATGAAGAAGTTGATTGTTTTAGTGCAGAGCTGTCAGAGCTTTACATCTGTCCCATGAACAATAGGCCTATGCACAAACAACACCTGGAAAAAGATCTGCACAAAATAGGCTATGATGCGGTGCTTCTTAGGGTTGCTTAGCAACCTCAGACGCAACCTGCTGCCGCACTTCTGAAAGCTGGCACAGAAGAGGCACAAGAGCAGCACCCAGAGCCTGACCTGGTGTTTTCCAGGTGGTTGAAGATGTGGCATGTGTAGCATGGCCCCTTACACATCTCAAAACTGTCTGCAGCCTAGTTTCATTGTGGGTAACAATAAAGGGATCTGTGGTTCTGCTGCACTGATTTAGAGCTTTTGTTTTTTTGTTTTTAACTGTCCAGCGAATGTTCGCCAGTATTTCAGGAGTGCAGTGCTGTCAGTGGAGTTCTACTTTTAGTCTCAAGAGATGAACCTCTTATAAACTAACGGGGAGAGGAGCTCAGAGTCGGAGCGAGACTGTTTAATCTCAATTTTTAGAATTTTCTGTTCTCTAGCTTAATTGCTGCTGTTGGAGGTAAAACATTAGACAATGGAGTCCTTTATAACCCTCCCACACACACACACACACACACACACACACACACACACACACACACACCACGTTTGGATATAACTCACTAATTTCTGGTTATGAGATGTAACTCTACCCAAACCATTTACTCTGATTTTATGAACGTGGCATAAAATATGTCGGAGTTCCCTCAACTTTTTCATCCTCACTGCAGTGCATCTTCAACATGATGTCCCTCAAGCAAGTTTTGCCAAAGAGAGAAAAAGGAACAAGTCAGTGTGCTGGTAAACACTGTTGCACGGGGAGAAAGACAGACCATCTTTATGCACCAAGTCTATTAAAAACATGTCAATCAAATCAGATGGATAACCTGGTGACATGCAGGGTGATGCTCGGCGCTGTGTGTGCATTGCTTGGAAATAAAGTTGTCAGTCAACAAGATTACTAAGACCTTTGTAATATTGTGTCAGAGGGCCATACTGTGTGTGTGTGTGTGTGTGTGTGTGTGTGTGTGTGTGTGTGTGTGTGTGTGTGTGTGTGTGTGTGTGTGTGTGTGTGTGTGTTATAAGATAGGAGATATTCAGGGTGATGCCCCTGTAATGTTTCTGTGGATATTCGCCGCTGTTATTGGTGTTGGCTGCACAGTGACCCTTCTTTATTACTGCCTGACCCCCGGCCTACAGAACTCCGTCTTCCACTCTTCTTCGCTCACTCTTATTATCTGTTTCTCCCTGTCTCCATCTTTCCCTGTCCTCTTCTTTGTCGGCTCTCTCTTGTGTATTTCTATCCCAAGATGGCTCCTGTTAAAACGACCATGAGATTGTCCCGAGCGGTTCCCGAGGAGTGGCGGTAAGAATGTTTGAGAGATGAGATGGTGGACAAAGGGAAGCTGCGGGGGTCCATTTCAACACGCCAGCCAGCTCTGCTATTTGGACCGGGAGCTTTGCAGGAGAACAGGGCAATGCGGAGAATAGGCCAGGGGAAGGCAATAAACACTTTGTGAAATTGATGTGGAAGTAGCAAATTTGGGAAGCGCTGCAAGGGCAAACAGTATTGTATAATGTATTTGCTGACTTGCTATGTATTGCTCGGCTTGCCAAGGATGATAAAATGAAATGCTTCAGTGTTCCTTTCTGCTGTCGATTTCTTTCTTTTTTCCATTTGGCCATAAGCCATTAGCTGCCCAGTTTGGTATGTAACAGCTGTTTTTTGTTTGTTTGTTTACCTGTTTGTTGGAGATAAGTTCTTGGGTTTGATGAGGCACATGAGTGTTTTGCAGGAAAATGAGATGTAGCCCATTGAATGATGCTGGTAAATACAGTCCCTGCTCCTGTCTCTCTAATTACAGGCCAGGTACAGAGCAGTGTCAGTCAGAGAGGCAGATGGTTTAGGGGTTGTACCTCTCACTGACGACCTCTTTCCCACCTCTCAATCCTCTTCTGTCTCTGAAGCCTGGTCCCACAGTATTTCATAAAATGACTGCATTGTCAGAACGCAATGATTGATAGCTGATACACAATATCATATCGGTTTAGTTTCACCAGGAAATTATGTTTCACCAACTTCTTGTCTTTAGCTAAACAATGTTATGATACACAAAATGTCAGAGGCGTTGCTTTGTAGAAGAAATTCATAAACAGAAAGTTGATTTATTCATTTTTGCACTCTGAACTGATCAGCATGATGAAGCTGTTGTCTTTGGGTTGTGATTTCATTTCTTCCTTCCCAAGTGTCATGGCTCAGAAGATAGGAAGAGGCCAAACTACTTCCACGTAAGTGTCAAAAGGATTTGTGTATCAAGTTAAGGCTTGTGTCCACACAGACTTTTTCTGAGTGAAAAGGTCTTTATTCAATTGTTTCCAATGATGAGAGCATGTGCGACCCCATGCCGCTGCCTAGAAATAGGGCAGTGCTCATACACTGTATAAAATTTAAAGGTAGCCACTGTGACATCACCCTTCAGTTTGTGGACTGTTTTGAAGCCTTGAGTTCAGAACTTTGGCCGTCGCCATCTTGGTTTTTTGGACTCAGATGTGACCATATTTGGAGCCTTAGAGGGGCGAGTGGTGGATGTGACATGGACTGTGGTGACACCTTGCAGACAGCCTGTCACCCAAGCAACCATGCCCTTAATTTAAGTCTTAATAAAATGGGAGAAATTAGTTTTAGGCCAACACTGTTTTTGTACCAGGCTGTAAACATGTTAATTTCTGAACTAAAGTTGGACATTTTACATTTTAACAGAAATTGATTTCCTTCTTTAGCCAGCCTCAAGTGGCCATTAGAGGAACTGCAGTCTTTAACACTTAAGGCTAGCTCACATTACAAGATTTTCCCCCTGTTTTTGCCTCGCAGAGAATATCATAATCTTTTGAGTGTTCATACCTGGCGACGTGTGTTTCTGTCATCGGGAGTCTCGCCAACTGTGTTACGACCTGTGTGTGCACACCACAAGATTTCTCTACTGAGCCCTCAAGAGCCCCAGACAGGGGGTCCGCTCATAATTCCGACATCCCATTGTTCCGAAATCTCAATGTTCCGACATCCCATTGTTCCGACCATATTAAACTCATTGTTACGAAGTCCCGTTGCTCCGAAATCTCATTTTTCATTGTTACAAAATAACTGTTTCATGGTTAAAGTCTGGTTAGGTTTAGGCACTTGGTTAAGGTTAGGAAAAGATCATGGTTTGGGTTAAAATTACAACTTTCAACATCGTTTCTACTTCCTCAAAACAGGGCGACCATTGTCGTCATGGCAACAGTAAACAACACGACAACATGCTCTCTTGCTGCTTTCCCTTGCTGCTTGCTTTTTCAACTTTTTGCATTGCAAAAAGTTGAGATTTCGGAACAATGGGACTTCAGAACAATGGGTTTAAATGTGGTCGGACCAATGGGGTGTCGAAACATTAAGATTTCGGAACAATGGGTAATTTTCGGAATACTGGGATGTCGGAATTATGACATGGCACCGGAGACGGCACATTGTAAAGGCATGGATATTCTTCCCAGTGTTGAATCAGATCTGCCTCCAGGGCCTGGGTCCAAACACAACGCGCTCCCCGTGATCCTGTGGACGCCGCCATTGTTGTTGTTGCTTGCCGGCTTGTCAGTGTTGCCAGGTCTTGGGAGAGAAACAAGCAACCAGGGCTATGGAAACAAGCCCAAAAGAAGCGACTATCATGCGTTTAAATAACTTTTTAGATGGATATATATAGAGGAAGGTGATGTTAGAGAGCAAGCCCAAATAAGCAACTCCACTTCAGAAACAAGCCCAAAGTTGCGGCTAATAAGCAGACCTGGCAACCCTGCAGCTTGTCCTCCTCACATTTCTTCCGTCCTCCTGCGTGCTGACGTGGGACGTATCCCGCCTCTCATTGGCTGATGCTCTTTGTCAGTCGTGTCAGCCTTCTCCAGTTTTCTAGCGTGCCAGATATCCAGTCCCAGTCACAGACGAGGGGGCGACTTGCTCGTAGGCTTGTTCACACATGAGGACTTGTCGTGGCAGACTATCTGCCGACTCACCTCCGACCCAAGGTGGCTCTCAAGATCCTCTGTGACATCAAAATCGGCGTGAAAATCGTGTGATGTGAGCTACGCTTTAGGCGATGTTGTCATTTTTCAGCCCAGGAGGTGTCTGCTTGGCCGTGCCTTTTTCAGAGTGCTCTGGCGAGTGTTTCTAGTTCAAAATCTGAACTTCTCATAAAGGTGCTGGTGTCATCACTGACGCTCCTTTAGCAACTGTCTACCCTGAGCTGTGTGATATATCAGTCAGAAAGTAACACAACAAAGACAGATAGGTCCATTTGTGGGAGCAGATCATCCGGACACTGAAGGTTGCTGGCGAGTGGTGGGCTTTTGCAGCCAGTTCTTAAACACTGCCACTTTGTCAGTGATCTCTGCATCAGATACTGATGCACAGAGGCACCTTTTGCAGTGATATTATACACACCAGGTGGCAGCAATTTTTGACGCCACTGGCAACAACTGAACTCGTCAAGTACCGCTGCTAAGTCAGTGGATTTTGGCGTGAGATATCAATACACAGACACTCTTTGCGACAGTAGGAAATTATGATAGTATTAAGAGCAAGAAAGTTGCAATAGAGTGGGTGGGAGGGGAGGTGAATGGGTCAAACAAACACAGGACTTTCACCCGGGAGCCCACTGTTCGTTTCCTGTGTGAAACCAAAAGTCAGTGGAGTTATTTTAATACTAATGTAGTGTGCTAGTTTGTGTAGCATGCTACACTGGTGACATACATCACATGATATATTTCACATGACTTGACATCACGTAAGAACCACACTTAACTTTAAGCCAAACCATGACTCCCTCCCCCCAAACCTAACCACATGCTTTTGTTGCCTAAACTTTGCCGAAATAATGTTATTAAAACCTGAATCCAGATGGAATATGCTGTTGACGTGACCCGTATGAAATTCAGAATATTGTCATATTTCGAATAATCATGTAATATTAGTGTGCATGTAAATGTAGTCAGTGACTATGAGTAATAAATTATAATGTTGCTCTGCATTTGCTGTTTAATAAGCTAACTGTTTTCTAACACTTTCACCAGAGTTATAAAGTGAAAAACCATTAATGTTTGTTCAGCTGCCCCCACGTCACCTCTCCCAAAAAAAAATACAATTAATGCAGCTTTAAAGTTTTAATCCTGAATGTTTTCATTTTATCAAACCATATTTTCTCTGCAGAAGCCATCCCATGTATTTATATTTTGTAATTGCCTCTCTATAGTTTTAAGAGTACAGCTCCATGCAGGATTAAAGTTGTGTACACACACACGCACGCACACACACACACACACACACACACACACACACACACACACACACACACACACACGTGGAAAGCAAACTAACGTAATGGAAAAGTAATGCAAAAGACATCATCATTTTAGGAGAGGAAGCACAGCTGTTGTTAAATGTTGCCTTTAGTCTTTAGACATAAACTGGTGCTTATGAAAACGCACGGCTTTCTACAGAAAGCTGTGGATGAAATGAGCAGGTGAGCATATAACCTCAGAAAAACATTGTTTATTTTGGTTATTTTTTTTATTTATTCACTGACCATGTTAATATTTTTGCTGTCTATACAGTCTTATGAGTGATGACCTCTATCATTATAGTTTCCTGTGCTAATAATCTTTTAAGATAACAAGATAACTTTATTTGCCATTTGTATACCTGCATGCAGGAATTCTTTTGCAAAAAAACACTCAGAGTCAGGACAAGTGATAAATAGTAAAAGATAAAGTGCACACAACAAGGTGTGAAAAGTATAACAACTACAAGAATATAAATTCCACCTGCAGGGCATTCAGAAAGGTATCTCACACTGTGGGTAAAGCACATTTGATTGAGATCCGCTGTGATGGCCAAATGAAGCCTTATGAAGCATTTCCTTTATTCTATGAGCCCACTAGATGGCACTTTTTGTACAACAAAAGGTTGAAAGCACACTGAATTGCCATTCTTTGAGTCTCTCTCTTTAAACCATGAGCACCATCTAGTGGGCTCAGAAAATAAAGAAAATGCTTCATGAGGCTTCATTTGGCCATCACTACTCAACGACACCTCAGCAGGCAAACTGTCACCTCTTCTGCCACCAGTCCACACTCCGTGCTTGGTCTGTTGGAGGACTTGAGCTGGCGACACTTTAGTTCCTGAGCCAAGCCCCCATGAACTGACTTACAGCTGCCTCCAAAAAAAAAAATCACACTTTACAGACTGCGACGTCTTCAACAATAAAGTCGACATGTGGAGCTGCTGGGCAGGCAGGAGGGCTTCCTAGCATTTGTCATTATAATAGACTTTTTACATTAACAAAGGAGTGAGAGCCAAGTGAGCTCAGGCTGTTTGAAGTAAAAACTGAACTACAATTTAACATGAAGTTATTGTACTGTGTGTGCATGTGTGCAGCAGTTCATTATAAATACCTTTCAGTTGTCATGGCATCATCAAAATCGGGCGTCTGCAGTCGACTAGTGTGTAATTTCTTTCATTACTGTCTCATCTGAGCTTGGTATCTGGCCTTACTTAACCTCACTATGGGGTCATGATGATTAGATCATACACAGCTTCAGTAAATGCACCAAAGTCAGGAGGCAACATACTGCTGGGCTTGAACTGATTTTTATCACTGCTCTACTAATTGCTTTGCAGGAGCAAAGTGCTGTTAGATTTTTATATATTCACTTAGAATGTCAGAATGAAATGAGGGCAGAAGAGGCCACTTTGAAAAAAAAAAAAATAAAAGTAATTATTTCGATTTGTCTTCTTAATGCAGGATCTTTAGGGGAAACAGTTTTATTGTCAGTGCTGCAGCACTTCTTTCTTGATGGTAATTAAAGTGACTGTAAAGCAGAGTACAGTGGCTTGGAGAGCTGCATGGCTTCTAATCATCCTCAGAGATTGTTCATACAAACATGAAATGCTAATTAGCTCAAACATAAAAGTATGTGTCGATAATTAGGGCAATGGGAGGAATGCTAATTAGCAGAGCGGGCAGTGACAAAGCTGTGGACAGAGGCTGCTCTGCTGTCTGTACGATACATCATGGACCTGCATTTAACTTTTTCAAACAGCATTGTTTCACAAGCAACTTTAAGTTTCTTGAATGTCCACATGTTAAAGCGTTTTACTGCATGAGTGGAAACCATTACTGAAGTAAGATCAACGGGGCAGTTCCAGTTACGTTTGATTTAACATGCAATACAGTGCGATGTAAAGTGGAGTGATGGCACTGGGATTTGTTTGCATTTATTTTAAGCCAGATGAACCATAAATGTGAGCATCCACCAGGGAGAAGATGTCAATATTAATCTGTTAGTGGAAATAACATTTGAGGTGGTTTGGGCATCTGATCAGGATCCTCCTGGGCGCCTCCCATTAGAGGGCAGACCCAAAACACGCTGGAGGGACTACATATCTCATGTAGCCTGGGAACACCTTGGGGCCCCCAGGAGGAGCTGGAAAGCATTGCTGGGGAGAGGGACGTCTGGGGTGCTTTGGTGGGCCTGCTGCCCCCGCGACCTGACCACAGATAAGAAAATGGATGAATGTAAAAAACATGTAGAGCATGTTGGCTCTTCTTATCGTTGGGGTTGGGCCCATGTAAAACCAGTTTGGTTTCGGCTAGGTGTTGCACTTGATTCAGCAGCCGCTCCAGAGTGGAACATATTGACACCACGTCCATGTCCGGCCATCGCCTAATGTCAGTCCATTGTCATTCTGAACTCAACAAATGCCACCACTTTGTCAGTGATCTGTGCGTTAGATACCAAGGCACAAGGGCACCTTTGGCAGCAGAATAATATGCACCAGGCGGCAGCAGTTATTGACACAGTGGCCACCTTATAAGTATGATTTTAAAGTGGGAACTCCTTAAAGTGATTCCTACTGAGGTGTTTCTCTGAAGAAAAAACAAACATATTCACACTTCATGTAGCAGAAGCGTGTAACGAGCCTCCAGATGATGTAGTGCAGGCTCCTTCAATTAAGTCTTTGAAGAATAGATTGGATAAATTGGATAAACAGATTATATTTTGTATAATTTTAAGGATAATTAATGATTATTTGTGTGATTATGTTATGTTAGGAATAGATTTATTTTCTATGACGAAAACTATGTCGTCAATGACCTTTTTTCCATGACGAAAATGAGACAATGACGAGCTAAAATAGATCTTGATAACAAAAACGTAGACGTAATCTGTGTTTCATTTTCACTGGCAAGACGTGACGAAATGTTAGTGGTGGACTAGAAAGCCAAGAATGGCCATACTTGCAATTATCTTCAGATGCCTGATGAGCTAGTGATGGGCAAAGCAGTTCTTTAGATGTTACTGAATCACTAGAATCAGCGAATCACCGAATCGTTCAGTGCTTGGCAGGAGGAGCCCTGACAGTGTACTGCGTAGTCCAACTCACTGAACTGATACACGGCTGAATGATAATTAAAGTGTATCGCTGAGAGGAAATGATTTGAATCACTCAGGGATTGGGGTTACGTCGTTCACCGAGTGATTCCTCCCTGCACCCTAGCTGCCTCGCAACTCGCAAGTGACTCATCGTTCGCACGGACCAAATCGGCAGTTCCACTCATGCTCATGCATGCTCACTGCTGAGCTCAACTGAACTGAGAAATGAATGAATCAGTTCCAGAAGTGATTCAGTTCAGTATGTTCACTCAACAGATTCGTTCTTTTGAAGGATTCGTTTGCGAATGACACAAAACTATGATGAGCAACAGGCTGGTAAACTCCAGTAAATAGTCTGCACCAGGATGTTTGGGTTGGTGCGAGTTGTGAGCTGTAACTCAACAGTAAATAATCAGCCGTGTGTGTCTGACTGTGGATGGTGGAGCTGCTGAATGGATTTGTGGAGTTTGTTAGTTGCAGCGGTGGCTGTTAGCAGCTAGCTCTGCTTGTTAGCCGCTGAATGGCAGTGGAGCAAGCGGCTGCCACAGCTTCACCCCGCAGGATTCCACTCAGTCCGGACTGGAGAAGGTTTGTGGGTTGATGGTGTTTGACAGGCAGGTAGGAGGCTCAGTTATCTGTGAGTGTAGCTGTGCTGTAAGTAAACAGTCTGAACTCAGATCAGTTTTCTCTGACAGAGATGAAAGTTTAGTTTGAATCACCAACTCTGTGAGAGGACACCAGTTTAAACCTCCAGACTAACATGTTGCACATGAAGAAACAAGTTATGTTTCTGCTTCTTAACAGTCACATGGATAAGTCAGAGTTTACAATGAACCTGGGGACAAATCCTAGTTGGCTCACATTAGTTATTTGTTGAGAGCAGAAATAGGGAGATGTTGAGCTTTTCAGATGATGATCAGTGAGTGTGTGCTCGTAAATCAGCCCTTAAACCTGTCACACACTGCTGGAGACATGACACACACATTATTTTATACAACCTGTCGCCTTGAGTCTGATTTATGATCCATGAATTAGCCTCACTGGGTTAGATTAAAAAACAGAGAAAACATAATGACTAAAATATCGTGAATTTTCATCGACTTAAACAATGAAGGATAAAAATGATTAAATGTGACTAAAACTAATAAACATTTTCGTCTCAAGACTACATCTAAAATAGCGGTAAAAATTAACACTCGTTGGATTAATATCCTGTACCTGAAAATTCAAGTAAAAAAAAAAATTGATAAACTAAATTTAATTTTCATTTTGACTTGATTTGTGTTCAACAGCATATAATACTAGTAATTACAAATTATTGTTTTAAAAAAGTAGCCCAGAAATATCTGCTGCAGTTTATTTTTGGTTTATGTAAAATTCCTAATTTCCAGTGACCTAAGCAGGTGAATAACTCTAAGTGAAAGCAGTCATCCCATATCATCAGTCAGTCAACATATTAGCCCTCTTTCTGCTCGTCTCACAGCAATAACACTGTTTTAAATTTTGTGGATTTAAAAGCAGGAGAGCACACACACACACACACACACACACACACACACACACACACACACACACTTCCTCTCTGCCTCTTCTTGAATATAAATAGCATTCAGAGTCACAAAGTGTCCCTGCGCCCTTTACTCATCAATACCTCACCTTGTCTCTGTCTGTGTGAATGCCTTTAACAAGCCGACTGCACCGCCTCTGCTCAGGCGGAATAACAGGATGCAGAACAAACAGCTTTCCAGCAATTACTACATCTGATATATAATTTCACCCTCCTCTTGGTTTACAAGCTGTAGAAAAACAGTCATAATTCTGCATTTGGATGGGGGTTATTAACTGCTGGCCACAGGTGCTTTGAGGCTGACACTCCCCAAGCACAGGAGGTAATGAGAGGTAACACCTGCCATATATAATAGGTGTGTGGATGTGTGTGTGCGCACGCATTCACACACGTGTGTTGGAGGTTGACAGCTCAATGTAATTTGGACAATATAATTAGCGGGCCTGGACAGCTGCTGAATAACCTGACTATTTATGCTTTTAATAGGGGCTTTAGGGTATTGTGCTCGTACAGGCAGTGTTTGTCCTGGTTTGATTTTAAAATGAAGGATGACTGAAGTCCTTCCTCCCATATGTCATGAGGAACAAGCCCGCTCCCCCTCTCAGGGCCCCGGTCAGACCAACTTCATAAAAGTTTCACAACTAAATCAGTTCATTCCAAACAGTGCATTCAAGTCACATTCCCCACATCCGGTTTCTTTGTTGAGGTCCGACACATGACTTTGTGCCATCGACGACTAACAAGCTGTCTCGACTGACTTTTGAGGTAATGAAGAGTCAGTGTGAAAAACTGAGGGAGATATTGTAGCTTTATTAGCTGTGTGGCACCATTCACTTTCATTAGGACCTAAGTATGTAGGTAGTGAGAGTGGAGCTGACGGCTGGTAGACATGGCATTTCCATGTTAAAGGGATAGTTTGAGTTTTTTGAAGGCAGGCTCTATCAGGTGCTTGTCTGTAGTCGTGTTATATTTTCACAGATTCACCTTGCTGTCCGACTGCTCTTTCCTTTGGCAATACATTTTCCTAAACGTATAACCTTCATGTTCCTACTAGTGATGGCCAAATGAAGCCTCGTGAAGCATTTTCTTTATTTTATGAGCCCACTAGATGGCGCTTTTTGTTCAACAAAAGGTTGAAAGCTCACGGAGTTGCCATTGTTTGAGCCTTCTCTCTTTAAACCATGAAAAAAGAAAATGCTTCATGAAGCTTCATTTGGCCATCACTAGTTCTACTCAACTGTGCCGTGCACTGTTTTACGCTGCAGGTCAGACTTAAACAAAACTTCACTTTTCTAAAGATTTCAAAGGTGGTGTTATGGTTTTCAGTTCAGAGGAGGACCCAAATGCAGATTCGACTGGGTATGAGTTTTAAACAAAAGGTGAGCTTTAATAAAGCGGTTAAAAGAATTCCAAAAAGGCAGGGAACTCAAAATCCAACAGGGAGCAGAAACAAAACTCCAAACTAAAAATCCAAGCAGGTAAAAACATGAAGACCAGGGATGGATGCATGGTGATGGCAGGAATGACAAACACAGAAGATACACAGGCGGACTGACAAAGGACAAAGGGAAACACACAGGTATCTATACACAGAAGACTAATCACAAGGACGAGACACAGCTGGAGGAGGAGGACATGGGCAACAGGAGGGAAACAGGGATTGGCTGACAACAAGGGTGGAGCAGACAAGACTAATACAGAACAGGTGTGAAGGGAAGACTTAACAAGACAGGTGTGACGGAAAACAGGCGGGAAAACACACAAAGACAGGAAGTAAAACATTCATACTTCATTTTAAAGTCACAAAATCCTACAAATCTTACACACTTCTCCTTTAAAGGGGAACCATCGATTTCACACATCAAAGTGTAAATTACAGCTTTTGGGGAGAATAATTGTTGATGTAAAACAAACAAACAACAACAAAAATATATAGTAAAGTGCCTCCAGAGGGAGCTATCTGACAGATATCCTCAGTTAATGTCAGTTGAGTCAGACCTCTGTTCAAAGACTTCAGGCTAGTGATGGCCAAATGAAGCCTCTTTATTTTCTGAGCCCACTAGATGGAGCTTTTTGTTCAATAAAAGGTTGAAAGCACACTGAATTGCCATTCTTTAAGCGTCTCTCTTTAAACCATGAGTGCCATCTAGTGGGCTCAGAAAATAAAGAAAATGCTTCATGAGGCTTCATTTGGCCATCACTACTCCAGGCTACATTAGCCACCAGAGAGCATGGACCAAAAGACGATGACATCAGTGGTTCTGCTGCATCCAGTTTATTCCTACAAATATATGGTCTTTGTATTCTGTGGGTAGAAAACGGAGGTTCTAAGAAAGAACAAATAACTGTTAAATAAAAGCACACACATACACAAAAATCCATTTAAAGGTTTTCCTAATTACTTGATGTTCACAGACGACCTGACCACCTCCACTGTGCGCTACAGATTAAGAAAAACAAGCATGTTTGTGTGTGCCAGTAATTAGTCCGGGCGTGTTTCAGAGGCTGTGATAAAACTGCACGTTTAGCAGCAACACGTGGACACAGCAGAGAAAACACATCAGAGTGACAGGGGACAAAATTGGAAACTGTACATTTATAGAGTTTTGTGTGTTTCACTCAAACTTTTTTTTATCAACATAAATAAGGCACATCAGAAGAATCATTTTTTATTTAACTGTGACCTTCTGCCACAGTCTGTGGCCATAATCTGTATAGATTTGTGTGAAGTCACGTTGTTAATATTTTACAAGTCATAACTGTATTAACATCGACAGCCAAAATGTTTCACAGCCCAAATTCTTGTGGTGGGTGGACCCCGGGGAGACGGCATGAGGACATTTGGAATACAAAGTGTCACACACCTTACCACCCGATGAAAGATGTCCCTTCGCTGAAAGGCAGCTGGGGTTGAACCACAGCTTTTGGCAGGCTTCAGGGGACAGCCCTGTCAATACTGTGGGCTTGAGACGCACACACACAGACACACACTGTTGCCACTGTCACCACCACAGCAGTTATGTATGCTGGCATCTTACCTCCCCTCTCTTTTGAAGAATATATATAGAGCCAGAGAGCAGCGTCAAAGGTAACTGGCCACATTGATTTGTGCCCACGCCAGGAAATTCTCAGAGGAATACACTACCTGACTGAGGAGGCTGTCATTTATTGCAATATGAAGCTTGTCACTCATCCACAGAGACCAGCCAACTAACTCTGGCTTTCTTCTTCTTCTTAAGACTGCTGGAGTCGGCATGTAGTCAGAATGACATGTTTATTATTCTACATTTCTGCAAACCACGGTTATGTTGCATTTTATAAGTACGACGTGGTTCAGGGTACATGTATATGGTGGATGGTTTGACCACTGTGAGACTAACAAGAGCAGGTGTTTTTTGAGCAACAGTTTTTGTAGCAACCAAACCAGGTACTGTGACCCAAACCATGGTTTCAAGCCGAGGTTACAAAGTAGTAGTTATAAAGGCTACGGTGACTAACCTTTAGCCGGTCAGGTTCACTCTGGGTTGATGTTACGTCATGACACGGCATTCATTCATCAGGCTTCACCCACTCTACCCAAAGAGTCCAGTAGAGGGCGGAGCCTGTGTGAGATAGAACGAAGGTTACGATATTGTAACCCTAGTTCTATCAGCACAGGGGGAGCCTTCTGCCCAGGGGCCCTGTCGCTCCTGCACCACTCGCTGAAGAGGGTGTAGGATTTCGGACACAGGAATCTGCCTCTTTATACTGTGGGGTCCGCACGCATTTGTTGAGTCTAGTCCTGATTGGTAGGCTATGTTTATGCTTAAAATTAAATTTTTGGGATAACGGTCATATTGGCAACATGCAAATTAGTAGTGATGGCCAAATGAAGCCTCATGAAGCATTGTCTTTATTTTCTGAGCCCACTAGATGGTGCTCATGGTTTAAAGAGAGAGGCTCAAAGAATGGCAATTCAGTGTGCTTTCAACCTTTTGTTGAACAAAAAGTGCCATCTAGTGGGCTCAGAAAATAAAGAAAATGCTTCATGAGGCTTCATTTGGCCATCACTACAAATTAGTAAGCATAAATAAAATATATGATTAGAAAATAAATCTGCATATTTCAATGTGTTTCTAATGCATAGACGCTGAGTTTGCCAAAAGACTTGAAAAAAAAGACTTGTTTCAAGTTGCCACCATCTTGAAAATATGCTAATTAGAGGTCCCAATGCATCCAATCATAAAGACCATTCCAATGTGTTTCTCATGGTTGAAAAAAAACAAACAGAAAATAGACACATAGCTTGCGGATGTAGCTCATTTGGTTCAAAAGTTACAGCAAAACGGTTTACAAGTGGCAGTCATATTGGATTTTGCTGCCATGGCCACCAGAATCCCAATTATTTTTTAAATGGTCAGGGAAATAACAAAAATATCCATGTACATGTAGACTAGACCTAAACCTCGCTGTTAATGATTTAAATAGACAACATGCTGCAGCAATTCTGATTCATCTTTATGTCATACAAAAGCAAATGTATAATAGAATCTGATGATGTTGTTGTGTCTGGAATTAAAGTGCAGCGAAGAATGAGCTTTGATCCAACTTCAGCCGTACACTATCACTGGCATAATTGACGATGCGCTCCGCCATTGACAAGAGACAAAGCACACATTTAGCCGGCCCACTGAGGCTTTCAGCCGCTCTCACGCTGCTGATCAGTCGCTGTCACTGCATGCATCAGAGATGAGCCTCCACAGCAGCGGGGCTATTTGAAATCAATGGGGTCATAACTGTGGCGTAAATAGATAGAAAATTGGGCTGCTCGCTAGAGGCCAGAGGAGCATGTGGCCTACATCAATAGCTACTACCCAAAGTGGAAGAAGCGGCGCTCTCCAAGCTCGGGCTCCAAATTGAATTCCATGGATAGATAGATGGGAAAATGAAAACATTGATAAACCTCAATGAGCTGCATGAAAGCTTCGAATATGTGATTTTTTTCTCTACAATCAGCTGCACACATGGGGCATATTTTGATGCTAGGACATTGGATTCTGTGTACTGTACACTGTGTTCTATTTGATAATATGAGAGCCGCCAAATTGGCAGCTGGAAGATGATGGATCGTTGTTGTTATGAATGGCAGCGGTAATACTCTGTGCATGGGGAGCAGTCGGACAATGTGGAAACTCTAAACACCACAAAGGCTACTAGAACAGCAGGAATGATCACAATTGGTTATACAATCACCTCTTTGCATGCAATCTGAAAATAGAAGAATGGTTGTTGAATTATTGATTTTTAGAAGCTGGCTGTACAGTAGACAAAATGTTTTTCTTTTTTCCCTCCAAATGTTTTATTCATGGCTTTTATCCCACAGCTGCAGTCATGGCTGCTTTGATACAGTGAGTCAAGCTACGCACGTGGTTAGAAATGGACTATACCTTCTGCATGTGCATCTGTTTAGTCTGGATAAAAGCATGTATGCATGTAAACCACTGTTGGTTTGTTTTTATCCCATCCTCCTCAGTTTGTGAACATGAGCGGAGAAGTTACTGCCTGAAGCTGAGAATCAGTAACAGGAGAAATCACAAGCTGCTTCAGAGATGCTGAATAGGATCTTTGTTTCACGAAACAGAACAATGCAAATTAGTTTAAAGGAGTGTTATGGTGATTAAGTGTTGCCTACAGTAAAAGAGAACAGCACCTGAATTAGGGATTCATTATTTCTATGGCCCAGGAAAGTTTAATCAATATTTATGAACATGAGCTGCTCTCCTGCAAAGCTACAAATGTCAAACTAGTGATGTCATCAAGTGTAAAGTGTAAGTCTGCTCCGCACTAAGAATTTTCCCAAACGAACAGTCCTCTTCACGGTCCATCAGTGGACTAGTTTGAGTTGAAGGTGTGAGAAAGAATAGTATCAGTAACATTGTTAAAGGGAAATTTCGGTTTATTTCAGCCTGTCTCCTATTGTCCTAAATTTGTTTCAAGTGACTAGTGACATAGAAATAATAGTTAGCATGTTAGCCGTTAGCCTAGATACAGCCGGGGCGCATAGTAGCACCAGACCTGTTAAAACGTAAGTGAACGGGCAACCTTCAGGTGCAAAGTTAGTCCACTAAACAAGCTTTTTTTTCCACAAAGACCGCCTCATATCGTTAGGATAAATGTCAGAGAACATATAGAAAACGACATGTAAACGTGTTGTCTTACCTTACCGGTGTGCTGCCATGTTTGTTTACCATTTAGCTCTGCTTTCCAAAGCGCAGCCGAAATATATCTGGCGAGCTCTAGATAAAGCCCAGCTGGATACTACTCCAGGTGGAGGTGTCTCGTCCTCGGTCACATCCAGACCTTGAAAATAAGGCTGCAACCGGTCCCATTCCTTGCAACAGAGGCATTCCTCTTCTGTGGGCACTGGGGCACAGCATTCACAGGTACACCACCAATCTCCAGAGCTACGCAGCCTTGCAGCAGCCATTCCTCCTCTCTCGTCCTCTACCTGTTGCGCCTCTCTCTCTCTCTCCTCCTCCGTTCTTCAATTTCACGAAGCTCTTCGTCAGTGTATTCTGGCTCAAATAAATAAGGGCGGCCATCAAACTCTGCAAAATCAAATTCCTCCTCCACAAAGTCGAAGTCTGGCAAAAAGTCAGCCATTATTCTATAAATCTTTCATAAAATAAATGAATGAACTTTTCAGGCTACTGTCCGGTTCTGCCTTCCAGCTGTTGCTGCTTGTTGTCCCGAGATTTCAGCGCGCTTTGGAAAGCAGAGCTAGATGGTAAACAAACATGGCAGCACACCGGTAAGGTAAGACAACATGTTTACATGTCGTTTTCTATATGTTCTCTGACATTTATCCTAACGATATGAGGCGGTCTTTGTGGAAAAAAAGCTTGTTTAGTGGACTAACTTTGCACTTGAAGGTTGCCCGTTCACTTAGGTTTTAACAGGTCTGACGCTACTATGCGCCCTGGCTGTATCTAGGCTAACGGCTAACATGCTAACTATTATTTTTATGTCACTAGTCACTTGAAACAAATTTAGGACGATAGGAGACAGGTTGAAATAAACTGAAATTTCCCTTTAAAGTCATACAATTTGTGACCCGAGTCTGACTTTAGTCCAAGTCATGTGACTTGAGTCCTCACCCCTGGTTACAACCATCCCAGGTCTCCCCAAAATGTTTGATAGGAGGAGAATCAGTCAGACTCTCTGTTGAATCCGAACAGTGCACTGGATGAAGTTCTAGTCTGTCTGAGCTGCACTGAGTCTTTCTGCCTTTCTCCATCTCTGCGTCCTCCACATCCCTAACTGTCTGGAAGCTAATTGCAGTAATTAATTTGTGTGACCTACAGTTGCTTCCAGTTCCTGTTATAGCTCGGTCTGGGCATTACTGCTGGAGTGTGAAATCAATTTACTGCTAATCACTGGAGGTGGGTGCCTGTAGGCTGAGTCTGGGGAGCCTGTGGACACATGAGATAAAAGCAGCTCTTAATTCACAGCTTCTGCTCAAAAAGCAGAAAGAGGAAAGAAGAAGAATGGACGGGAAGAAAGAAAAGGTGCTGTGATCAATGGCTTCAATCTGGAGCTGTGCTGTGAGGATGGACTGAGGCTGTGTAACACAGAAACTGCTCCGCTGTTAGAGTGTCTCAAGACTTCATACTGTATAACTCACAGTCACATTACATAGGACTGACAGGGACACAGTGGGGGGTTCATTGTTAATCATTTTAGATCATTAATCATAAAAATATCAAGGAAAGATTTTTATCAACACAGCCTAATCTAATTCATGTAAGCCTCAGTTATTTTGTCATTAATTTTTTCGACTCACCAAGTCAGCTGCTGAGATCTGGCAACACGATGACATCACTAAAAGCTGCTGAATGGGTCAAGAACACAAGCAGCCAAATGATCAGAAACCAAACAGCAGCACATTATCTGAACACATAAGTCCCTCAGTGTTCAGGACAAAACCACAGTACACCTGTACTCACTGTAACTGAGCTATAAACCAGTTTCTATTTTGACCTCCAGATAAAGTGGTTAAGATCAGTGGTTCCCTTAAAAGCCAGATGCTCCAAACTGACATGAAATAATTAGTGGCGACTGAAGGTCGACTGCTGAGTCACATTGCATGTGTCTCGGCCAAAAAGTTTCACCTGAACACACCATAAAGACTACAGCCCACAGCCAACCAGCATTTACAGTCTGCGCCTGCGTGAGAGGAAATAACGCCACACCAGCAGGCAGCAGTAGTCTGTATTCATTAGTGATGGCCAAATGAAGCCCCATGAAGCCTTTTCTTTATTTTCTGAGCCCACTAGATGGTGCTCATGGTTTAAAGAAAGAGGCTCAAAGAATGGCAATTCAGTGTGCTTTCAACCTTTTGTTGAACAAAAAGCGCCATCTAGTGGGCTCAGAAAATAAAGAAAATGTTTCATGAGGCTTCATTCGGCCATCACTAGTATTCATCATTCAAACAAGAAAACCGGAGGAATGTCAGGACGGATTCAAGGTGCTAGATAGCCAGTTAGCACATTAACAACACAACCTGATGTTAAAAGAACAAATGATATTTACTGTGCGCTAGCAGACAAAACCACAAACTATCCCAAACCATTTCTGCTAAACAGCTCAGTGGCAAAACAAACATAATCTTACCTAATATAACAAGCTTGTTTTGATCTCACGCCGTCTGATTTTGGTCATTTGTTTGCTTTTCTAACTTCCATGTCTCCTCTGATTTCACTAACTGACAGGCTCCGCCATCTCTGACGCAGATTTAACATGCTGTATCATCCGAAAAACTAGTGTCATCAGTGTTGGACACATTGCAAATCGACGGCGATCGATGACATTGACCGACGGCTGACTGTCAGCTTGGTGTGTCAGGGCCCTTAGAGTTTATCGCAGACACCAGATCACTGTCCACTAGGGGTGGGCGATATGGCCCTAAAATAGTATCACGATATGTCAGGGTAGTTTTGAAAAAATGAAAAATTTCTTTAGTTTGTGAACAACAACAGTAACTCAGAGTTAGATTCAGATTCTGTATATAATATTAATAGTTCAACTAAATAGAAATCGAGAGACGCTGTGCTGCTGCCAGAGGAGCCGCTGACTGAGTTCCCTTTGAGCGGTAAGTCACTAAAAGAGTCTGAGAAGTAAAACATTCAGGACGCCACAGTTTATTCCACACTACTGAAGCTGCTCCTCTTTCTGGAGCTGCCGCAGTGTCGCTAATAATTTTGCTTTCAGCCATGCTTGTTGTTGCCGTGGGTAACAGCATGATGTCAATATGTCAACAAGTCGAACTACTGCGAGCATCTTGATATGAATATTTCACATCATATTAAAATTATGCCAGTATTTTCATGCAGTGCTCGCATTACAACTGGCACCACTTCCTCACATCTTTACATGCAGCTGTGCAACTGGATAGCTTAGTGGCTAACACTACTGACTTTGGCGCAGAAGATCAGGGGGTTGGATTCCTAGTCAGGGCAGGGCAACACAGATCCAGTTTGAGGCAAGGTTCTTAATGCTGATAGTCTAACTCAGGATGAGTGGAACCACAAACCCAGGAGTCATACCCAAAGATACTGGATTACTACAAGATGGCCCACCTACAATATACCCCCATTGTATGAAATGGTATAGGTTTCGAGTCTCCTAAGTAGGCGTTGTCCCTCGTACCCCAAAGACGAGAATCCCCAACCTTGCTTCTGTCAACATGTGTGTACCCTTACTGGCCGTAAGCTAAATAAATAAACGGTCCGTGAAAAAATATTTTTTCCAGCGGATGTCTTAGTTACAACATAATTGAGCTAACTGGAGTAGTTTCATGTCGTATCCGACAACGGGAGGCTTTTAACAGATGACGTCCTGATGTTAGCTCTGCTGCTGCTGTTAGCTGTCCCTGTCAGCTGCAGCCACTGATGCTTTCTAGACATCGTGATTTCCCAAAACTGAATAAATACCACACACAGCAACACAAAACTGCTTTGCTAGCTCAATCATGTTGTAACTAAGATATCCGCTGGAAAAAACATTTTTGTAATCCAGTATCTTTGGTGAAACTGCACTGATTTCAGCACCTGAGAGGAGATATCTGTTGCCAGATCTCGCGAGAGTGTGTTGTTGAGACAGAGACAGGTCTTGAACAAAGTAAATTTTCTCCTGATTTGTCCGTCTGAAATTTGCCATTTTGGTGTCGAAATGTTCTGAAGATACGTGCCTTGTGATAAATGGGTCCAATATCTGCTTCCGTGACTATGGGGCAAAAGAATCGGCCATAATCTGTAATCATGTTCATTTCTCCCACTGAAGTCAATGGACTCAGGACCTGCTGTTAGTCTCCTAAAGGGGCGTGGTGGTCGTGAACCCCACATGACACTGATACAGGAAACTGACTCGCAGTGGACTTGGTTTGTCCACTGTCTTTAGTCATACCAGCTCGGATGTGACCCGGGTCAACAAGGTTGCATCAATGACGAATAATATGGTGAGGACGTACCTTAAAATGACTCAAAGTTCACACAGTTACAAACACCAGTCCATCCACTGCCCCAGCCTGTATCCTTACAGGACCAGGGTGTTGGTCACATGATGGCAGCCTTCCCAAATATGTGGGTTATTCTCAAATCACTGGCTCATAATTACACTGAACAAAAATATAAACACAACACTTTTGTTTTTGCTCCCATTTTTCATGAGCTGAACTCAAAGATCTAAAACATTTTTTATACACACAAAAGACCATTTCCCTCAAATATTGTTCACAAATCTGTCTAAATCTGTGTTAGTGAGCACTTCTCCTTTGGTGAGATAATCCATCCCACCTCACAGGTGTGCCTTAGGCTGGCCACAATAAAAGGCCACTCTAAAATGTTCAGTTTTATCACACAGCACAATGCCACAGATGTTGTTGTTTTGAGGGAGCGTGCTGTTGCCCGTGAATTGAATGTTCATTGCTCTACCATAAGCCGTCTCCAAAGGCGTTTCAGATGATTTGGCAGTACATCCAACCGGCCTCACAACCGCAGACCACGTGTAACCACACCAGCCCAGGACCTCCACATCCAGCATGTTCACCTCCAAGATCGTCTGAGACCAGCCAACCGGACAGCTGCTGCAACAATCGGTTTGCATAACCAAAGAATTTCTGCACAAACTGTCAGAAACCGTCTCAGGGAAGCTCATCTGCATGCTCGTCGTCCTCAGTGGGGTCTCGATCTGACTGTAGCTCATCATCGTAACCGACTTGAGTGGGCAAATGCTCACATTCGATGGCGTCTGGCACGTTGGAGAGGTGTTCTCTTCACGGATGAATCTTGGTTTTCACTGTTCAGGGCAGATGGCAGACAGCATGTGTGGCGTCGTGTGGGGGGGGGGGGGCAGTTTGCTGATGTCAACGTTGTGGATCGAGTGGCCCATGGTGGCGGTGGGGTTATGGTATGGGCAGGCGTATGTTATGGACAGCGAACACAGGTGCATTTTATTGATGGCATTTTGAATGCACAGAGATATCGCGACGAGATCCTGAGGCCCATTGTTGTGCCATTCATCCACGACCATCACCTCATGTTGCAGCATGATAATGCACGGCCCCATGTTGCAAGGATCTGTACACAATTCCTGGAAGCTGAAAACATCCCAGTTCTTGCATGGCCAGCATACTCACCGGACATGTCACCCATTGAGCATGTTTGGGATGCTCTGGATCGGCGTATACGACAGCATGTTCCAGTTCCTGCCAATATCCAGCAACTTCGCACAGCCATTGAAGAGGAGTGGACCAACATTCCACAGGCCACAATCAACAACCTGATCAACTCTATGTGAAGGAAATGTGTTGCACTGCGTGAGGCAAATGGTGGTCACACCAGATACTGACTGGTTTTCTGACCCCCCCCAGACCGCCCCAATAAAGCAAAACTGCACATTTCAGAGTGACCTTTTATTGCGGCCAGCCTAAGGCACACCTGTGCAATATTCATGCTGTCTAATCAGCATCTTGATATGCCACACCTGTGAGGTGGGATGGATTATCTCGGCAAAGGAGAAGTGCTCACTAACACAGATTTAGACAGATTTGTGAACAACATTTGAGGGAAATGGTCTTTTGTGTGTATAGAAAATGTTTTAGATCTTTGAGTTCAGCTCGGGCGGCACGGTGGTGTGGTGGTTAGCACTCTCGCCTCACAGCAAGAGGGTTGCTGTTTCGATCCCAGGCATGGGAGCCCTTCTGTGCGGAGTTTGCATGTTCTCCCCGTGTCAGCGTGGGTTCTCTCCGGGCACTCCGGCTTCCTCCCACAGTCCAAAGACATGCAGATTGGGGACTAGGTTAATTGATAACTCTAAATTGTCCGTAGGTGTGAATGTGAGTGTGAATGGTTGTTTGTCTCTGTGTGTCAGCCCTGTGATAGTCTGGCGACCTGTCCAGGGTGAACCCTGCCTCTCGCCTGATGTAGCTGGGATAGGCTCCAGCCCCCCCGCGACCCTCAAGAGGATGAATGAATGAATGAATGAATGAATGAATGAATGAGTTCAGCTCATGAAAAATGGGAGCAAAAACAAAAGTGTTGTGTTTATATTTTTGTTCAGTGTACATAGGATATGTACCAATTTTGGTGCATTACTTTACATAAAAAAACATGAGGAGTGTATGAGAGCAGCCTAAACAGTATATGCCTATGTTCTCAATGTAAGACTAATTCATTCATTCATTCATTCATCTTCTAACCGCTTCATCCTCTTGAGGGTCGCGGGGGGGCTGGAGCCTATCCCAGCTGACGTAAGACTAATTTGGTGATGAATTAATTAATTATCAGTGCAGCTTTATTGGTGGTTTAGTATGATAATCAAGGTTTTATTATTTCATTCACATGCATCAAAGCTGTATTACATTATACGTGGTGAAGTTTAAAAAGTGATGGTGAATCCAACTTGAAACAATGCAGAGAAGCTGCTCTGTGTAGCCCAGCATTTCTCTTTGTGACTGAAGTTATCCACAGGAGACATTTTGATCAAATTTCCAGTAAGTATGAAATCAGTCTGTGGCGTAAAATCAGCCTCCTGGTGTGCTGTGACTTGGAGGCTTTTCCACCAATCTAAAACCTGGAGAGGTTCAAACCGGGAAGGTCAGAGATAATGACTGTGAAACACTCCAAATCATGCTCTTGCAGAATTTCAAAAATATGGACAGTGCCCTCAGCAGAGCGGTTATTTAGCTTTAAAGCCCCAGAGAGCTCCTCTCAATCAGCAGCAGGCAGGACGGATCGAGCATATTAAGACCTCAAACACCCGAAAATATTACCACAATACTCTATTCAAAAAACAGCCCAGCCACATTCTAATGCTCGGTCCATGTGATACATTTGTTCAAGGTAACATAACTTACAAGGCTGGAGAAGATAGAAAGTGTTTGCTGAAAGTATTTGTCCACAGAGGAACCTTCAAAACTCATCCTTAATGTCACACAGCCCTGTGCATCACACACTCCTTGCTCCTTTTGTTTTCATTCCTCCCTTAAACATGAGCATTCGGAGGCATGTCAGCAGAGAGGGAGAGCAGAGAGGGAACAGAACGGGGAGGACTGAAAGTAATAATAACGAAGAGAAGGAGGAACAGAGAGTGATGAAGGCACAGGCTGCTGCAGGCTTACGGCTCAGTGTTGCTGCCTACTGTTAGAGGAAATGACCAGGTGACACTGACATGACTGACCTTTCCCTGCATGTGTGTGTGTGTGTGTGTGTGTGTGTGTGTGTGTGTGTGTGTATGTGTGTGTGTTACTGCCTCTTCTTGCGAAAAAAAAAAGCTCAGAAAAAAGAATGTTCACATAACCCTCCTAAACAGGGAGGTGAATTAATACAAATACATTTTCCAGATAGGAACGGATAATTTGCTCTAAACAGTTTTCCAGAATTGTTTTTTCTGCAGTAATACACTGCTCCAAAAAATGAAGGGAACACTTAAAGGTCACAGTCTAACAGGAAGTCAATTAAACTTCAGGGATATCAGTGTGTCCATGTAGGAAGCACAAGTGATTGTGAATCAGTTTCAGCTGCTTTGGTGCAAATCAAAGTGACAACAGGTGCAATGGAGAGGCAAAAGCAAGACAAGCCCCAAAAAGGGAATGGTTTTACATGTGGTGTCCACAGACAGTTGCTCTCTCCTTATCCTTCCTGACTGATTCTTCTCTAGCCTGGTCTTCTGCTAGTGTCCTTGCACTACTGGTAGCATGAGGCAGTACCTGCAGCCCAATCAGGTTGCACAGGTAGTCCAGCTCCTCCAGGATGGCACATCCATACATGCTGTCACAGGGAGGTTTGCTGTGTCTCCCAGCACAGTCTCAAGAGCATGGAGGAGACACCAGGAGACCGGCTGTTACACCAGGAGAGCTGGACAGGGCCGTAGAAGGGCATCAACCCAGCAGCAGGACCGGTATCTGCTCCTTTGTGTGAGGAGGAACAGGAGGAGCACTGCCAGAGCCCTACAACATGACCTCCGGCAGGCTACTGGTGTGCATGTTTCTGACCACACTGTCAGAAACAGACTCCATGAGGGTGGCACGAGGGCCCCATGTCCTCTAGTGGAGCCCAGCACCGTGCAGCTCGACTGGCATTCGCCAGAGAACACCAGGACTGGCAGGTCCACCATCGGCGCCCCGTTCTCTTCACAGATGAGAGCAGGTTCACACTGAGCACATGTGACAGGCGTGAAAGAGTCTGGAGATGCCGCGGTGAACGTTATGCCGCCTGTGACATCATCCAGCATGACCAGTTTGACGGTGGGTCAGTGATGGTCTGGGGAGGCAGATCCTTGGAGGGTCACACAGACCTGACGGTACGCTGACTGCTGCTAGGTACCGGGATGAAATGTTCAGAGTGATTGTTGGACCTTATGCTGGTACAGAGGGCCCTGGGTTCCTCCTGGTGCAGTGGGCCTTTGGTTCCTCCTGGTGCAGAGGACCCTGGGTTCCTCCTGGTGCAGAGGGCCCTGGGTTCTTCCTGGTGCAGAGGGCCCTGGGTTCCTCCTGGTGCAGTGGGCCCTGGGTTCCTCCTGGTGCAGAGGGCCCTGGGTTCCTCCTGGTGCAGAGGGCCCTGGGTTCTTCCTGGTGCAGAGGGCCCTGGGTTCCTCCTGGTGCAGAGGGCCCTGGGTTCTTCCTGGTGCAGTGGGCCTTTGGTTCCTCCTGGTGCAGAGGGCCTTTGGTTCCTCCTGGTGCAGTGGGCCTTTGGTTCCTCCTGGTGCAGAGGGCCCTGGGTTCCTCCTGGTGCAGAGGGCCCTGGGTTCCTCCTGGTGCAGTGGGCCTTTGGTTCCTCGTGGTGCAGTGGGCCTTTGGTTCCTCCTGGTGCAGAGGACCCTGGGTTCCTCCTGGTGCAGAGGGCCCTGGGTTCTTCCTGGTGCAGAGGGCCCTGGGTTCCTCCTGCTGCAGAGGGCCCTGGTTCATCCTGGTGCAGAGGGCCCTGGGTTCCTCCTGGTGCAGAGGACCCTGGGTTCCTCCTGGTGCAGAGGGCCCTGGGTTCCTCCTGGTGCAGTGGGCCCTGGGTTCATCCTGGTGCAGAGGGCCCTGGGTTCATCCTGGTGCGGTGGGCCCTGGGTTCATCCTGGTGCGGTGGGCCCTGGGTTCATCCTGGTGCAGTGGGCCCTGGGTTCATCCTGGTGCAGAGGGCCCTGGGTTCATCCTGGTGCAGAGGGCCCTGGGCTCCTCCTGGTGCAGGACAATGCCCAGCCTCATGAGTCCAGAGTGTGTAGGCAGTTCCTGGGTGATGAAGGCATTGAGGCCATTGACTGGCCCTTTCATTCCCCTGACCATAATCCAATTGAGCACCTATGGGACGTTATGTTTCGACTCATCAGTGGCCCAGATGTTGTTAGGAGTGCATACAGACACTTGGAGGCCGTACACACTACTGAGTCACATTTTGAGTTGCAGTGATGAAACTGACTTACAGTAAGTTGGATCAGCCTGTGAATCAATTTTTTACCTTGATTTTCGGTGTGATTTGAAATCCACCCCTCAGTGGGCTGATGATTTTGGATTCCATTGGCTGTTGTTGCATCATTTTAATCGGTAACCCTGCAGCTGAACGTGTCTCAGTCTTGAAAAAGAAGAAAGTGTTAGAGCTTTAATGAACCGACCAACAGAGGAACGTGTCCTCTGAAAAATGGACAAACAGCCAACAACTCAAAGTTGTTTCACAAAGTCTGTATGTGTGTGTCAGTGTTATTACAAAAAGCATTGTGGAGAAAATGTGGAGAGAAATATCATACTTGAGGTCAAGCCATATTGCTGTCATTGGTCGTGGCATGTGTCCTCACCAATAGCCCCCAGCACCCCCACGCCACACACCCTCACCCATCTCTGACACCCTCGGGGGCCCTGAGGGATGCTGGATGCCACTTTGACCACAGGCATCTCCTGACTTCTTCTAAATCACACCATCAATAGTTTTCTCTGCTCTTTGGGCAGTCTCTTACACTGTAAAGGAAGAACACACACACACACACGCACACGCACACTAAGACACACACACACACACACACACACACACAGTGAGCCCTGAGGCCATTCAATTGGTATGCAGACGGTGGATCTCATTTTAAGCAGGGGTTTCACTCGCTATCCTTGAGACCTGAGTCGGCAGCACTGAGGTCCAGCTGAGAGAGAGTTTGTGTGTGTTTGTGTGTAGTCGTGTGTGTATTTGTGAAGGCTTGAATGTGAGCTGCAGGTCAGCAGCACACACGCTGTTCTCCAGGTGACTGCTGGGTCACAGTGACACACACAAACACGTGTAGCCGGATGCAAAATTGGTGTTATTACACCGAGCACTGATCTGTCCGGACACATTAACCAGAGCAGGACAGCTTGCACTCTTTAACATTTAACACCTGGACATTTCAGTCACACTCAAACAGAAACAACATCTTTCTGCTGAAACCACAATCAGAAAAGATGGAAACCACCTGTGATGATTGATAACTGATTAAATGTATCCCTAAAATTAGACGGACAGTGTTATCAAGATGAGACCAGCTGGGCCAAAGCCAGAGGACACTGGCAGCTGGAGAGACAACCCGCCTCATGGACGTGATGCAGAGTCCTGCAGCTGTGATATGTACGAATTGTGCTGCATTTCCTTTTTGTAGGTGTACCTATGAGCAGTATACAAGAACAGCCTGACTGCCGCAGTGGGGACACTTACCTCGTACATAGGATGCCTGCTCTACTCGCTGAGCTTTTCTTATTTGAACGTAAACGTATGTTTTGGGGCACATTATGGCCCAATCCCACTTCTACTCCTTAAATTTTCCACTTGGTATTGAGTGCCCTTGTTTGCGAGATAACCTTTGATGAGGGAAGTGAGAAATATTAGGGTGGAGATCTTTCCCAAAGAAATGAGACACCATTTCATGCAAATCGGCGTGGCCGACGTGCAGGCATACGTCACGCGTAGTAGCGACGCAAGATACCGCTAGTCATTCAGGTTTGAAAATGCCGGGTCCAGTGCTTGTATTGTGGCGTGTGCTATGTTTATTCTTCTCCGTCTGATGAATCAACGCAGAAGAAATGCTGAAAACAGGAGGCGCCTACGACGTCTTCTAGTTCTGATCGATTTTGTTCGGGTAAGTTGATTTGTTTAAATATTTTGACACTGTGTTTAACCGAGTTGCTGATGAGTTAACACTAGTCCAACCATCTGTTGTTTGTATAGCCTACATTCAGATCGTACAGCAACAAAATGTTTTTCAAAACTTGCCGAAGTTGCTGACTTCGCAAGGTGTTCTGGGAAATTTCATCTTCCACGTCAAAAGTGTGGGTTGGGGCTCCCTTGGAATCTAGGGCGGGTTTTAAGTGTTGGAAACCACTTCCACTACCTCAGGTCTGTTCTGGGACACCACTAGCCTAAACGTGAACGCGCACAACCAAGTGGGTATTTCTAGGGGAAGAGTGGGTATTGGGACAGGCCCTTTGTCTCTTGCCCTTTTGGACATTGACACCACATAGTTAGGTTTAGACAAAAACATCATGGATTGGCTCTACATTCATCATCACCATCCGGAGGCGTATCATAATGCCGTGATAGGTGGCATCCAGCCGTGTTATGAACTTATGCCACCTGGCAACATAACATACCTATCGAAAGGTAGCTTTTGGCATCAGTGTCTGACGGCAGAATCACTGACAAAATGGTGGTATTTGTGGTGGTGTTTCTTCGCACTTATTTAAATTCAGTGTAATGCATTTTGTTTTGTTTTTTTTAGTAAAAGCAAGCCCACAACTGTTTTTTGAATCTGCACCAACAGGTAGTGATGGCCAAATGAAGCCTCATGAAGCATTTTCTTTATTTTCTGAGCCCACTAGATGGCGCTTTTTGTTCAAAAAAAGGTTGAAAGCACACTGAATTGTAATTCTTTGAGTCTCTCTCTTTAAACTATGAGCGCCATCTAGTGGGCTCAGAAAATAAAGAAAATGCTTCATGAGGCTTCATTTGGCCATCACTACCAACAGGCTGCTTCAAACAAAATCTTATATCATATCATTCCAGCTAGCATGTTGTTACCTCTGCCTGTGTGTGTGTTTTTCCCAGTGCAGTTAAACCAACCCACAACAACGAGTAGAAAAAGAAACTCAAACAGCCTCCTGTATATAAAGCAGCCTGATATCACTGCGGCTTTGTTGCCGTCGTCTTATAAGCACTTTGCATCGCACACAGGCAGCGATCAGGACAACAATGACAACAAAGACACTTTAACAACAGCATCAGTCAGCAGTATGGTCCGAGCGCTGGCTTTTGTAGAAGTGCAGCGGAGGGTTGATTCAGTGCCACATAATAACTCACTGCACATCCATTACACAAGCATTTGGAGTTCTCCTCCCATGTGTTGGCTTTTGTTATGTATATGAGAGCTATTATGTACGGCGAGTAAATGTATTGGATGGAGAGGAGGGGAGGGGGTGGGTTTTAATAATAATCTTGTGTGTTTGACATGAGGGAGGGCTATTTCCCTGGAGGATGGTCTTCAGGGCCACGCTCCCCCCTCCTCATCCTCCCCTGTTGCTCCATTATCTCACCTTCTCTCCACTTGATATTAAGACAACAGGGAGGATTACGGCAAGCGACGACAGGGAAAAAGCAAAAAGCAATTTGGCCTGAAGGAGGGATGAAGGAGGGGGGGAGGGTAAGATGCAGGGCTGAAGTACTTGACTCCAGGTTCCACTTCTTTTCTTTCATGTGACAATGTTTTCCTGCGAGGCAACAAATACAATCATTTATGGGTATTTGATTTATTTTTTAATTTCAGGGATTTCTCATGTAGAAAGGTGTATGTGAGGGTCGCTGAGGAATAATCTGGATACTAACAGGTGCTCTGTCATGCAAAATGATTAAAATCTTAAATTTTCACATCACTGCTGATCGCTAGTGATGGCCAAATGAAGCCTCATGAAGCATTTTCTTTATTTTCTGAGCCCACTAGATGGCGCTTTTTGTTCAACAAAAGGTTGAAAGCACACTGAATTGCCATTCTTTGAGCCTCTCTCTTTAAACCATGAGTGCCATCTAGTGGGCTCAGAAAATAAAGAAAATGCTTCATGAGGCTTCATTTGGCCATCACTACTGATCGCCACAGAAGACAATGAATATAAACGAAAACTTTGCTGATATTGAACCAGCTGTGTGGCATCATAGCGTGTGCAGATGAACGATGTTTTCTGCTTCCCTTCACTGGTTCCTGTACAGCAGGGTCGGTCTCTGTTTCACTGTTATAATTATTACAAAGCAAAAGCAGCATGTGTATACATTCAGTCGGCTATATCTTCAGTAGCTAGCTAGCTAACCCTACACTTTTCACGTATATCTTTTTCCAACCTCTCCAGGTAACAAGTATCATTAATACACGACGTGAGCCAGGCACAGCTCCTACTCCACGAAACCAGCCTGAAAATGAAGGAAATCTGAAACGACTGCATTAGAGTCAATGGGGCTATGTTGTTGTCGGCCCGGGGGTGGGACTTAGCGAAGGGTCTAGTAGTGATGGGTGGAACAATTCTTTGCACAGCATCAGTTCACCCAAGTTTCGCGTTTTGATACTTTATGCAAAACATGGTGTCAGTTTCTCTGTGGCACAGCTAGTGCTGCCCGACCATGGTCAGAGCTGGAGGACACATCATACAGGCAAGGCTTCTGCTGGCACAACGCTGCTTTACTGGAATCACACACATTTCTTTAAGCAGGTTTTGCCTTCAGGGCGAGCTGCTGTCCATTTGTCTGTTTTGATGTAGCAGCAGTGTGTCATTTCATGCTGCATCTCTGTTAGTTGGTTAGTGGACGCAAATTTATGACACTGTCAGAATTTTATCCCAGGCTGTCTTTGACTGTAAGACCATGACAATGGCTACTGATGGCCAAATGAAACCTCATGAAGCATTTTATTTATTTTCTGAGCCCACTAGATGGCGCTCATGGTTTAAAGAGAGAGGCTCGAAGAATCGCAATTCAGTGTGCTTTTAACCTTTTGTTGAACAAAAAGCACCATCTAGTGGGCTCAGAAAATAAAGAAAATGCTTCATGAGGCTTCATTTGGCCATCACTAACAATAGCCATTTTTGAACCTTTCTCACTGTGTGATGTCGGACCAACACTTCTGAGCCACGATATCACAAGATATCACTATGTTTCTTCCACGACGGTCATCTTTCACCCCAAAAAGAAATGTTTTGCATGTGGCACTTTTGCTTGTGTCGTAGTGTTTTTACACAGTGGTATTAATATTTTTATTAATGCATGTGAAATCCTTCCTCCAACACTGTCTTTGGATGTATGGTACTTAATTTAGTCTCTCAGAATGGCAGCAGATCATTTCCAGCAGCCAAGCACAGTCCAGTGGATGTTTGGAGGGGAGGTTAGGACAGCCTGACCTTATTCCTTCTCGGAGAAACAAACAGAAAAACAAATGTCAGGTAAAAGCTGACCTGAAGGAAAGATAGAAAAAAAGAGAGTCCAGGGAAACAAGTAACCGTAGACATGGTCCTCTATGTTTTGTTCTCACTTGAATAAAATGTGTGATTCAAAGTTATCCCGAGCATCTTAATGCTCGCAGGAAGGAATTCATCGGGGTGCTCAGATTTCAGAAAAAGGAGAGTTGTTGTGTATGTTTACCTGCTGTCAACAGCTCCGGTGTGATATCACCTTTAAACTCTCATCTTCTCCTGGTTCACATTTCAGCTTGAATCTATCTGATTGTTATTTAACACATTAGCAGTGAGTGGCATGACGGCTGTGATAAAATGGAGAATCTGATATGGGTAAAGTCATTAAGGATTAGTCCTGTGGTGAAATTAGATTTTTCCTTTCAGCACACTGTTTTTAGGACTTCAAACAGAAGTGCCACCAAGCTGATCTGCTTTTATCAAAATCTTGTGTGGACTGAAATATTCGCCAAAGTCACACTGGAATAGATAGACCTTCAAATAAAAGGAAAATAGTCTCTCTTTCTTGCTGTTGATAACATCTTTTCAACACCTTCCCTAAGGTTGATGAGTGACTTTATTTTCAGCACCTTTTTCTAAAAAAGTTCCCTCAATCAAAACAAGCTGGATGGGTCAAGAAAGCAGACAAACAGCCTGACTAATAAACCGACAGGAAGGACAGAAGACCGACTGGCAGAAAACCATCAAGTTTGATTATCAGACTCTTAGCCCTGATGCCCTTTACCTCTTCCCTGCCATTCGTCTGTGGTGTTTTCTTAATGAAAAGCCGGCGGCTGTGCCCGTTCCGGATCTATCTGTTGGAGAGGAGTTCTAGCCAGCCAACACTGACGCTGATCAATAGCCTGCAGAGAAGACAAGCAGAGCCCCGGACTCTCAGGGCTTAATGGGAGGGAATGGGACTGGAAGTAGAAAGAGCAGAGGTGTGCTTTTAAATGCCGGCCCAGTAATCTTGGCGGAGAGAAAAACCTAAGCGAGACAAGAGGAGCGTGGGTGCAGACGGAGCGTTGGGGATTGAAGAGAGAATTATGTTTAAATGAGACTAAATGGTCACTAAAGGTCGCTGGTTGTAGCTCAGAGGGTTTGACCCGAGAGAGACAGGCTGTTTTTACTTGAAATACACTGCCTATTGACTCCTGGCTCTCTGGATGTGAGTCCTGGCTTCTGTGGAAAGCTAAATATATGTTTAATGGCTGTACTTCAGCAGAGCAGCTTTGAAACTTTGGAGCATCTTAGAATTTCAGTGAGAACACACACTGCTCCAGAATGCACAGTTGTAACAGATGTGCTGAGCACACTGTCTGAAATGTGCTTCCTGACTCACCGGCCAAGAAACGTTTTACCAGCTGACATATTAAATTGCCTTTTTGTGTCACATGTATATTTGTCTCAGGACATTTCATTGAGATAATAAGGTTGAATACAAACCTAAAGTTGAGAACAGAGCAAAATTTGAAGCCAAATTATTTCAATATCCCAGTGGTTCCCAGTCTTTATCCTTAAAGGACTCCTTTTCTTTTCCCATTATATGGATATTTCAATGCATATCATAACTGCAGGGAGTTTTGACTTTATTTCCTGTCAGGGGTCAGCAACCTGCGGCTGTTTATCTCCCCACCAGTGCCCCCCTCTGGCTTTGACAAAAAATAAATCATGATTTAAATATTTCATCAACTATAGCCCTTTTTAAATAGGAATTGTGCAAATTTGCAGGAAAGCCCAATCAGTCTTTTTTCAGCATTGGCAGTATAAAAACAAAATCGGGGAGTGCAGCAAAATGCCGCCTACCTACTTTTGTTTATACAGAATGTGCCTTTTTCGGGGCAATGGGGGGCGTGAGCAAGTAACAAAACGTGTAGCTCAGCGTGTGACGTAAACAGTGACGTGGGAGGGAAGCCGCAGCTGGTCAGTCCTTCAGCGATTCTCTCGTAAGTCGGCCCATCCTTCACCGTCCCCGTCATCTGACGGTTAATGGCCTCTTAATGTGCAAGGACAAGGAGGGCGCGCAATTCCTTGTCTCCCCAGTTGCTCATCTTTACAGTGTCTGTCAGGTTTGTGTTTCCCTCTTGCTACTAGCTGCTCGCTAATTCCTGCTATCAGCTGTTTCCTGTTTATCCACCGCCAGTGGCTCGCACGTGCGGCGTCATCAACAGCTTCTCCCACAAGTCATCAACAGCCCCTCCCACAAGTCATCAACAGCTCCTCCCACAAGTCTTCAACAGCTCCTCCCGTGGCGGAAGGGCGCTTCGTTCTTTTTAAACTAAAAAGGTTCCTCCAATATGTCTACCCTATGAGGCGGATAATTGGGCAACTCGGATCAACTCGCCAATCTGGCTCTGTGTGTCTAAACGCTCACAGCTGGCCGGCAAAACGGCCCAACATTCGCCGAAAATCTGGCAGTGTAAAAGGGGCTTAAATGTGCTTCAGATGTCTATGGCCTGGTGACTTTTGCTCCTAGTTTTGCCAAACCCAAAGAGCGATAGCTGGTCTGAAATCATCCTTGCTAGGCTAGGTATGATTCCAGATAGGAACCATAAGGCACTGTTCAGGTGAGTAAAAACACATGTAGGAGAGGACACACTGTACAGACTTCCAGCATAGTAATCCATTACCTTATAACAATCAGTTTACCTTCAAAGACTTGTTGCGAGTTAAATTCGAAAGCTACAGTTATTACTTAACCTTGGTCAGTGAGGGCGTAGACAAAATAAGGGGCCTGACTGACATAACATTTTTGTCTGTTCTGACAATCACTTTTTTAGTCATCTGACCACTCAAAGCACTTTTTACACTACGAGTCACATTCATTCATTCACAAACCAGTGGCTGAGGCTACCATGCAAGGTGCCACCTGCTAACACATCGGTGGAACAGCCATCCGGAGCAATTTGGGGTTAAGTATCTTGCTCAGAGATAATTCGACATGCAGACTGGAGGAGCCAGGCAAACCACTGATCTTCCAATTAGTGATAAAATTCCAATTCTAGATTAATTATAAGATTCCAATTATACGGGATAAAAACATGGATCATCACACATAACACTCATTGACGTTCATGATCCGAGCCGACACCGTACCACGCCATATTGGGCTATAATTGAGCTGATATTGTGTAGTCTGAACCGGGCATTGCATATAACCCACAGGTAGTGATGGCCAAATGAAGCTTCATGAAGCATTTTCTTTATTTCGTGAGCCCACTAGATGGCTCTTTTTGTTTAACAAAAGGTTAAAAGCACACTGAATTGCCATTCTTTGAGCCTCTCTCTTTAAACCACGAGCGCCATCTAGTGGGCTCAGAAAATAAAGACAATGCTTCATGAGGCTTCATTTGGCCATCACTACCCACAGGTCGAAATGTGAGCAAGATGGTTGTCTGTCTCTATGTGTTAGCACTGTGATAGTCTGGTGACCTGTCCAGGGTGAACCCTGCCTCTCGCCCAGTGTCAGCTGGGATAGGCTCCACCCCCTGCAACCCTTAACAGGATAAGTGGTCATGGATAATGAGTTAATGAATAAGTGTGTGTTCATGGTGATAAAGAAACACGTCATCCAGTGCAACAAAGTGGAACATTTATGTTTTTAAACTGCTTTTTAGTTTTCAGAAAAGAAAGAACAGAAATAAAATCATGTATCATGAAGCATCGACTGGTGTAGGCGAGTCGTTAATGTTTAACAGGGGGTGGAGATGAGAGACAGCAGGTTAAAAAAGGGGGATGCATTTTTATCATTTAGCAAACTAGAGGGATGCACCCCTCCCCCACCCCCGTCTCAAATCACCTCCTGAGTGCATCAGTTCTGAACTATAATTCCTCCCTTCATTGATAAACTCATCTTTTCCTCAGGTTGTGTGTTGCTCGTGTCGCAAGCAGCAGCTCCTGCACTCAGTGCATGACTCAGTGCTCCAGCTGTGAGGCTCAGGCAGCCTCCTGCAGAGCACTCTGCCAGGAGTCTGTAAAGCCTTTCATAGCCGATTTGCTATGTACACTTACTGCCTCTGTTATTAATATTAATGTCATTAATATTATAATCTGTAGCAGCTGCAGTAGCTTTCCAGTGGAGCTGTGTTCCATAGTCATTTATTCATGTTTAAATTGGGCATAAAATGATTTTGTATCTTAATTCTGACTAAAGTTGGGCCCTTGGCCAAGGTTGAGTAAATAATCTGCGATGCACATTGCCCACCTGATGCCAAAAGCTACCTTTCGCAGCAGTATGATACACCACCAAGTGTGATATATAACGCAGCCACACCGAATCTTTGGCGGTGTTATGATACACCTTATCGTCCAGACGGCACCTGTCGAGGTCATATGATGTGTCACCAGGTGGTGTCACTGTGTAATGCAACCAAACCAAACCTTTCACGGTTGTCCAGATGACACTTCATGGCAGTATGATGCGCCTGGTGGTGTCAGTTTGTAAAGCAACCAAACTGAACCTTTCAAGGTGTTATGATACACTTTATCATCCAGACGGCACCTGTTGCGGTAGTATGACGTGGACAGACGATGTCAATTCATAACGTGGCTGAATAGCACCTGTCACGGTGACATGATGTGCCTCTGTATGGTGTCAGGTTGAAACGCTGCCGTAAAACAAAGTAATCGACAGAGCTGGAAAGTCCCGAGAGTGCAGTTGGGAGGGGTGGTGGTTGGGTCCCTGGGCTTATTAATGAAGAGTCCACACCTTACAGGCTCACAAAGGGGCGTGTCTCTGACAACCAATCACATCTAGGGGTGTAACGGTACACAAAAATCTCGGTTCGGTACGTACCTTGGTACACAAGTCACGGTTTGGTTTTTTTCGGTACAGTAACGAAAAAAATAGACAACTATTAAATATCTTTTACTTATTGGTAACCTTATTAAAACATACCACCACAGCAGTTAACTCTTTTTACACAATTTTTGAATGAAACAAATATATATAAAATCCTGCTTTTTCACATTGTTTGAATGAAAATAGAAATATAAAAGTGAAAAATAAAATCCTGCTGTTTTTTTAACACATTTTTTGAATGAAAAATATAAATATACATTTCTGCTTTAACAGTTTTACTCAATTAAAATAAAAAGTATAGTGCAGCTGGTCAGCTTTAAAGCCTGCTCAGATTCAGTTTTACTAGGAACTTACTTAGCTTTCCCACTTTGTTAAAGTGCAGTAAACAAAACATGCTTATATCTAAAGTGCAGCTTAAACAATTTTACTCAACTCCAATGGCGTTGATTATTTCTTTAGCGCAATGGTCAGGGAAACGCTCTTTCTTTTTAAACGACGACGATATCGTAGTTTGCACCAGATTGCTTTTTCTAGTCGTGCTGGTTAACGTACAAACTCAGGTGGTGTCGCTTTAGATGCGTTAGCATGTTAGACGTGTTTCCAAGTACATACCCGACCGCTGCTCTGCAGTGTCGGCACACTGCTTTTGTCTTGTCCACTTGTTTATTTCCATCTTCGTATTTTACCCTGAAACCAAAGTGTTCCCAAACGGAGGACTTAAGGTTTGCGGGTGGGTCTTCAGGGTCGTCAGGCTCACTTGCCATGTTGTCAAAATGCGAGAATGCGCTGCACAAAGTGAAAGCGGAGATTTACGGGACTCGGTCTGTCACTCAATTATGTCCGTTGGGGAACTAGATATTTTAAATGGTTTGGCTCGCAAAAACGGAATTGAAATAAAACAAAATAAAATAATATTCTGCGCCCAATAATTCAGTACAGGGTCGTGCCGAACCAAAAGTCGTGTACCAAACGGTTCGACACAAATACATGTACCGTTACGGCCCTAATCACATGAGAGTTGCTTTCCTAAATCACTCCTGTGCTAGGACTCCTTACTAAAAATTTTAGGCTAAGTTAGGAGTAGGGTTGTCATGAGAACCGATACTTCGGTACCAAGTCGATGCCAACACTCAAAAAAATACATCGGCACCTGTTTTTTTTGGTACCTTAAGTACCGGATACATCTTTGCCCTCAGCGGGCCATGTCGATTCCTGTCGGAACTGACGGGGGCTGTATACGCGCGTCAGTCTGTGCCGAGGACGAGCGCCAAAGAAGAACGCCTGTTCTCCATCGTCTTTGCTAGAAACAATGCTAGAGCTTAGATCAGGCCCAAAAAATCAAGCCCGACCCCACCCGAGTCTGTGCATGTTCTGTCTGAGCCCGGCCCGTCCCTTTAACTGGTTTAAACCTGACTTTTTTTTAAGGATATGAACGTGGACATTGAAGGCTGACTCTCGTCTTTCTTTCATGGTAAGCCTTCGTCATGTGCCTCTTAAGTGTCGAGGTCCCCGTGTTTTTGCTGTCACACGTTGTCACCGTCGATCACTCACATGTGTGTGGCCAGTGGTGCCATCAAGCCTCAATTTCTGTTTTTTGATTTTTATCGTAGTATCGAATGAGTATCGAGAATCGTGGAAATTCACTGGTATTGGCATCAACTACTGAAATTCTGGTATGGTGACAAACCTAGTTAGGAGCTCTCTGAGAGTTTCCTCAGAATGTTTCTGAATTTGGTCCCTGGCGCCATAAACGAGTTGAGTCCAGCCGAGCCGTAGTATGCTGTGAAAATTAGACAGTAGATGGCAGGAGACTGAGAAATAGGCCAATGAAGCACAGCCTGCACACACAGTCCTGAGCAGAGGTCTCATCAGGCACAATAATTTGAATCAAGTGTGGGTGTACCATGGGTGTGCAGGGGGCTTTTAAGATGAGTATCATCTTTTTCATGGCTGCTTAGATTGATATAAAAATGGACTGATGCAGATGTACATGTTGTGAGCTGACTTACAGAAATAACAACTTTTAAATTGGCATATTGTTTTCAGTCTTACAAGAGATGATGGTTTATTACAACTTTCATTTAACGTTGCTATTCTAGTGCTCTGATGACATTTCATTTACTAAAGTAATTGCTAAGATCATCTACGTTATCGGCATCTACGTTAGTTCAGTTTATTTTGAAAAGAACATGAAGACCAGACATTGAATGTTGTAAATGTCCATCACAGTTTACAGACCCACTTCCTGCTTCTACACTGACGCACCATAGTTTATCAGAGTTTGTCGTATCTGATTCCACTCGCCATAATTAGCTATCAATCTATCAATCCACAGTCAGTCCATATAAACATGTAGGTTCACTCACTCAAGGGCCCTTTTAGTATGTAAATGTCTTAATAGTGAAATGTGACCAGTTCACGAGAGAAGGTGACTGAGAGTGCTTTGTTTGAGCTGACTGCCACCTGTATGACTGACCTGTACGTATATTATCTAGACAATAAATGGCAGCACAGAAATACTGTAGAAGCCTCCTGTCCATCATTCATCAAAGGGTTGTGTAACCAACCAATTACAGGAGTCCAACTGAGCTCAGTTACATTTGCAACAGTGAAGGATTATTACAGACATTATAGGTGCAGTAATGATCGCGTGTTGTCGCTGTGTTGGACCTTATTTTAGTTGCCAGGTTCAGAGATCTCAATAGAGTCGATGGCCAACTTATAATAAAGCATATAATCCAGTCAGTCTGTGGTTTGGCCCCTGGAAAATTGTGATAGTGATCATTCAGGGTTTTTATGCAATCCTAAGTGCACCAAAATATACTTAGTGCAACAAGGTAAATTGAGGGGTCAAAATTTAGAGCCTTTGTGTCACAGCATCACACTAAGAGGTACTTCTCTGCTTCTGAACATGCTATTTTCATATAATTTATGTCTATATATTGTTTATTATGGATGTTCTTTTGCATACAACTAGTGATGGCCAAATGAAGCCTCGTGAACCATTTTCTTTAATTTCTGAGCCCACTAGATGGCGCTTTTTGTTCAACAAAAGGTTGAAAGCACACTGAATTCTTAGAGCCTCTCTCTCTCAACCATGAGTGCCATCTAGTGGGCTCAGAAAAATTAAAAAAAAAAGAAAGCTTCATGAGGTTTCATTTGGCTGTCACTACACACAACCTTCAGATATGACCTGCTCTGAATGTACATGCGAACTTTGCGACCTTATATCTAAATGACCTTTTTTGAATCCCAAGTAGAGCTGGATAATATAGCAACAATTATTATCACAATCTCCATATTGAATGATTTCAATATTTATCATGATATATGATCTCATAATGCTGTGCATGGCTGTGTTTAATAATTATAATAATATATTCTGAGATGAAAGAATAGACTGAATAACATCTGCATGTAAACATTTAACTTAGCATGTTTTAACTGCCTTAAAGCAATACAAGCTAGTGTGCCTTGTAACATATGACAAATAATGCTGTGGTTATGGTATTGTACTTTTTCAGGTGATGTAACTGCCAAGTCTTAGTTACACCCATAACTCTAAATTTCAAGTCAATTAAACCATTCACTATCTTGAATTTCCTGCACATACAAATTTGTCTTAGTCATGTTTTCCACGAAATCCAAGATGCATTTCAGCAAACAGAACCAACATGTGCCAACATATTCACACACACACCTCTGCACTCTGTACAGGCTAAGGAGCAAGCAAGTCCTTAAAGACAGTATTAATTTTTTTAATTAAATCCAGAATATGTTTATTTGCTGACATTTGCAAACAGCTTATGTTTCCTTTGAAATTACAAATAACAAATTAAACATTTTATATTGTGTAATCTATGTATAGTTAATGCTAACAAATATGACAAAAAGGTATTTTCTTTAAAGTTACCAGTGTGTAGCTTTAAGTGAATGAATGAATAAGAAGATGATAAGGATCTGGCAGATCAGTGTCAGCTGATAATGGCATCAAGGTCGCGTTATGCTCAGCCATGTCGGAAATGTGTTTATCGTTGTTGTATACAGCCTCACAGGAAACTGGAGTGAAAAGCCCTCCCGTCAATAAGAGAGGGGACGTGATATTGTCTAAATTGGAGGATCAAAAATGGAGGATCTTAGAGATCTGGAGGGAATGTATTTGACCAGCATATCAGGTAAATAGTCTGGAGCCTGTCCATTAAGAGATTTAAAACCTAAAAGCAAAATTTTAATATTGCGTCAGACGCCTGACACCAAAAGCCAGCTCTTGTGGCTGTATGGTACGCTGCCAGGTGGCGTCAGCTTGTAATGCAGCCAGACGAAACCTTTTGTGATGTTAAGATATGCCACCAGTCAGCCAGACAGCACCTGTCACTAGTGATGGCCAAATGAAGCCTCATGAAGCATTTTCTTTATTTTCTGAGTCCACTAGATGGCACTTTTTGTTCAACAAAAGGTTGAAAGCACACTGAATTGCCATTCTTTGAGCCTCTCCCTTTGAACCATGAGTGCCATCTAGTGGGCTCAGAAATCCTTCATGAAGCTTCATTTGGCCATCACTACCTGCCACAGCAGTATGACAGCATGGCGTTGACACACTGCTGGTAAGGGCGTAATGCAGGGAGCTGGAAAGTCCCTATAGAGCAGGCAGGAGGGGCGGTGGATGAGTCCGAGAAATCCCAGATGATGTTTATTTCTAAACATAACCAAATGCTTTTGCTGACGTTGTGCAGCATCCTGAAACGTCAGCAGCAGATGCAGGAGGATACCCATAAGTAGACAAGGCTGGCGACAAAGCAGCGATATGTGACAACTTGGGATGAAAACATATTCGCCACAGTGTGACATTAAAAGGTGTGCGTGTGGTGAGGGGCTCTGAAGCAACAAGCAGCTGCTACCATTCACTGAATGGCGGAGAGAGGAGGAATATTTCACACTTCATCCCACTGTACTTGCAATGCTTTAATAAATCAGTTCACATGAAGTGTAACGAGTGAAGGTTTATACATGTTCAAGATCTCAGTGATCTCACTGTTAATGTTCCTGTGATCTCTGAGAGCCTGATCAATACATGTGAGCATGCAGACCCTTCCCAAAGCTAGTTCAGTGTCAGAAACAGAACCTACAGTGGCTCTACGACTGGAGAGAGACGACGGAGGCACTGCTCTTAAAATAGCCCATTTAATAACAGCACTAATAGTTTTACACTCGAGAATGGAGCCGTTTCTCCTGGAAGAGATTTTAGCAAGGCTACAAATCTGACAGTGACATTACAGATGATTGTCTGGCTGTTTCTTAGTTCTGATATTTCATTTATCTCATTTCATGGAGGACCTCAAATACATAAAAGCAGAATGAATCAATATCGTAGAGTTTAAAGACACCACAGTAGATCTAGCCTCACACTGTGAGCAGACAGACACCTGTGACTGTGAGCACTAACACTGGATTCAATTGGCACTTTTCACAGCTTTTTGACACATCATAGCAGGAAAAGTACAGGTGACATAAACAGCATTAATAATGATATTGCTCCATTGAGATAAGCTAGTTACATCCAACTAAACAGCAAACAATTTCCTCACAGTAGTGTGCAGCTACAAAGGTTTCACCAGAAAATACTGTATAATTGTTGCTCTTTCTGTTTACTCAACTTGTTCTCCATCTTCTGTAGACTGATGTGTGCATCATAATAGTTATAGGAGCACCCTGGTAGCTTACCTGATATAGCATGCGCCCCTCGTACTCCTTGGCAGCAGCCCTGATTTGATTCTGACTGAATTCTGATTCTCTCTGAATAACTGAATGGCAGTGATGGCCAAATGAAGCCTCATGAAGCATCTTCTTTATTTTCTGGGCCCACTACATGGCGCTCTTTGTTCAACAAAAGGTTGAAAGCATACTGAATTGCCATTCTTTGAGCCTCTCTCTTTAAACCATGAGCGCCATCTAGTGGGCTCAGAAAATAAAGAAAATGCTTCATGAGGCTTCATTTGGCCATCACTACCCACAGGTCGAAATGTGAGCAAGATGGTTTATGTAGCCCTTTTATCCTAGTTGTAACCAAGTGGCAACCTCTGATTCTGAGAAATGAAGCCAATGCAGTCATGCCAAAAACTGCAGTTCCTCTAATGGCCACTTGAGGCTGGGTCCAAGAGCGAGTCAATCCCCATAAACCCCTCTGTTAAAATGTCCAACTTTACAGCAGAAATACACGTTTACAGCCTGTTACAAACACAGCTTTGGTCTCTGTAGCTAATTTCAACATTCATGACAACTGTACAGGGGGTGAATCTTTTTATAACTCACCTGTCTATATTTTATTAAGGCCCAAAGTTATGCAAATTTAAGGGCAAGGCTGTTTGATTGACAGGCTGTTTGTGAGGCGTTGCTACTTGTTGCTGCAGTCTGTGAGTCAGATCCACCACTCGGTCCACCACAGCGGCAGCCTCACACCTAAATATTGTCACTTTTGGCTACAAAAAAACCAAGCTGGCAACAGCCTAAATACTGAACTCAAGGAAGAACATTTGTTTTTGTCACATGCCTCCACAGTGAACGAAGAATCCAAAACAAGCAAACATTCTTTTTTTGTTTTTAAAGATATTTTTTGGGGGCATTTTTAGCCTTTAATGGACAGAACAGGCAAGCGTGAAAGGGGGAGAGAGAGAGGGAGCGACATGCAGCAAAGGGCCACAGGCTGAAGGCATGAAGCATTTTCTTTATTTTCTGAGCCCACTAGATGGCGCTTTTTGTTCATGAAAAGGTTGAAAGAACACTTAAATGCCATTCTTTGAGCCTTTGTTTTTAAACCATGAGTGCCATCTAGTGGGCTCAGAAAATAAAGAAAATGCTTTGTGAGGCTTCATTTGGCCATCACTACTAGGTACCCTAGACTCACAAGTCAGTCTTTAGACGCTTTGCTTAACTAAAGACTGATGTCTTTCTCTCTGATTTTGTGTTTAGATGGGCAGATAAAAAAAACTCTCTACGTTGCAGAACCAATAGTAAATCTGCAGGGCGGTCCTTCGGTGGCTCGCTGAACTCTTGTGCTCGTAAACATAGGCCGACTGCGTTAAAAGTTTTAAACAAAGTCGCTGTAAGTCCTTCATTTCCACAATCTTGTGGACTGAGCACACGTTTGATAAAACAGAGTTAAATCTCTCGGCATCCATTTTCAAGCTCGGACGAGAAAAGGGGGAGCGCACATTTCCGGGAGGGCATGTCCTTTTAAAAAATGCAGGAGGCGTTGCTTTGTTGCCGGCCGTTTTCTCCGGTGTGTTAAACACACTTTAGAAAGGAGTGTCCCCAGACTATCAGAAGGCAGAGATCTGATTGTATGGTGGCGAGACTACTAGGTACCCAAACAGAGGGGGGAACCAAACGTGAGGACGGTACGGAACGGTTCTATTGGTACCATCCACAACTTTTCACAGTGGAAACAGAAAAAATGTGTACCAAACTGAACTGAACCGGACTGCTTGGTGGAAAGGGGCTTAGATCAGCCAGTATAAGTCTGTGTATGTTAAATTTTTTTGTTAATGAAAACAGCAATCAAGCATCAACCTGTGACAAAAATAAACTACAAGTGTGGTAGTGACTGCTCTCTTCGTCAACCAAAGTATATCAGCATTCATTAGTCACATTAGCAAAGTGTGCTTCCTGAGGTTCATGAAAAACACAATAATCCATAGAGTTAATCGAGTCACTTCAAGATAAAACAGATATTGTGAATATTGTGAGTTTGAATAGTGTTTGGACTAATGGTGTCACCTGGTGGGGCAGCACACAGTCCTACAGCCTCCACAGTAATCACCAGGAGAAAGTTCACCTCCACAGGCGTCCACAGACGGTCATTTGTATTTACAGACCATCTGATATCACCTGAATGCAGCCTCGGTGTTGGAGAACAGAACAGTAGACAGGTGGGCTGCAGAATTGTCTAAGTGTTAGTGTGTTAAAGGCTGTGTTTTAATTGCTTTTTGGCTTCAGATGTAGCAGACTGTGTTTGCCCTGTGGGTGTATACTGGAGATTAGCGCTCTCACTGAGCTGCAGGTATATAAATAAATAAAATAAAGCTCTGTAGAAAGGAGAAATTATGAAATTTCAAATGCATTCTTCATAATGGCAAAAAAGTAGAAAAATATGAAGAACTGGAAATACCCTGTGTGGCATTTCCAGACTTCCAGAGGAGCTGCAGATACGTAGGAGAGGACACAGAGGTATAAACTCAGAGCAAGATGGAATGAGATTAATGGTAAAAGAAAGAAAAAAACAGAGAGACCCTGACAGGCAGCGACATTAAAGGTTCAGTCGGTGTGTGCGCCTCATTGCTGTAGCAATTAAAGCCAAGACTTTTGCCTGTTTAGAGGAAAAGGAAGAGACAGAATTGATCAGCGAGCCCTCGAGCCACACGTCAGAGCTCCCCAAATGCCAAAAACAAACACAATATTCTCACACACACACACACACACACACACACACACATACACAGAGAGATAGCCATGAAAGGAGTCCTTCTTTCAAACAGAGCAGGTACACAGTGACCTCGCTTTGAAGTATTTTGAGTGGAGAGTCCGTATGAAACAATGAGGTTTCTGTGTCTCTCAGTTTGGTTGAATTACCGAACAATAACTTCAATCCAACATTTAAACTCTGACTGACATCTCAACTCTGTGAAATAAAAAGGGAGTCAGTAATCTTTGCTGCATTTCAATTGAATGTATTTTTATTACACAATCACTTTCTGGCCGCACACATATTTAAGTTGTGCACATATTTGTGATCCTTTCGGAGTGCACAACATTTTTGTCTGTTCTGACAGTCCCTATGTCAGATTGTGGAGTCATAAAATCGTGCTGTGTCTTACCCGACAGACATGACAGACTACACGACAGTCCACACCAATCATCCCCAGTCATCTTTCATGACGTGTGTGATGTCATCGGATTATTCTTGTCCTATTTTTATTATTTTTAATATTATTTCAGTCACTTTGTCTGTTCATGTCCCAGCTGAAATGTTGTAGTAGTCACGTAAAAAGCTTCACCAGATGGGCGGAGCTACATTTGAAGTATTGTATGCTAGTGATGGCCAAATGAAGCCTCATGAAGCATTTTCTTTATTGTCTGAGCCCACTAGATGGCGCTCATGGTTTAAAGAGAGAGGCTCAAAGAATGGCAATTCAGTGTGCTTTTAACCTTTTGTTGAACAAAAAGCGCCATCTAGTGGGCTCAGAAAATAAAGAAAATGCTTCATGACCATCACTACTGTATGCAAACATACAAGTCAGTGAATCCTCCACAGGAAGTTCCTGCAAATGTTTCACAATAAAACCCTGTTTAGAAAGTGAAGGGATTCTCTCTGATGAAGTTATAAGGAGCTTTTAATTTTAAACAGATACAGGAAGTGTTGAGTTTGAAATGACGGTGTGATGCATTAAAGAAATGGATGTGTGATTGGTGCTTTTATATGATTTAAAATTAATTATTGAATCCTTTTTTAAAAATATTTCCTGATAAATAGTTGGTTAATTGTTCTTTGATATTAGTAAATAAAAGCACACATTTATGTCCTGACAGAAGTGATAACACACATTATAGAGACTGTTGTGCACAGATATATTTGATGTGCCGAAAAGTATGATAACAGGGGCTGATTAACAGTGTGTGGATTATTTTCTAATAAGTAGTGATGGTCAAATGAAGCCTCATGAAGCATTCTCTTTATTTTCTGAGCTCACTAGATGGCGCTCATGGTTCAAAGAGAGAGGTACAAAGAATGGCAATTCAGTGTGCTTTCAACCCTTTGTTGAACAAAAAGCGCCATCTAGCGGGCTCAGAAAATAAAGAAAATGCTTCATGAGGCTTCATTTGGCCATCACTAGTAATAAGATATCCTTATTTTCCCTAGTTTTCATCACACAGGTGCCTTGTGTTATTTTGAGCTGCAGTGATGAGTCAGAGTGTAAAAAAGCAGCACTGTCACTGTGACTAAAATAAACTTTGCAGTTAAAAAGTTAAAATGCAGCTAAAATCATGTGTTTGTTTAGTTTAGGGCTGCCTGTCGAGCAGGAAATCCAAAGTGTGGGATCATTTTGAGAAGGTGAAGGACGAACCCAAGGTGATATGTAAACTCATCTTCATTGGTCGACTACAAACATGACGTATCATGTGAAACATGGAAGTAGCTACATGCCCATTAGCCCACAGCGTCATTAACAGGCGGCTCGCTCAGAGTGTGACGTGCACTTGGAGATAAAATATAGGCCTATATTAATGAAGGTTCATTAGTACGGTTTAGTGCTTGTTCACCATAAGTTACTGTAAACCCAGAGTTCACCCTGAAGTCACCTCGCTAACTCCAAAGTCCTGCTTGAATGACATGGGTTTTTTTCTGAGGGAGAACTCCTGCAAATGATGTATCTTTCCAAGCTTGCTCCCCCATTTTAAAACATAATCAGGCACCCATGTGAAGTGACATCAGAGACACATCATATGAGACAAGCGAAGCATCTCAAGGGGTTAAATGTTCAAGAAAAAAAAAGATAGAAAGCACATACAGCAGCAGATCACTCAGTGGTGCGGTCTAATTCTAAAGAGATTCCTACATGTTCTTATAACGCCGCTGTTATTCATGTATACGCTCGTACCTTTCCTGACTTTTGCTGCTGCAACAACACAATGTCCCCACAGGGAAATTAAGCTGCACAGAGTGAAACGGCACACACACACACACACACACACACACACACACACACACACACGCACACGGATCTAAGATGAACGTATGTGTGTGAGATGACAAACATGTAGAGACACACAGGTTGTCACACGATGCAAGAAAACGTGCGCTGGATGTATTGTGTGTACATTGTTGTGTTCAATCCCTGGTGGAATGCCCACACACACACACGCACACACACACACACACACACACACACACACACACACACAGACTCTTTCTCTCTCTGTCAGTGGAACACAAATGTTCCAGTGTTATTTAAAGAAGTCCAATTAAACGTAATGCTCAACATAATCTCTCTCTCCACTTTCATTAACTTGCGTTTCTATAGAAAGGCAGGCGAGATGAGCGCTGACAGGGACCTCCCACGCCTCTGATGGCTCCGGCCAATCACTGCTCCTGCGCAGTGCAACAGCAGCCTCTAGTGACGGCACAGGGCCACTGGGCTGCAGAGCCTTTAATTGGGCCGGACTCATCTTGAATCAGGGGTCAAACATGCAGCGCTGTGTCAAAGGCTAATTTGACTCATGTCAGGCTGGATTTTTTAGGTTTTCCAGGTGTCAGGAAGGAACATCTACTGCGCAAATAAGTCAGTGTGTGATTTACACGGTGCTGTGGAGCTGCACAGAGTAGAGCCAAGCAGGGTTAAGGGTTTTATTGCCAACAGCTAGATACTAACACAGCCAGGTGAGGGTTGCTGTTCCTCAGAGCAAGGCATCACACAGCCAGCACTGAGCTGTATGTCCGCTGTGGTACATCCTGGGTTTATCCCAGTGGCTGTGAAGCTGTGATGTGTATTTATTTAAGAGTTTTTACACTTTATCTGAGTGGGTGTTTTATACAGCTGCTCAGTGCTCACTCACACTCCGTCATCACAGGCTGCATTATGACTGTAAGCTGTGAGTGCACACACAGAGATGTTGCCTCCTCTAATTGTTTTATTCAAACAGTTTTTTAGGGCTACAGGCAACAACAAAAAAGTTACAGAGGTAGGGTTTCTATTTTTTTTCCTGACTCATTTATTATGCTATGGTCCCACAGATTTGTGTCACTGACTGTAACTGACCCTTCGCTAAGTCGGGATCAGGCTCAGACCAGGGTCCAACACCAACACAGCTGTGCTCCATTGACTCCAATGCAGTCGTTTCAGATTTCCTTCATTTTCAGGCTGGTTTTGTGGATTAGGAGCTAAATGTTGTGCCTGGCTCACGTTGTGTATTAATGATACTCGTTACCTGGAGAGGTTGGAAAAAGATATACGTTTCTTCCCTGTTCCAAAACCGAAATCAGACCCTGAAAAGTGTAGGGTTAGCTAGCTAGCCACTGAAGATATAGCCTACTGGATGTATACACATGCTGCTTTTGCTTTTTAATGATTATAACAGTGAAACAAAGACCGACCCTGCTGTACAGGAACCAGTGAAGGGAAGCAGGGAAACACTGTTCATCTGCACACACTATGATGCCACACAGCTGGTTCAATATCAGCAAAGTTTCCCTTTATATTCATTGTCTTCTGTGGCGATCAGTAGTGATGGCCAAATGAAGCCTCATGAAGCATTTTCTTTATTTTCTGAGCCCACTAGATGGCACTCATGGTTTAAAGAGAGAGGCTCAAAGAATGGCAATTCAGTGTGCTTTCAACCTTTTGTTGAACAAAAAGCGCCATCTAGTGGGCTCAGAAAATAAAGAAAATGCTTCATGAGGCTTCATTTGGCCATCACTAGCTGTTGGTCACAGTCGGTGTTTCAGACCAGATGTTTGATGTGTTTTTCGCAGTGGAATGATTTTGGACCTGCAGCAGCAGTGTTTCCAACTACCTTACTGCTTTGTGGCGTGCCTGCTTAGCACGACTATTACGAAAAATGAGTCCGCTAATGTGATGATGTTTTTTAAGTCAGTAGTGATGTGATAACAAAAGTAACATTGCAATGAGTTGTTTGGTTTTGGAGTAATTGTAATATTATTGCTGAACTTATATTAGTAATTAGTTACACTTCTTGTTATTGGAATAAGTAATATTATTATTGTAATGCTTTATTGCCCAAAACTGACCAGGGGTAGGCAACCTGGAGCTGACACATGCAGCTCTTTGGTAGTGATGGCCAAATGAAGCCTCATGAAGCATTTTCTTTATTTTCTGAGTCCACTAGATGGCGCTCATGGTTTAAAGAGAGAGGCTCAAAGAATGGCAATTCAGTGTGCTTTCAACCTTTTGTTGAACAAAAAGCGCCATCTAGTGGGCTCAGAAAATAAAGAAAATGCTTCATGAGGCTTCACTTGGCCATCGCTACTCTTTGGCCCTTCTTCAATGGTTCCCTGTTGATTCGGAAAAAAAATAATTGCTGTAGGCCTAAGGAAATTCTGAGATCTTGCAAATGTAAAAATGTGTAGCCACAAATGTTTCAACATTTTGTCAACTAAAAAAAAGCATACATCTTCAGTCTGGTGCCTTTTCCTCTAAATTTTGCCAAACCTCATTTTGAGTTTCCCTAGCTCAGCCAGGTAGAGATTCCCAATCCAAAAAAGGGAATGTCTCGGAGGATGTTATGGAATTCAGTAGTGCCTGGACAGATATGTTTAATTTCACTGCCAACACCAGAAAATTAAAGCTCCAAATAATCATCTATAGCTCAGTGCAGAGAGCCACCTTATGGTCCTATTAGTGATGTTGACAGGCTAATTAAGACTTAATAGGTTGTGTTACTGTTATCAAAAGGCTTAAATATGTTTTGGGGCTCCAGGCTGATTTATTTTTTATCTTACCACAGAACACCTGAATGCCTCTTTTTTATCCTTAAGGAAGTTTGACAAGAGACAACCCGTTGTTATTCAGAGTTTAATGTGACGTCGACCTGTCACATCTGCGAGGAGTTTCTTTTTTCCAGGTGGCTCCTACTGAAGAGAAACAACCAGGCCAGTGGCCACAGGGTCACATGAGTGTGAGACGCCTGGTTTGGAGGCCAAGGAATTTTCATTTCTATACTCATGGATTTCTCACTTGTCATGTATTATTTCTCCTGAACATTCTTTGCTTTATATCTCTGATGTGTTTATTAAAGAGAGGAAAACAATACAAAAATAAACAACACAATCCATACACTGCTCTTGGAGAAGTTAAGAGATGTCAGTTTTGTTTTTGTGTTCATCATAATCATTATGATGTTTGCCGCACCAATGGAAGCAACTATGGAGACCCCGAGTGTTGTAGTGACGATGTAAATAAGACACATTAAAAGAATGAGCATGTAAATAGAGACAAGGTCAGTAATAGAAAATGAAACTTTGAAATGATGAATTTTAAAAATGATTTTAAACAGCAATGAAAAAGATTATTGCAGGTCTTTTTTGTGTTGTGATTGGCCAACATCTCATCCATACTCATCAAATATTCAGTGAACTTTCAACACTTCATGTGGCGTGCAAGGTATCCTCCTGGGGAGCGTATCTATGTTTCCCGGGTTCTATGTTCCCCACTTACACAAAAAAGGTTCTATGTTTCCCGGGTTCTTTTTGGTTGAGCGGAGAACATAGGGATGACCCCATCCTCCTGTATCTGTTGTTGACATTCAATACAATTCAATGACAGTCAAATTATGTTTGTTACATGCATTGTGTCTTTTCAAAATATACTTCTGTTTTCACAGGAAATGTACAGTTTCTGCTAGTGATGGCCAAATGAAGCCTCATGAAGCATTTTCTTTATTTTCTGAGCCCACTAGATGGCGCTTTTTGTTCAACAAAAGGTTGAAAGCACACTGAATTGCCATTCTTTGAGCCTCTCTCTTTAAACCATGAGCGCCATCTAGTGGGCTCAAAAAATAAAGAAAATGCTTCATGAGGCTTCATTTGGCCATCACTAGTTTCTGCATGTTAGATGCAATCTTTTTTAAAATACAGGTACAACGTTGGTAAAACACCTCCTTGTGCAACAAAAGCACATGGTTAGGGTTAGAAAAAAACATCCTGGTTTGGCTCAACATTCACACAGGAAGCAAACAGTGGCTTTCCAGCTGAAAGTCCAGGGATTGTAGAACCCATCCACCGCCCCTCCTGCCATCCATACAGGGACTTTCCAGCTCCTTATATTACATTGTTACAGGCAGCGTTTTAAACTGATGCACCTTTTTGGTGGTGTCTGACACTGAGATCACAGAGAAAGTGACAGTATTTAACAAGTTGGGAATGAGAACGGGCTGGATTGGTTGTTGATGTAGTCTGAATGATCACACGATCAATCATTTAAGTGCCTCTGTCCTGTTTGTCTTGACTGACAGACTCTGTGATGAAGAATGGCACCATGAGATAAAACAGTCATTGTGAGAACTGGCAGGAAAATAAAACGTTATTATTATTATTGCGAATAGAGGCAGGATGAAATGACACATAATGATCTGAGTATTGGATCATTAATCAGTTCCATTATATTGTCTGTATTTATTATATATACATAAATATGTCTGTAAGTTTTATTTCTTCATTGTGAAAGATGCATGTGTGCAAACTGATTTTTATTTTAAGATGAAATGGTGGAAAACTGTCGGAAAACAGAAACACACATTCGGGGATATACGTCACTACTGCATGCTCGGGAAAAATGGCAGTGGCCCATCCAGTCTACATATGTTTTGTGGACTTGGAAAAGGTTTACGACCGCATCCCTCAGAGAGTCTTGTTGGGGTACTGCTCTCTGCTCTGAGCCATGCAGTCCCTTTATGACCAAAGTGAGAGCTGCGTCCACATACTTGGCATGAGTGTTGACCTCCACCAGAGTTGTCCCTTCTCACTGATCCTGTTTGTAATTTTCAAGGACAGGATCTCAAGGTGCAGCCGGGGGAGGAGGGGTCCGATTTGGGAACCTCAGAATTGCATCTCCTTTTTTGCAGATGATGTGGTTCTGTTGGCTCCATCACACCGTGACCTCCAGCATACACTGGGGCGGTTTGCAGATGCGTGTGAAGCAGTCAGGATGAAAGTCAGCACCTCCAAGTCTGAGGCAGTGGTTCTCTGCCAGAAGCTGGTGGACTGTCCCCTCTGGGTTGGGAGTGAGTTACTGCCTCGAGCAAAGGAGTTCAAGTATCTCGGGGTCTTGTTCATGAGTGAGGGTAGAATATAGTGTGAGATGGATAAGCAGTTTGGTGTGCCATCTGCTGTGATGCAGGCGTTATGCCAAACCGTCATGGTGAAGAGGAAGCTGAGCCACAAGGCAAAGCTTTCAACTTACTGGTCCATCTACGTCCCAACCCTCACCTATGGTCATGAACTGGGTAGTGACAGAAAGAATAAGGTCATGGATGCAAGCAGCCGAAATGAGTTTCCTCTGTAGGGTGTCTGGGCTCAGCCTTAGAGATAGGGGGAGGAGCTCAGACATCCGGAGGGAGCTCGGAGTAGAGCCGCTGCTTTTTCACATCTCCTGGGCGCCTCCTGTTAGAGGTGTTTCAGGCACGTCCCACTGGTTGGAGGCCCCGGGGCAGACCCAGAAGACGCTGGAGGGAATATATATCACATCTGGCCTGGGAACACCTTGGGGTCCTCCAGGAGGAGCTGGAAAGTAGCGACGGCCAAATGAAGCCTCTGAGCCCACTAGATGGCGCTTTTTGTTCAACAAAAGGTTGAAAGCACACTCAATTGCCATTCTTTGAACATCTCTCTTTAAACCATGAGCGCCATCTAGTGGACTCAGAAAATAAAGAAAATGCTTCATGAGGCTTCATTTGGCCGTCACTACTGGGAAGGGTCGCTGGGGAGAGGGACGAAAGTGGATGGATGAATATGATATGATATAATAATGTGAAGTTTCTTTTTTTAATATTGTTTTTCATGTTTTAACATGAAATGTTAATGTTAAATAAAAACAATTGTTGTTATTACCTAATACTGATCAGTGGTTGTCCTTTTTTTTTCCTTTGGCGTGTCAGCAGTGTGCTTCCATAGTTTCCCTCACAGACTTAATGCAAATAGAGGAGCAGATGTTTGTTCAATCATTTTTCATGTGAACATTACGGCTACAGGGATGACAGTGATGTCTCTTTATGTGTTTCTGCACCCACGTCCTTCCAGTCCTGCATGTATGCAGTCCCAACACAAGACCTGTGATGACTCTGTAACAGCCCAGCTTCGTTTCCCATCCAAGCTTTCATGTGCATATCAAAGCTTTTCATCAAAAAGGAATGATTCCCTCTCAAAAAAGATGCACGTAAAAACACAACAGGGCCTCATTGAAATGTGAAGCGTGGAAGAGAGCAATAAGCCAGCGACACGGCTCGGCAGGAAAATAATATTAATGAAGGCCTGAGAGAGGCCGTGTGTGTGATGCTGACCCTGTGTCAGTCCACTCTGATTGACCCCACTGGAAGTTGGCTTCAGTCCTATCAACTCACAGGACTGAGGAGGAGGTAATAGCTGTGCAGCCGCCATTCAAATGGACTAAGTGCTGTTTTCCATATTCATTCAACTTCAGATCTGCACGGCACTGATTTATTACATCTTATATTTGCAGCTTTGGTCATTATTTTAATTGGTTGTGATAATATTGTACTCACCGAGTAATTAGAGAGGTCTGGGAACATGGCAACAAAGTCTGACAGGCAAAAACACAAGTAGATCAGACAGGTGTTGAAAACAGTTTCAGGCCCACACACACTATGATAACTGTGACCGTGCAGGTTCACTGAAGTCAGACTGTGTGGGATGAATCTACTAAAATCACACAGGTAACAGTTTTGAGGCATGTGAGCTTGATGATGACGGCCTGGTAACCGTAACCGTAAAGCTCAGTGCCAGAACCGACCTAGGGTTGGGTATCGTTTGGGTTTTTTCCGATACCAGTGCCAATACGATACTTTTAAAACAGTAAAGGTGCCTGAACTGATAACTCAAAACATGAGTTTTTTTTATGGAGGTTGAATTGTATAACAGCTTTAAATAAAAAAAACAATGTTTTTATTTATTTATTGCTGAGGCAAATTAGAAATACCTAGAAATTAATAGGTACATGAATTCTATTAACAGTTTTAAAATATAATAAAAAACACAAATTAACATTACAATAATATTAACTCTATTAAAGTCCGGTCTCTGTAGGCAGCCCAGCCTCCGCAAATGGCAACAAAAACATTTGAGGTCCAGGCTGTACCAACCAGCCAGCATGAGACCAGCAAAAGCAAGCACACACACATGAATGCGGTGCCCATGTCTCACGGGCTAGCTCCACTGTGTTTGATAACATTGTTGAATGTAAACAGAAGTGACGCCCAACAGTGCCTAGCTTAGCATTCCTTTAAATAATAATATTCACTCAACAAGTGAACAAATGAATGAATAATTCTGTTACATGTAACGTCCAATAGAGGGAGACATAGCATTAAAAAAAAGCACTGAAAGGAGGCAACGTAATGTGTGTTTTGTTTCGGTCCGGTAGGTATCGGTTGTATGGGTACTGGTTCCATATAAGCACTGACTTTCGGAACCCAACCCTACCCGTGACCCATCATTATGTCTAAGTCAAAGCTGCATCCTTAATAAAAGTTATATGATCCGATCCATGATCAAACCCCCCCCCAGGCTCCAGTCCCTCACATTAAGCTGGTTCTCCGTTCTTGAATTGGACATCTCTCGCCAGGGCCGCCCCTCCCTAAACGCAGAACACGTGCTGTGCGTAGGGCCTCATCTTCCATGGGGGCCACATTTTGCGCGAGGGGACGCATTTGCGCATACGCACAATGGATGCGCACATGCGCTACCGTGAGGCGTGCGTAGAATCAGCTCGAGGAAGGACAGAAGAGACCTGACCGCCCATGCGTCGCTGCACGATTGACGACACTCCATACCTGAACAATCGGGGGTGCGCTGGCAGGCACTTGCAGAGCTGCAGCAGGTGAAGAGTTGTCGACATGTCGTCCAAAAGAGCCTCAGGAGTATGTGCCCGCAAGGGACGGCAGGCAGGCTCCACGGAGGGGGAGACCTGAGCCTGGGGGGTATGTGCGGGGCCGGGAGGTCGGATGCTCCCAGAGAGGGGAGAGGGAGAAATAGCTAAATAAGATGAAAATAGAAAAGAATGTCTCTGTATTTTATTTCTGTTTTCAGTGTTTAATTAAGGTAGGAGAGGCGGAGGGCTGAGGGAGATCGGACGCCTCCAGAGAGGGGAGAGGGAGAAATATAACAAAATAAGATTAAATAGGAAAAACCTGTCTCCCTCTTTTATTTTCAGTGTTTAATCAAGGGTGGGGGATTGAGGTGGTGGAAGTTACTTTCTTTTGATGAGTAATTGATGGCTATTTGTGACTCAGATTTGTTTATTTATTTATTTTAGTTTGAAGTTATTTTAATTTAATATTTATTTATTTATTTATTTATTTTAATTTTTTATTTTATTTGACTCATACAGCCAAACTACTGTATCTACAGTACATTTGTTTTTGCCAATAAAGGTTGTGAAGTTAAATGGCAAGTTGTTGTACGGTCATTTTGTATCTATGATACATTTGGGATGGGGGCCTCCAAATAAAATTTCGCTTAGGGCCCCATTTTGGTCAGGGGCAGCCCTGTCTCTCGCTGCAAAGTTTCATGGCTGGAGTCCTCCACGTCGGTGACCAATGTGACCACGGGGTCAAAGGTATCCGTGTGGGTACATGAGACCCTAAAAAAGAGGCTGGATCATGGGGAGTACCACCAGTTGGTCCAGGAGCTTCTCCTCCGTGATGGCTGTTTCAAGTAATCACTAGTTTCAAGTACTGAACTTATCTGCCTCCACGCCTGCTGTTTTCTATTGAGATGGTGCTAACTGTGGTTTGTGAAGTTGTATAGCTTTGGGTATCCAGCAACCACTACCACCAGTTTCTCCTCCACTGTTTACAAGTTGACGTAGGGCGCTTTTCCGCTCTGAGTTTAAGTCTTATCAACTCAAGGAGTTCAGAGTGCTCCGGCAAAAACACCAGGAGCCTAGAGCGCAGCAACACAAGATAGCAACACAAAAACAGCGAGCAAAAAGCTTCATTCTCATTAAAAACAATTACAAAAAGCCGCCTCCAGCTGCTGAAACACTCTCTGTGTGATCAGGGCCTTATAATGCTGTTTCTGTCGCTCATGTCCCAAACGTGTCTCTCTGATGGATATATGAAGCTGATATTAGCCTCTTGTTACATATTAAAGGTTGACCTGTCACACTGATGGATGCTGTAATTGAAGTTCCCTCCTGACAGCAGTGACATAAACACTGTGGACAACCTGACATGGAATTCATTTAAATCTTCAATAAAACAGAATCACTTTTCATGACATCACTGTGTCCCTGTGTTGAACAGTCAAAGCATCAACATAAATCAGAGCGGCCTTCTGTTGAAGACTCTGATTTATGTCGATGCTTTTTATTTTCTGATGCTGTAAAAATTTCTGAGTGTCAGCTATAGAATTTTCCAGTAAGCACTCAGTATTTCCAGTATGTTAGCGTGAAAATGTGCAGTTACAGATGAAGAGTGCTGGTGTTAGCATGTTGCATTAGCATCAGACACCACAAATATATTGCTGCTGCGTTCTACACTGGCGGAAGGCTGATTTCTGACAAGTACAACCAGCCTCTTTGATTTAATTGCAAGGCTGTGCATTTTCGTCACGAAATAACCATTCTGGTTTAATCACAGCTGCGTTGTGTGTTTCTCTGCCTTTACTCCTGAGCGTGTGGTGCAGCATGCTAATGAGCTAATGCAGTCCCACTGTTAGTGCAATTAAGAGCGTGTACGGCGGCTAATGTGGGGAAGTGGTGGCTAGCATTAAGGGCTAATAGAAACAGGTGTCTGCCGGCGTATGAGGCAGGGAGGGAAAGTCTCAAAGATGTACTGAGTCTAACAGAAAACATTGTCAGGAGTCAGGAGCCGATCCCAGAATGCATTGCACAGAAGGCAGGAAATGTTCTGAGCTGCTCTTCACTTGAGGAAATGCAAACACCAAGAGGAATATATATTTGTGTCTTTGTTTTGGTCTTCTTGTCTTTGGTTCTGTCGTTCTCTCCTCCCTTCCTTTCTCAATCTCCTTTTATTAACACATTCCCAACCCCCCCACTCCCCCACCCCTGCACCCTTTCCCCCTTACCCCCACCCCCCCACCTTCTCATATTTGCTGCTGTAGCGTACCAGTCTATCACAGCAAATGGCTGTTTTTATTTCAATTTCACAAAATTGGATTTTAATGAATTCTGCAATGAATAACCAAGCAAGAAATTATTTTCCAATATCCTCCCATGATATTCCACCATCCCTCTGTATTAGTGGAATTAATACTTGGAGCATGCTGGAGATGCTGCATCAGGTGATGCAGGATTTGATTAGGAGTTTAAAGTTTTCAGCAAATAAGGTGTGGGGCCACAATCGTGTTTTCTTTTTATTTTTTAATCTAGGGGAAAAAAAGCCTCAAGCAGCAGCGGGGAATACTAAATCGCCAGAATTTGATTAGCATACTGGGCAAGTGCCTTTGCCATTTCCTCTCATGTCTCGCAGCACTTTGGAGGACACATGCCGTATGTCTGTCTTTGATGGTGTGGGGAACACCGAACATTTGCAGTGTGTAAAGTTAAACTGAACAGGGAGCTGTTATCGTTGCTGTTTCTTTCAAACCCCCTTTCCAAAGGTATTGTTCCCTGATTGTGCGGCAGAGTGACAGGATGAAAGCCAAGTGGTCTGCATACAAATAGCAAACAAAGTGCATAACACACACACACCCAGTTACTGTGTGTGTCCTGTTAGCTGCTTGCAAAGAGAAAAATGTATAAACGTGTCTGTAAGGTACACGGTATATTATGGTAGGCCATTTAGAACATTCTTAGACAGACAGATAGACAGACAGACATACATACACTCTCTGGCCACTATATTAGGTACACTTTGCTAGTACCGGGTTGGACCCCCTTTTGCCTTCAGACCTGCCTTAATTCTATGACACTGCTATGGCTGTGTGTGTGTGTGTGTGTGTGTGTGTGTGTGTGTGTGTGTGTGTGTGTGTTCTCTGCTGCTGTCCCTTCTCCCTATCTACAGCCTGATACACAGCAACTTTATCTTCATTAAGGAAATGTAAGTCTGATAAATGATGAATAAACGGACAACACTGAATAAAACTTTTTTATTAACTTTATGGTTAACTTATTGACACTTTCCTCGCTCTGACTCAGGCTCTTCTTTTAAAGATAAACGTGCACCGTCTGCTACACATGCATTAATATCTCTACATCCACTGGATTAAAATGGAGGCGCTGTCTTTTATTGACCTGTTGCCATGGTGAATCGTGGAGTCGGAGCTCCATTGATGATGGCTTTTTATTGTCGGTTTAACTCAGAGTGAACATACTCAGAGTTGACTGAACTAACTCAGATCAGCTGTTCTGGAACCGGATACTCAGAGTTTCCCATCTCAGAGTAAGTCAACTCAGATTTCAGGGTTAGACTCAGAGTTTGTTGAACCTCCTACCTGGAATACCCCTCTGGTGTGTGGACTGCTGGTCCTGCTGCCTCTCAGCCTGGGAGTTTTGTTTTCTCTTTTTGCTTGTTTTCATTCTAATCCATCCCATGGATTTGAGTGGGGGGTTTTTGTGATCAAATTTTTAGATTTATATTTATATACACACACACACACATATATAATAAAATAAATAAAAAGTAAATAACAATAATAATAATAATAATAATAATAATAATAATAAATTTATATATATATATATATATATATATATATATAAATAGTCAGAGCAAAACATATTACACCTGAAACCCACGGAGGATAGTTAAAAGTGAATGCCAAGCCTCTATTGCTGACTCTTTTGCCCTGTGGACTCTAGCTGTCAACAGCTCCAAATACACAATATCCAAATATGTTACAACCCATGCTCGAAAAGAGAGTCAATGTGGAGGTTTCCAACGTGTGGCAACTAGTTTTTCCACAGCCGTAAGTCGAGCCAACAATTCTCTTCTCTTGTCCAGTGTCAAACCCAGCCTTGACAAATCATTCAGGATTTGAGTGTTTTAAAGGTGTTTATGTGGTTATTTTCAGTCAGTGTTGGAGTTTTGTTTGCCCCATAGAGCCGCCTTAGTGTGGGGCCTCTCTCCTCTGCTGCTGCCACAGGAGCTCTGAACCACCTCCTCCATGCCAGGTGTGCTGCACCTCGTTAACTAATGCAACACACCTGGGCAGGTCTGCAAGGGAGGGAGACGGAAAAGGGGCACAGAACACACAGACAGCCATAGCATGTGTCATAGAATTAAGGCAGCTCTGAAAGCAAAAGGGGGTCCAACCCGGTACTAGCAAGGTGTACCTAATATAGTGGCTCTTGTTTGTGAGTTCAAGTATCTCGGGGTCTTGTTCAGGAGTGAGGGTAAAATAGAGCGTAAGATGAACAGGTGGTTTGGTGCAGCGTCTGCAGTGACTCAGGCTTTGTGCCGGACTGTCGTGGTGAAGAGGAAGCTGAGCCAGAAGGCAAAGGTTTGGATATACCAGTCAGCCGTTCCTCACCTACAGTCATGAGCTATGAGTGACCAAAAGAATGAGTCTCACATGAACACACCACAAAGACTACAGCCAACAGTCAACCAACACCTACATTCTGTGCCTGTGTGAAAGGAAGTAGGGAAACAGGTGCTGATACTCAAGAGTGTAGAACATGATGGGTCAGTAACTCTACCATTGGTTTGCCTTGGTGTAGTCTGTTTGTAAGAAGACTGGAAGGACACATGCTGTTTGACCTGACAGTGCTCCTTGCAGGCTGCATCAGTTGGACCAAACCAAGCTGCAATGCTGTATCTGCAGGGTTAAAGTGGGATTTGGCAGATGAGGGAACCCAAAGATCTGGTGTAACAGTGCAGCAGAGAAAAATGACTCACCTCAAAATAACTCCCACATTGATTTGTACTGTGAGCTCCGGTGGACTTGTTTTCTTTGTGGACAGGTTATGTGATCAGCTGACATTCTTTTGAGCTAACTCACAGTGGCCATGGATACCACATAGTGATGGCCAAATGAAGACTCTAAATTGTCCGTAGGTGTGAATGTGAGTGTGAATGGTTGTCTGTCTCTATGTGTCAGCCCTGTGATAGTCTGGAGACCTGTCCAGGGTGTACCCTGCCTCTCACCCAGTGTCAGCTGGGATAGGCTCCAGCCCCCCCACGACCCTCAAGAGGATGAAGCAGTTAGAAGATGAATGAATGAATGAATGAATCTTTATATTTATTTATTAGTGTGTGTTTGAGATGCAATGAGCTTTCAACCAACTCCAACATAAACCCATCAGCATCATCACTGGACCTCCAGAGGAAAGGATGTATTATAAAGCCCACTTTGTGTGGACAGGAGGAAAGGTGGATGGGTCCAACAAGCACAGGACTTTGACCTAGGAGACTGATGTTCTAGTACCATGTCAAACTTAAAGTCAGTGTTAAGTTAATGTCACATCAGTTCTTAGTCACGTGAGTATGCTGCGTGACTAATGTCAACCATGATCTTTTCCTAACCCTAGCTAAGTAGATTTGTTGTGTAAGCCTAACCACCAACCCCGTCTCAATCACGAGTCAATTCACGTGACTAACCACAGATAGTGATGGCCAAATGAAGCCTCATGAAGTATTTTCTTTATTCTATGAGCCCACTAGATGGTACTCCTTGTTCAACAAAAGGCTGAAAGCACACTGAATTGCCATTCTTTGAGCCTCTCTCTTTAAACCATGAGCGCCATCTAGTGGGCTCAGAAAATAAAGAAAATGCTTCATGAGGCTTCATTTGGCCATCACTAACCACAGATGCCCTCTGTGTCCAGATCCACCAACCCTCTCTGCGTCAAGATACGATGCAAAAGGCTACCCTGGCATCAAAATATTAAACATAGAGATAAGATCACATTGTTAAATGTGGAAACCGGCCTAAATTGACCCTTTGCGAAGCACCACCCCATCCAGTCAGTAACTAGCTAGCTAACGCTACACTTTCCAGGGTTTGATTTTGGTTTTGGAACCGGTAAGAAACATATATTTTCTTCCGACCTCTCCAGGTAAAGAGTATCATTCATACACGACATGCCCCACACACAACGTTTAGCTTGAAATCCAAGAGAGTCTATGGAACACAGCCGTGTTGTTGTCTTGCCGAAGCTGGCCGATGCTACACTATATTTAGCCAGTCAGCGTTTGAGGGTCAGGACTTAGCAAAGGGTCAATTAGTTACAGATTCAAGGAAAATCAATATAAGTTTTGGCCCAGGTATTTTGCTTCCACCCTATCGTATGGCATGTAGTGCTAAATGGCAACATCACCGTAGGACTTTACTGTCTGTGGTGCTGTGTTGCATTAAGCAGCGTATTATGGCTCTTCAGAACAAACACACACACACACACTCAACATACACTTTACTCACCAGTGAACGTCTTAGTCCCTCCAAACAAAGAGGCAGAGGGTAGGGGTTACCTCTCCTATCTCTTACTGAGCACTCTATTTCTTTCATTACTCCTCCTAATCAAGGATGCAATTAGTGCTTGCCAGACAAGCGGTTTCTGCTTGAGCTGAAACAATGGCTAACGGTGATGTGAATGGACGCTGGGTGAATGCACCGCTCATCATGCATGCATAGGCAGAGAATAGGGGTCATAGTGACAACAAATTGAAATTAAATTTTTTTTTTAAAAGCACTACATTAATGAACAGTCATGTGTAGGGGTTATACAGTATGTTAGGCCTTGTCTAACACTGCTGGCATTGTTCACTGGAACACTGCTGTCTAATTACTGTACCTAGAACCACTGCTGGAGTGGAGCTTCTCTGTCTGGAGGTGTGTGCTGCTTTCTCACTGTTTTACAAAGCCCTGGTTAGATGTGTGATTGTACAGGGAGGAGGCCCATCTCCAGAACACATCAAAGGTGCAGCTGTGTTTGAATGTGGAGTTGACTTTGTCCTGGCGTCCTGTCCTGGAGATTTGACTCGTCCCAGCACAAACAAGAAATGCCAATCTGAAAGTAACCAGTTAGGCTGCATTAAGCTATTATAATTTTGGACTGGAATGCTGACTACACATGCTGAGCCACACTGCAATATGGTATTTAAGTGCAATAGTATTTGGTTAGTGGAATAGTATTGTGATTATAGGATCTTTCTTATTATTCTGAGGGCATATGGTAAACTCTTCAACGTAAACATGTTTAGAGGCTAAGCCCAAACCCTCGATTCATCTGTCCTTGAGCGCTGGGATTTAACATACCTGCTACATAACGAAAAGATGTTACATGTCGGTGGTTTGTGGAAACATAAAAGTTGAGCGTTTATGCTGTTCTTCTTCTTTGAGTTAGCTGCTAACTGCTACTTTTTAAATCTCCTGGTGGTGGATCACATACATATATATATAGTCACACCTGTCCCATCCGTAGTGCCGTCCTGTTGGCTGTGCCTTTTACACAGATGTTGTTCCAGCGCTGTTACAACCTTTGATGCTGGCTTACAGACGAAACAATTCTGTTCCCTCATTCTGCAACCGTACGCCAACTCTAATGGCGAGGTGGTGTAACGGCGTGAAATTCCCACCTTGAAGAGGCAGTGTAATAGTTGTTTTTGTCATGGTATAGTTTATACAGTAACATTTTGTTACATACTTTGGCTTGTTGGCTGGTGGATAAACAACAGCACACTCTCCTGAGAAATCTGATTGTAATGGTCAAAATGATCTAATTAATATTATCTGTGGTCTGGTCTTGACTTAACTCAGTTAACATGCTCTTCACTCAGCCCTCTCCATTAGCTCCCTCCTTCTTTCCTCGTTGTTTTGCTGATATCTTTCCCCCCTTTTTCCTCAAAGTCCTCCTTCTCCTCCTTATCTGTAATGTATGTTCTTCTTTTACTGCACTTGAGTGCATTCCTCCCTGTATAAAGGCCCCCTCCTATCCTCCCTCAGTGACGGCAGTATCAAGTGAGATTAAGTGACTTTGTAAGTCATCAAGGCCGTGTCTTGTAATATTGATCTGGTATACAGGGCGAAATAGGGTGATCATTGGAGAAGTAATTATAAAGGGCCTCAGCTCCGGTCCTCCTCCTCACTGTTTATCGGCGCGCTCATTAAAAGACATTGGCAGGCAGACGGGGCCTATCTCTCCATTTGCCAGTCGACCACACCGTAAAAGTCGGTGGGTCATGGCTCCCGGTAGTGCGATAAGCGGCAAGCGCCAAATTGGAGAAGGACTGATTACGTCCCTGAGGAGATGTGTGATGAAGCTCTCGGCTCAGTCCGAGCTGTCTACTCCTATTTCATCCAGCACTCCATCTCTTTTAGCTTTCCTCTATCACGGCTCCGTTAACTCTGACTTCACTCTGTCTGCCGCTGTGTTTGGATGTCAGTCTTCTCTCTGTCCTACACCGTCCCGCTCTTTAATTAATCTCTTGGCTTTCAACCAGGAGGGTGAATGCCACCTTTTGATTGGTTTGACTGTATTTATCACCTTTTCAGGCTGCCATGGCTCTTTGCAACACAAATTCGTAAACGGCGTTAATTATTTTTTGTGGTTTTTGATTTATGAAGTCACCTGCTGGACTTGAAACAAAGACAGACTTGCAGCTTTCTATTCCTATAATGAATGCTCAGATCACTGACCCCTTTGGCAGGGCGGACGGGAAATGGGGACTAATGGATAAATGTTGACACTTTGGTTTCGAAGCATAGTTTTGGTCATGGCCGGGGGAAGGTTTCCTAAACTGACAGCAACAATCAAGCGGCAACCTACAGGGCTGAGAAATGAGGCCAACTCGGACGTGCCAATAACGGCAGATCTTTTAACAGCCACTTCGGGCTGGATCTGGAGGCCAGTCAATCGTCATAGACCACCATGTTAAAATTCCTAACCTTACAGCGGAAATAAACATGTTTATAGCCTGGTGCAAAAAAATAGATTTGGTCTCTGGCTAATTTTAACATTTTGTACACATTGTGTACAGGGGTTGAATTTTAACTAACTGGGAACAGCCCATTGTTCCGGCCATATTAAACTCATTGTTCCGAAATCATCATGATGCCCTGTGGTTAAGGTCTGGTTAGGTTTAGGCACAAAAACCACTTGGTTAGGGTCAGGAAAAGATCATGGTGTGGGTTAAAATGAAAAAGAAAGTGACAAACACATAAGCTGTGAGCCTGCTCCACCTCAAGCCTTTCCCAGCTGACCCAGAGCCGGTCGTGGCGCACCATCAAGGCAGAAATACGCCCGCCGGGAGCCGTTCAGCACCGCGGACCGTCGGACTAATGGGCTGTCGGACCAATGACATGGACCCAACTAACCCACCCACTTACATTGTATTAAGGTCTAAAGCTATGCATATTAAGGGTGTGGCCTCTTTGAGTGACAGGCTGTCTGCCAATAGTGTCCTTGCCCTCGCCTCCTCCACAGCACCAGCCTCTCACCCAAATATGGTCACTTCTTGTTCAGTATCACCAAGATGGGTAACGGTCGAAATGGTGACCTCAAGGCTTCAAAACGGGAGTCCAGGATTCAATGGGTGACGTCACAGTAGATGCGTCCATTATTTTTACAGTCTGTGGCCGAAACAGCAGGGAAAGATGGATCAATACCAAAATATCACTGCTTTTGATTCTGTGTTTTTATTTTGAAAACTGATCCTATCCTTAATAGAATCGATACCAAAAAAAGGGATTTGTTTCTGTCTTCTACGTCGTACCTATTTGTATTTCAAGAGTAAAACTGTCTGTGCAAACAACGTTGGCGTTGTCATAAACACATCCAGTGATTGTACTCTTTGCTTCTTCACTGCTTGTTGTCTGCACAACAACAACTTACTCCAGAACCAGCAGCGTCCTCTTAGTTTCACTTTCATCCAATGTCAGCAGTAGGAGGACGGTAAGCTCACGTCCCAGCCCTCCTGTTCACTGCTGGGGAACGACACTGCTCCTTGATTGTTCTGTGAATATCTAACATCTAGTGGGCTCATAAAATAAAGAAAATGCTTCATGAAGCTTCATTTGGCCATCACTACCTACATCATCTTAAAATGAGTAAGAACATCATTGTATGGGTCTTGCTGTTCTAACAAAATGAAGATTAACATTCATTCATTAATTTTCCATGACTGCTTATCCTGTTAGGGGTCACAGGGGGCTGGAGCCTATCCCAGCTGACACTGGGTGAGAGACAGGGTTCACCCTGGACAGGTCGCCAGACTATCACAGGGCTGACACATAGAGACAGACAACCATTCACACTCACATTCACACCTACGGACAATTTAGAGTCACCAATTAACCTGCATGTCTTTGGACTGTGGGAGGAAGCTGGAGCACCTGGAGGAAACCCACGCTGACACGGGGAGAACATGCAAACTCAACACAGAAGGCCCCCCACCCTGGAACTCGAAACCCCCACCCTAATCAGCAAGACGTCTTACAGTTTTAGTTTCATTTCACCTCCCAAAACTGAACTCCCAAAGGTTTGTGGGACTTTGGTCTGACTCAGATTGCAGTCCTGGTTGAGTGTGTCCCCATAGAGCTTCTAGTATCGAACAGAGACGATGCACGCTGAATCAGCATCAGAGCTGACCGAGCCTCCACCCCAGCAGCCCTGCTGTCAAACCCAGCTGCTCCGTACACTATGTACCTGCACCATCTACAGCAGATACAGTGCTGAGCAGGGTCGCACTCCTCAGCTGGCCTAACAAAACCACACATAATGCCTCAGGGCACTTTAGAAGGAAAGCATCAGTTAAACAGAGACACATACTCACGGCTTTGACACAGACGTGTTTACTTTCATAGCAAAACATGGCCACGGGGCATGTAGTTATGGAGGCTGAGGTGGTGTCGAGGTGGAGGAGGTCTGTGCAGGATGACACCATGCCAGGTGTTTTGAAGAAGAATCCTAACAAAGTCCAAACAATGTACAACATGACAGAGGGAGAATAAATCAACAGGAGCACTTGTAAATGGTTATCACAGTATGTTCGTGAAAATGCTGTGATTGCTTTGGTTGTATTTGTTTTGTTTGTTGAAGAAAACTTACCTCAGCTCAACTTTCCTCCCCCCTAATTAGAAAAAAAGAGACAGACAAGCTCTCTCCTTTGTAGAGAGCCAATTAGCTCTCCAAATTCAGCTGTCATCCACTGAGGTCACTGTATTCTTGAGAGAATTGGCCTCCCACAGAGCTTTATGCTGCTGTTTTCTCTCCCTAAGTGCTTTATTTCAGCTAATGAGCAAAGTGCCAGACAATAATCAGCTACACTCGTTTCCCTCTGATAATATTTGTGCAGGCCATGTTCTCCCCCCAGCTTATGAACACAATGTACAGACTGGGATATTCTGTAGGTCAAGTGAAGGATCCAGGTGTTGCAAAAGGTGGTTGCACTTGGTATGGTTATATGATATATAAATATACCGAGCGACCGAAACATTAAAACTGTCGTGTCGTTATAATGCAGTGTTCTGCTGGGAAACCTTTGGTGCTGGTGTTCACGCTGCAAGAACTCCTCAGGACTGGCTCAAGGAATGTAACAAAGAGCTGAAGGCATCGATCTGGCCTCGAGACTCCCCAGATCCCAATCCGATCGAGCATTCGTGGGACATGCTGGAACCCCACCTAACAACCCACAGGACTCAAAGGATCTGCCGACAACATCCTGGTACCAGACACCACAGAACACCCCCCAGAAGTCCTGTATCCATGCCTCGACAAATCAGAGCCAAATCCAATCCAAAGGGGCCCCAGTGTGGATTTGGGGTACCTCCGAAGTACCAGAATGTCCCATTGATGCTCGATCAGATTGGGGTCTGGGGGAATTAGAGGCCAGGTCAACACCTTGAGCTTTTTTGGTCGTTTGATACCAGACAAGGCCCATCTCCTCAACAAGTTCTTGGTCCGGTCCTTTTGGTCCACACCAAAATGCAATTGCTGTGTTCACACCTGCCCAAAGGAACCGCACCAAGGGGGTAAACACTCCAAAGTTCAGTTCAACCAAACTAAACAAGGCAGGTGTGAAATACCTTTAGTCTTGTTTACTGACTGCCTATGAAACCAGACAATCCGTCAATCTGTCTTGACATCAAGGCAGACCTGTGAACAGTATTCAAGAGTTCTTCAAAATGCTTTAAAAATAATTTTACACTTCATGCTGTGTTTTATCTCCTCTTTCCATGCTACTAACAAAAACCTGCTCCAGCCAATCAAAGTGCATCCCGGTAAATTACCTGGCCTCTGTTACTGAACTCCTTCTCCATTTTGTCTCCACATGGAGATGGTATGCTTTGGCTTCCAGCAAACACAAGCACGTAAGGTCAATGCAGATCCCAGCAGACATTGGTAGATGACTAAGTTTGCATCATGTGGGCTCTTACAGATGTTTGTAGCTGTATGTGTTGAGTTTTGGTGGTCCTCTGCTGATTTACATGGAGGCACAGTGCTTACAGTTAAGATTCACTGAACTTTGACCTGAGCTGCACAATGCTTTGTGAGTGCAGCCACTGAAAACCACTTCATGTGCTGCAACTGAAGATTAAGGTCAAATGAATTAGTCATGGTTTAGGTCAGTAAACAACGACTGTTGATTGGAAATGGGAAACTAACGATGATGTGCCATGTTTTATTGACCCATCCATCCACCCTACTTCCTCCCTGCACAGACCTTGTTGCCCTGTAACATCACCTGACCTCTTCCTTCACCTTAATAATCACTATGACTGCGAGAGGGTGCTGTCAGGTGAACAGATTAATGACTGTATTTAAAGAAGGATGACATGACAGCTCCCCTGTTACGCCCCACCCTTAGGCAGCCCCTATGGGGCAAACAAAACTCCAACACTGACCCAAAATATAACACTCAGATCCATGGGGTTTATTAAAACAAGACAACAAAAATCCCAGGCAGCAGGACCAGCAGTACACACACCAGAGGCCTCTGTCCTCTGGCAGTCAGTAGCCTCGTGTCACCAGGCTCTTCACGTACGGCGAAGAGCCTGGTTTCCATTCACTCTGAATTTTGTCTGGATTCTGGTTCCGGTCTAGAGAGCGGATCCGGAATTCTCCAAATTCACCAAAGTAAAAGTGTTCACCAAAGTAAAACTTTAAATTCTGACGCACCATCGATTTCCGTCTCTGGTTTCTCCACGTTGGAAAGTTGAATCGGAAAAGAAAGAAGAGTGAAGACTGTCGTCACGATTGATACATTTTAATCATTTAAACATGGACGTCTCTTCAAGAAATTTGGTTGATAGAGCATGCTACATGGCGAGCATCACACAGTTTTCCTCTCTCTTTCGCCCCCACCACCCCAAATTTTATCGAAAAAATGCATTTACAAACTACAGGTATAATGAACAAAACTAGGATCAAGTGCCTATTAAATAAAATAGACAGCTGAAATAGACAATAACTTGTAATACAATTAAATACAATAAAAGAAAAAAGGTTAACTTAATGGCTTGGGGCTTTTCTTGTAAATTATATTCTTTAAATTAAAAAGTTTCACCGCATTTTTATTAGTTTGGTGCTTTTATTTTGACAGAAAGGCGCATCCATCGAATTGCGGATCCTGTCTCTCTCACCCTGGTTCTGGTTGCTTACCAAAACGGCCACTAAACGGCCCCAGACTAGGCAGTCGGTGTGCTCGCTATCAGTGGCGCTGCTTGCAACTGGTTGAGTGTATGGGCGGGAACTCAGTGCCTCAGAGATGGCTACTTCACAAGCTGCGTTCAGAGGGCTCGGAGGTTTTATCGCCTCACATTGGACCTTGGATGTAAACAAACATGCATGCCCGCAAGAAGATTTTCCCTCTCCTGTGTTGTGCTCAACGAGAATGCATAAATCTGTAGCCCAATGGGGTTGGGCTGATGTTGTTAGCCTTTTTGGCTAAATGAAGAGGTGAAAGACGTTTTGCTAATGTATGGCGTTGGCAATGTTACTAATTCTACATATAATTATACATGGAATGTTAAAATAGCAGTGGAGAATTTGCTTAAAGACGTCTTTGAGATGCATTTTTTTACCTAAGAAAAATTATTTGAGCGAAGGGGGCCGCCATTGCTGTAACGTCATGCCACGTCAACTCAGGGTCCTTGGGTTGCTACACTTCTGCACGACGTTCCGAGCAGAAAATTCCACTCCGACCACTTTTCCCCCAAGTGAATGGTCGGGACCTTGGAACCTCCGACCTTATGAACGCCGCTTCAGACTCTGGCTCCAAATGACATCACCAGCACAAGATGGCAGCAGCAGCAGTATGTGTGATGGTCATCTATGGCTTCATTTTTGTACAGTGGGAGGAAGAAGAGACACATTGTCTGTCTTTATATACCGTCTGTGGAACGGAGGTTGTTTCAGGGTATTAACTGCTGTAAGACAACCGATAATATTGTTCTGTTTGGGAGGACTGTGTCTTAGCAATACATCAGGAAATCTGAGTAGACTGCATCAACTCTCCACCCTGTGTAATTGTGGGTTAGTTATGGTTTGTCTTGATCAAACATGAAAAGGTGGAGTTATAAAAACAAATAAAAGCAGGAAGCTCACATACAGCTGAGCCTGAACAGGCAGCATGTAACAGGTGGAGGCCATGGCGTCATAGACACATCCACCACCAGTCGGCTACAAAGATTTAACACTGATGCCAAGCTGGTCTCTTTGTCTCTGGACTCCTCATCCTCCTCAGGGACGGTGTTAAACAACAGCAGCTAGTTACTAATAAAATTACTTTTTCACTACATATGGAGCAATGTTAATGTGAGTCCTAAAGTATTTGCTGATTTGCCTCTGTGCACTACATGCACGTTAAATACAGAAATGTATATGTATATATTAAATGGAGAAGTTAACACTGAACAGATTGTGGAGGTTCACTCCTCATGCCGACTGTAGATCCAAATAGTTTTGTAAGTCAATTAAAAATAAATGAAGTGAATGAAAAATAGATGAACTGTATTCATGAATTCAAACACACTGTGCCACTTGACACTGTTCAGTGTAGAAGCCCACTCACATAACTGCAGGGATATTTAGCTGCATATATCACTGCATAATGATTGCTTATCCTTGTTCCACATGCTTTGCATTTATAAAATAAAAAATTAAATAAAATAAATCTCATCTTTTACATTTACAGACTTTTATTTATTCATTCATAGAGTTTAAACGTAACTAAGCTGCCCTTGTTTTACTCTTCAACATAAGCTCAATGCAAGAGCTCAGCCAATGAGCTCTTAGATCAGGGGACAGCCAGGTGTTTCCCATCATGCCCTGAGGTCTTGCAGTCAGTGGAGAGCAGCTGTGGCGTCTGGCTCTAAAGCTGAAGCCGTTTTGATCTGGTGAAGTTACTTTTGCCTGAATTACATCACAGCAGGGATCATGTCAGACAGAAACCTGATCAGTATGACACAGGCCTGTTGGTACAGAGCCTCTGACGTAATATCACCTGTAAAGTTGTCGAGGCAAATACATTGCAAGTTGACTATTTACACATCCTGCAGACACAGAGCATCATAGCCTTTGTGTTTGTGTCCAGCTGATCAATTTAAGTCCAATATTCAATCTCTTTTGGTTCTGTTTTGGTCTCCACCACCTCCCACTGAATGCTTCTCTATGAGTGAGTCTCAGATCGCATACTTCCATTACTAATGTCTTAAATCACGCACCGCTGTTTTGCACTGCAAGTGACGTCATTTTTATTTTTTTTTTAACTGACTCTTCTTTATCTTCTTTTTAAACAACTAACTGCAAACGGATGCTGGAGCATTATCGCCAACATTTGTCCGCTATCTCCGCCCACATGGGAACTAAACTTACGCCACAATGTCACTGCTGAAAAATGTGCCTCCATAGCTAGGAGCAAGTTAGCTAGCTAGCAAGCCCTGACGAACCCCTGCAGTGGTCCAAACGTGTTGGCTCTTTTAATGATTTAGCCACTACAATAAAGGCTTTTTAATATTTTTTCAGAGTGCCTGAATCGCCTTTTTTATTATATGTGTTTAGTACAGACGTATGCAATTTGAGACAAACTGTATGTTTATAGGTCAACAGTGTTGGAAGTAGTGATGGCCAAATGAAGCCTCATGAAGGATTTTCTTTATTTTCTTTATTTTCTTTTATTATTATTATTATTATTATTATTATTACTAGGGCTGCCCCTTGAAAGTTGGAGATTCAAATCACCAGTCAGAGACCTCTCAGTCGACTGAGATCTTTGAGATCAGTCTTTCTTTTTTTTTCTTTGCCAGTCAGTGTGCTGTGTAGTGTACTTCTGGGTAGTGATGGCCAAATGAAGCCTCATGAAGCATTTTTCTTTATTTTATAAGCCCACTAGATGGTGCTTTTTGTTCAACACAAGGTTGAAAGTAGCGATGGCCAAATGAAGCCTCATGAAGCATTTTCTTTATTTCATGAGCCCACTAGATGGCGCTTTTTGTTCAACAAAAGGTTGAAAGCACACTGAATTCCCATTCTTTGAGCCCCTCTCTTTAAACCATGAGCGCCATCTAGTGGGCTCAGAAAATAAAGAAAATGCTTCATGAGGCTTCATTTGGCTGTCACTAGTTGGAAGTAACACATGCGCAAGTCACAAGCTAGTCAGAAGTCTTAACCTTCAAGTCTCCAGTAAGTCCCAAGTTACTGTGGTGAGAATCTAGCGAGCCTTATTCCTGCTATGAACTAAGCAAACAAGTCAAGTCACTCCTCAGGTCAAGCAAGTCATAACTCAAGTCGTACCAAATTCTCATGATCTCATCACGCGTTTCACCAGCCAATAAAGTTGGATGTTGTGTTGGTTGTGTCACTGATTTTTGAGCTAAAGACCTCTCTTCTTACTACCATTATCGACAACATCATCCTTGAATCCAAATTCTATAATTTTTGGACGAGCCATGTTAGCAGCCTTGTGCATTGGCCTCTGCTGGTCTGCTGCGTCGCAGTAGGCTGCCATGTTCCACGCATTGCACTGTATGTCATGGGATTGTTACGGTACAGCATGCTATGTATTGATAACACTATTCAATAATTACATGCTCCATTAATAATAGTTGCTGTGGTGAGTTTTGCTCCACACCCCTCCCTCTAGTGATGGCAAAATGAAGCCTCATGAAGCATTTTCTTTATTTTATGAGCCCACTAGATGGCGCTTTTTGTTCAACAAAAGGTTGAAAGCACACTGAATTGCCATTCTTTGAGCTTCTCTGTTTCAAACAGGAGCGCCATCTAGTGGGCTCAGAAAATAAAGAAAATGCTTCATGAGGCTTCATTTGGCCATCACTACCTCCCTCACATTCCTCCGCTACTTACAGTAGCAAATGTAGGCCTCGTCTCTTCAAACTGCTTCAGATCAATAACTTGTGACAGACATGTGAATGACTGCATGTTCACACTGATTAGCAGATAAACATGCCCTGTTGATGCAGAGCAGCAAACCCTGACGCTGATGGCGAGCGGACATGTGGAGAGAGCTGGATGATGGTGGGGGAGCTGGTGGCAGACAGAGGGTCCTCCTTTGGTATGGAAATGGGGACTGCAGAGAGCAGACATGATAAAATATTGGACATTCACACAGAATGCCAGGGGCTGTTTGGACATCTGCTGTGTGCTGTGCAGCTATCTGGCACCTGGGAAATCAACATGCACACATTATTTCAGGCAACATACGCATGGCTCTGTGGTCGACCCACACAGGCATGTATTTAAAGGAGGAGTACACCCAGTAGAGCAAATGGAGATGCATCCATTTTGTTCTTATTCCCGCGGATGACTGGCCAATTATGAGACGTCATGTTGAGACATGATGTTGTCTTCAACATGTACAGTAAATGTCAGGTGTCAGCCCCCTTTAGATTTAAGGAGAGATGTTTTCCTCCTGCGCTGACATTCAACAATCACACAGGCAGGAATCAATCAGTCAACAGAGACCTGCTCGTCCACTGACAGGAGCCTTAATAGACCAGAATGCAATGCAGCAGCCACAAGACATGTTGTGTTCTCCGCCCTCACTGTGCCTTCAGCTCTCGCTCTATCCACCTACATGAGTAACCCACAGCTGATCAGAAATTCAATGCAGCCATGTGTGCACTTTGGACCGGGAGCAGCGAGTTGGTGCTTATTTAATTTTCTTTTTTAGGTTGTCTGAAGGCATTTGAGGACAGAGAGGAAACTAACTGGAGTAGAAACAAAGGTTCAGCTGCATGATGAAGCAAAGTGAAGAGACAAAGGTCAAAGGTAGAAAGAGGCGTTTAGATATACATTATAAAATATATGAGCTCACTTTTCTTAAAGGAACAGCTCAACATTTTAGGAGACGTGTTCATTCAGTCACTCTCATATGTGTTTATCTCACAGTCATTCATCCATTCATCCATTCATCTCACATCCATTCATCTCACATCCAATTATCCATTCATCTCACATCCATTCATCGCACATCCAATTATCCATTCATCTCACATCCATTCATCTCACATCCATTTATCCGTTCATCTCACATCCACTTATTCATTCATCTCACATCTGTTCATCTCACATCCATTTATCCATTCATCTTACATCCATTCATCCATTCTACATCCACTTATTCATTCATCTTACATCCATTCATCTCACATCCATTTATCCATTCATCTTACATTCATTCATCCATTCTACATCCACTCATTCATTCATCTCACATCATTTATACATTCATCCATCCATTCATTCATCTCACATCCATTCATCTTACATCCATTCATTCATTCATCTTACATCCATTCATTTCACATCCATTCATTCATCTATCACACATCTATTCATCATTCACCTCACATCCATTCATTCATTCATCTTACATCCATTTATCCACTCCACATCCAGTCATTCATTCATCTCACATCCATTCATTAATTCATCTCACATCTATTTATACATTCATCTCACATCCAGCAAACGATGTGGGTTTTGTTAATAATTGGCAAACTTTCTGGGGAAAACCTGGTCTTATTAGGAGAGACGGCATTCATCCCACTTTGGATGGAGCTGCTCTCATTTCTAGGAACCTGGCAAACTTTATTAGTAATTTAAATCCCTGACAACCCAGAGTTGAGATCAGGACTCAGAGTCGCAGTCCTAAACGCCTCTCTGAGCTTCTAGTTCAGTTACCCAGCCATAGTTTTAATAGTTTTATACAAACGGTGTCTGTCCCCCGACCGCCTAAATTATCTAAATCTAAAATTAAACAAAGAGGAGTTGTGCATAACAACCTCATAAAAATTAAAACCTCTTCTGTGACAGAAAGACAAAACAGGAGAATTAAATGCGGACTGTTAAATATCAGGTCTCTATCGTCTAAAGCAGTGTTAGTAAACAAATTAACATCAGATAATCATATTGATTTACTCAGTCTCACTGAAACCTGGCTGTGTCCAGATGAATATGTTAGTCTAAATGAGTCCACTCCTCCCAGTCATAATAATACCCACATTCCTCGAGGCAGCGGCCGAGGAGGGGGAGTTGCAGCCATTTTTAACTCTAGTCTGTTAATCAGTCCTAAACCTAAACTAGACTATAATTCATTTGAAAGCCTCGTTCTTAGTCTTTTACATCCGACCTGGAAAACCTCGCAGCCACTTTTATTTGTTATAGTGTACCGTGCTCCTGGCCCGTATTCTGAATTTTTATCTGAATTCTCAGAGTTTTTATCCAGTTTAGTTCTTAAATCAGATAAAGTTATTATTGTAGGCGATTTTAACATTCATGTATCGGCGTTGATAATGACTCCTGGCTACCGCGTTTATCTCATTATTAGACTCCATTGGCTTCAGTCAGGGTGTACATGAACCTACTCATTGTTTTAACCATACCCTTGATCTAGTTCTGACGTATGGAATTGAAATTGATAACCTAAAAGTCTTTCCACAGAATCCTCGCTATCGGATCATTATCTGATTACTTTTGATTTCTTTTACTCGATTACGCCACTCAGCAACAGTTACTATACTAGATGTTTATCAGATAGTGCTGTCGCAAAACTTAAGGAAAAGATTACTTCGTTAAATTCAATACCAATACCTTCAGTAACAGAGGTTCCGGCCGACTTTAACCTCTCCCGAATTGATCATTTTGTTGATAGCACCGTAGGCTCGCTACGAACAACGCTCGACTCTGTAGCTCCTCTTAAAAAGAAGTTAAAAAAGCAAAGAAAGTTCGCTCCTTGGTATAACTCTCAAACCCGTAAGTTAAAACAAATATCGCGAACAAATATCGCGAAAATTTGAAAGGAATTGGCGATTAACCAAACTGGAAGAATCTCGGTTAATCTGGACAGACAGGCTCAAAACTTATAAGAGGGGCCTCCGCAATGCCAGAGCAAACTATTACTCAGCTCTAATAGAAGACAATAAGAACAACCCCAGGTTTCTTTTCAGCACTGTAGCCAGGCTGACTGAGAGTCAGAGCTCTATTGAGCCTTGTATTCCTTTAGCCCTTAGCAGTAATGATTTTATGAGCTTTTTTAATGACAAAATTCTAACTATTAGAGGCAAAATTCATGACCTCCTGCCCTCAGATAGTACCTATCTAACCTCAAACACAGCTGTAAAATCTAATATATATTTAGATTGCTTCTCCCCAATTTCTCTTCAAGAATTGACTGCAGTGATTTCTTCATCCAAATCATCAACGTGTCTCTTAGACCCCATCCCAACTAGGCTACTTAAGGAGGTCTTACCTATAGTTAACACTCATATATTAGATATGATCAATATATCCTTATTAACAGGCTATGTACCACAGTCTTTTAAGGTAGCTGTAATTAAACCTCTACTAAAAAAGCCCACCCTGGATCCAGAGGTGTTAGCCAACTATAGACCAATATCTAATCTTCCCTTTATGTCAAAGATCCTTGAGAAAGTAGTCGCAGACCAGCTGTGTGATTTTCTCCAGGATAATAATTTATTTGAGGAATTTCAGTCAGGATTTAGAGTGCATCATAGCACTGAGACAGCTCTAGTTAAAATTACAAATGACCTTCTGATTGCTTCAGACAAAGGACTCGTCTCTGTACTTGTTTTATTAGATCTTAGTGCAGCGTTTGACACAATTGACCATCAAATTCTGCTGCAGAGACTGGATCACTTAATTGGCTTAAAAGGTTCAGCACTAAGCTGGTTTAAATCTTATTTATCTGATCGTTTTCAATTTGTTGACGTTCGCAATGAACCATCCTTACGTACTAAAGTTTGTTTTGGAGTTCACAAGGTTCTGTGCTCGGACCAATCCTGTTTACTCTATATATGCTTCCGTTAGGTAACATCATTAGAAATCACTCTATAAATTTCCATTGTTATGCGGATGATACTCAGTTGTATTTATCAATGAAGCCAGAAGAAAGCAATCAATTAACTAAACTCCATAATTGCCTTAAAGACATAAAAACTTGGATGAGCACCAATTTCCTGATGTTAAATTCAGACAAAACTGAAGTTATTGTTCTTGGCCCCAAACAACTCAGAGACTCTTTATCTGATGACATAGTTTCTCTAGATGGCATTGCTCTGGCCCCTGCCACTACCGTAAGAAACCTCGGAGTAACATTTGATCAAGATTTGTCTTTTAATTCTCATTTAAAGCAAACCTCACGGACTGCATTTTTTCATCTGCGTAATATTACGAAAATTAGGCCTATCCTGACCCGAAAAGATGCAGAAAAATTGGTCCACGCTTTTGTTACCTCAAGGCTGGATTATTGTAACTCTCTATTATCAGGTAGCTCTAGTAAGTCCTTAAAAACTCTCCAGCTAATTCAGAATGCAGCAGCACGTGTACTAACAGGAACTAATAAACGATCATATCTCTCCTGTTTTAGCTTCTCTGCACTGGCTCCTGTAAAATCCAGAATTGAATTTAAAATCCTACTGTTAACTTATAAAGCTCTAAATGGTCAAGCTCCATCATATCTTAGAGAGCTCATAGTGCCATATTATCCCACCAGAACACTGCGCTCTGAGAACGCAGGGTTACTCGTGGTCCCTAAAGTCTCCAACAGTAGATCAGGAGCCAGAGCCTTTAGCTATCAGGCTCCTCTCCTGTGGAATCATCTTCCTGTTACGGTCCGGGAGGCAGACACCGTCTCCACATTTAAGACTAGACTTAAGACTTTCCTCTTTGATAAAGCTTATAGTTAGGGCTGGCTCAGGCTTGTCCTGTACCAGCCCTTAGTTAGGCTGACTTAGGCCTAGTCTGCCGGAGGACCCCTCTATAATACACCGGGCCCCTTCTCTCCTTCTCTCTCTCTCTCTCTCTCTCTCTCTCTCTCTCTCTCTCTCTCTCTCTCTCTCTCTCTCTCTCTCGTATCCTATTACTGCATCTTGCTAACTCGGCCATTCTGGATGTCACTAACTCGGCTTCTTCTCCGGAGCCTTTGTGCTCCACTGTCTCTCAGATTAACTCATATCACAGCGGTGCCTGGACAGCGTGACGTGTGTGGTTGTGCTGCTGCCGTGGTCCCGCCAGATGCCTCCTGCTGCTGCCATCATTAGTCATTAGTCATACTTCTTCTGTTATTATACACATATGATTATTGTCACACATGTATACTGCCAGGTATTAATACATACTTTCAACATATTGTACCACAGTAACCAGAACTATAACTATAATATTATTACTTCCATTAATGTTGTTGTAAGATACTGTCATTACCTGCATATCTCTCTCTCGCTCTCTCTCTCTCTCTCTCTCTCTCTCTCTCTCTCTCTCTCTCTCTCTCTCTCCCTGTGTCATATGGATTACTGTTAATTTATCATGATGATCTGTTCTGTACGACATCTATTGCACGTCTGTCCGTCCTGGAAGAGGGATCCCTCCTCAGTTGCTCTTCCTGAGGTTTCTACCGTTTTTTTCCCCCGTTAAAGGGGGTTTTTTGGGGAGTTTTTCCTTATCCGCTGTGAGGGTCTTAAGGACAGAGGGATGTCGTATGCTGTAAAGCCCTGTGAGGCAAATTGTGATTTGTGATATTGGGCTTTATAAATAAAATTGATTGATTGATTGATTGATCATTCATTCATTCATTCATTCATCTTATATCCATTCATCCATTCCTCTCACATCCATTTATCTATTCAATTCACACCTGTTATTTTACAGCCATTCATCTCACATACATTCATCCATTCATCTGTTCATCTCACATCCACAGCTGTTTAGCGTAGCTTAGCATAAAGGCTCTGCCCAGTGACACCATCCATCCAACAGCAGCTCCAAGGCTGACTGATGAACACATGATGTCTGCTCTGCTTCATCTCAAAACACTGGAATGTAAAAGAGGCTGGCAGGTTCTCACATCTCTGAAAACACCACAGAAAAATTCAAATAGGAATTACATTAATAAAAATTACTGTATAAACAGAATCACATTGTTTTACTGTTTTTTTCTCTGTCTTCATGGGCAGAAGAGGGGACACTGTGACACAAGGGGCATGCTGGGATACCTGTGTACTGAAGGTGACAGGTCAGCACTCAAAGCATCCTCGATGAAGCATTTAGGCCGTACGTTATTAGATGTGGATTCTTACTGGGCTGTAACTGCTGATGTTTCAGTCCAGGAGAATACAAGCGTCACGACACACAGCCAACCCACCAATGGGAAGTCTTGAACCTGTATACTGTACCTGTTATTGTACTGACAGAGGAAACATCATCAAGTGCTTGGACCAGTCGAGGCCCCGAGGCACCTGGAGCAGTGTGTGAGAAAACAAATAAAACCACTGATCGCCTGAAAACAGAATTATATGAGCATTTTATAGCAGCTGAGCCGTACACGTCTGTATGTTCCTGTCTTGTGTGTGGTGTACAGGATCAGGTGGAAGAACGTTTCTTAGGACCTGTGAAGTGATTTACACCGAGGCTGAGGAGGTAATGTGCTCTCTAATGTGAGCCATCAAACTCAATGACAGATTCACAGGGAGAATGATGACAGAAAATATACTTTCTCTGTGCATGTGGTTTGTTTTATGGTGTCAAGTCTAGTGAAACACCCCCCTCTTGTGTTCAGCTTCTGAACTGCATCAGCATGGCTGGAAAAGTGAATCAGCCTCTGGCCAAATGACAGAAGGGGTCCAGAGTGTTTCATTAAACTAAATGACCAGTCGAACCAGATAAACCAGTTAAACAAGGCTTACTTCAGCAAACCAGGCTTGTTTTCAGAAATTGTTTTCATAAAGCTGAGTTAAACACCCTAAATATGTCTGACCCAAGCTACCATGTATACATTATCACCACTAGGGAGTGATGGCCAAATGAAGCTTCATGAAGCATTTTCTTTATTTTCTGAGCCCACTAGATGGCGCTTTTTGTTCATCAAAAGGTTGAAAGCACACTGAATTGCCATTCTTTGAGCCTCTCTCTTTAAACCATGAGCGCCATCTAGTGGACTCAGAAAATAAAGAAAATGCTTCATGAGGCTTCATTTGGCCATCACTACTGCTGGGGACATTTTGGTCCCCAGATTTTGCTGCAGAGTGAGCACGCTTGACTTTTTACAGCTCTCAGATATTATCCAAAAAAACAGGGCTGAATCCAAATGTTCGGACCCCACCACACTTACATACTCTGCGGGCATGTTCCCAGGAAGTCTGGGAGTGCTTAGGGCCCCAAATCCACAATTTAACCAGTCCACCAGGGCCTCAAGCGGACTTTCTGCAGACTTTAAGAGAGTCCGCTTTGGATGCAGACTTCAGCTGACTTCACTGATTAAATGGCCCACAATTCATTGCAATATTGACATGACGTTGTAGTTTTTCTTTTCAATAGCTGACTAAAAAACAAACTTCATGTGCATGTAAAACAGTTACTGTAGCCTGTTAAAACATTACTTGAATCGTGTAGATCGGACTTAATATTCAACATCTTGATACAGAAATATGTAGAGGCCTAGGCTATAGAAAAAGATCTTCTGGTGTGACTAATATGCCAACTTGATTCATTCAGTCATATCCCGATCCTTATCTACAAACATCTCTCGCAAAACAACCCCCCCGTACATGGGATTTATATCGAGTATCTGCAGGGAAAGACAAGACAGAATATGTGGTCTCTGCAATCACAGTCTTTATGTGATGACAGTGAACTCCTAACAGTACATACAGCTGAAGTTCACAGGATTGGTCATTTGGATGCAGGCTGAGATGCAGAACTTGAGGATTTGAAGAAGAGGTCCACCAACCAAAGGCTGAAGTCACGGTAACTGTGTTCATTATTGCATATAGTGAATGGAATTGAGTCGATCAGTGATTGAGGGCTGAGGTCTGCTTCAAAGACATGAAATAAACCAGACAATTTTCTTTATGAAGCTGAGTAATCCTGGTTTAATTTGTCGAGCAGCTAAACCAGGAGAAAAAAGCTGAACTGGGAATTCAGTTATTATAACCAGCAGTGATGCTTTATGTCCAGCAGATGGTGCCAAATATACACTTACAGTATACAGGTCTTGCCTGGTTTGTCCCTTTCCCGTTTAAACATCACTCCTGTGACCTCAGCTCCATCCAACACCTTTGGGATGAACAGGGACAAAGACTGTGAGTCAGACCTCATCACCTGACATTGGTGTGTTGTTTACCCTGCTAATATTCTAGTGGAGGAAATCCCTGCAGACATGTTTTCGCCGTGTGCTATACATGAAAATGTTGTGATGTCTTTTCCCAATAGAGAGGCAGATTCATTCATTCAGAGGTGGAATATGACCAGCTTTATTGATAGTTTATCTGACCACCAGAGCCAGTAAAATTATTTTTACACTCAACTTTATTCGGAGAACAAAAGCAGCAAGATTCTGCACGCAGAAGTCTCCACTCATTCATCAAACAATAAATACAAGTCTGAATATCAGCGCAACAAAAATTATAAAGCAAAGCTGAAACACAGGATTCTGACACTTCTGAGGAAGTTGCAATGAAATGTTGCACTGCACGAAAACAATGAAACTGAGAGCATCTGGAAAAGGAAAATTAATTTTAAAGTTAGTTGAAATGAAACTTTAAAGTCATACAGTATTTCAAGTATGTTGCAAGAACATGACAGCATGTGAAGTGGTCAGCTAGCTTTCAACTGCACCTCCGAACATGCTACTGTCATCTAAGTAAATCAGGGCAAAGTAACAGCAACAAGAAGAGGAAGAAGTGACAGAGTTACAGGATTTAATGGCAAGGCTCATATCCATCCTGGTCCTTTTAAAAAAATATAACTATACATATCCTGTAGGTCAAACTACACTAACACCCATAAACCACTGCGCAGTCGTCACGGTATCCCTTTCAAACCCATCTCACCAATAAAGATTATTCTGACAAAACAAAAACTCATCACTGTGCTCCAGGATATGTGACAGCATGGATCTGAGGTGGTACCTTACAATCAGAGCAGATACACTGAACTGAGTGAGTCAGCAGGTCACATCACTGAGCGCTCACATCAAACTGCCGCCACTCTGATCGAGCTTCAGTCTGCCTGCAGGATCCCGACGTCAAAGGTTACTGACTCGGAACATTCCCGCAAAAAGACAAATGTTAGGTTGTGGGCTAAGTTCATTTAGGCCCCAAACACACAGGAAGTCTTTTGCAGGTTGCACAATGCGCGATAGTTTGTTGAGCACAGGGAAACGGAGATCTAAAAAAAGAGGCTGGATCATGGGGAGTACCACCAGTTGGTCCAGGAGCTTCTCCTCCATCATGGACGTTATAGGCATATTTTAGGATGACTCAGGGGCAGTTTGACAACCTGCTGTCTATCGTCAGGCCGTATAGCTCTGGGTATCCAGCAACCACTACCACCAGTTTCTCCTCCATTGTTTACCAACTGTAAACTTGTTATGACCACCACAGGAGGCCCGATAATGAGATGACGTGGGGCGCTTTTTCGCTCTGAGTTGCAGTTTTAATCAACTTGAGGATTTCAGAGTGCTCCGGCAAAAACACCAGGCGCCTAGACTGCGGAAATGTGAGGTGTGCTGCAACTTCAAAACTTAAAAGCTTCATTCTCATTAACACCGATTACAAAAAGCCGTCTCTAGCTGCTGAAACGCTTTCTGTGTGATTGTGGCCTCACATGGGAGATCCAGAGAAGAAAAACATGGCCGACAAGTGCTCAAGATGCACAGCATTTAACCACAACCTCCCGTTAGATTTCATCGTACCTCTCCATGCTTTCCGTCTCGTCCTCATTTATCACACAAAGGCAACATGTTGACAAAAATTAGACTTTAGATAGATGAAATGAGAATATAGTTTATGCAATAATTAGAATGTGAGCTATTAAAATCTTAAACTATGCTGTAATCACAACTCTGGTATTGCACATCTCTGGATTTTTAAAATTACAGTGAACGTTTGCTTCCAAAGAATGATGCATTGATTCAAAGCTGCCGTCTGAGAGGAATCTAATTAAAAGCAACAACAGTTTGCACAAACATCGATCAAACGCCTCAGGAGGTTAAAACTTTAATGCTGCATCCTACATTTCCCATAATGCAGCACAGCAGCAGCTTTCCCACTTTTATTTAACCCCCTGTGGTGCCTGTTAAGTTCCCCATTTACTTTAAGCTCCACACCTCCAGTTTGTACTGTGCCGTCTCCAGGCCAAAGAGGAGATAACTGATGACATCACTGCGACATCATCACCATGGCCACAGAGGACGAGCTGAGTAGTGATCCTCACAACAAGCTTCATGTGTAAATCTGGTGGAGCGTTAGTTAAAGGGAGCAGGCTGTTCCTGCGGTTCGATCTGAAGCGAGAGCAGAGTGAAGGCAGCTGAACAGATGTATGACCAGAGGCAGTGTGAGCCACATGTGACTTGTCTGACAAACACTTCCACGAGCTTTAGATGCACTTGCTGACCTGCAAACCTAAAAGTTTTCCACTGAAATCAATATGATTAGCAGATGAAGCGTCATACAGTCTGAGTGAGTGAGGCTGCGCTAAAACAAACGTAGTCTAAGTCCGTTTCTGATTCTTCATGAGTCTTGTTTACAGTTCCTGTTCACAGCACCACACATCTTGTCGAGAGCTGAAATGTGGAACGCCAGTTTCATAGTCCATGTCTGTGTTTAAATTCACACGGTCATCTCAATGTGGGTGCATGTGTGTGGGTCGTTTAAGAGGTCCAGCGCCACCAGGCCACCTTCATACGGTCCCAGACGGCATCTAAAGAGTCAAAGGCAGGACGTACATCCAGGATGGAGAACTGGTAGTTCTCCGTGTTGATTTCACCGTCATAGTAGTCAATGACGTAGCGCACCTCCTTCCCACAGCGGTCAATGATCCAGTCGTGGCGGTCGAAAGGCAGCTCGTAGCTAATGAGGAGAAGAAAAAGGGTCAGAGAAATTCTTTGAGGGAAGAAGTCAGAGGCTGGTAGGGGCTACTTTTAAGCAGCACAACACACCAGAGGCCACTTACGATGCTTTCTAACAGTTAAATAGCAGAAAGACACTCCCCCAATCCCAAATGGATCGCTTACAGACCAAGACCAAGTGGTCCAAGTGGTGTCCCAGTTCTCCGTCAGATTAAGAGCTAACCTGACGGAGAACTGGGACACCACTTCCCCTCACGTGAACGCGCAAAACCAATGGGAAGGGCCAAGACTAGGGCTAAGGGGAAGAAATGGAATTGGTCCTTGGTCTGTAAGGGCTTAGGGATCAAGTCACCGAGTCTGTAAAGGATCCATTTGGGATTGGGGGACTGAGACGCCACAAGACCTCACACTGTTGTTTAATTTATCGGGGCTGATCTACCCAGCAGTAGTGATGGCCAAATGAAGCCCCATGAAGCATTTTCTTTATTTTCTGAGCCCACTAGATGGCACTCATGGTTTAAAGAGAGAGGCTCAAAGAATGACAATTCAGTGTGCTTTCAACCTTTTGTTGAACAAAAAGTGCCATCTAGTGGGCTCAGAAAATAAAGAAAATGCTTCATGAGGCTTCATTTGGCCATCACTACCCAGCAGCAGCAGCAAAATCAAAAAGTCACTGATGTATGCTACAACTGCTTTAGCCTTAAGCCCGTTTCCAACAAGAAGTCCAGTACAATTCAGTTCTGTACACATTTTTTCGTTTCCACTGTGAAAAGTTTGGATGGTACCAATGGTTACCGGACACCAGAGTGTCTGCAACACACATCCCAGAGGAGATACGGAGTTGAGGTCTTTATCAAGAACATGGCTACCTCCCCCCTCTCTCCAGCCACTTTGTAACTGGACAAAAAGACCCACTAACACCTGCTAACATCTGGCATTATTTAATGAGGAAGTTACAATCAGCATTCACTCCTGCAACAAATGACTCTGCAGTAGTCTCACATATTTATCAGCTCCAGCTCTGATCGGCTTTGAACAACCGTGATGGAAATATGACACCTGTGTGGACGCCCCAATTTTTGCCTCTTTGCTGGTGCAATGCAATGACCAGCAGCTACATAACACAGTCCATCTCCGTCCAAGCAGCACCTGAAAGTCGTTCAAAATTCACTCTGTCTGACTTTGACAGACAGGCTGGATAACTTACAGATATAAAAAATAAGTTACCAGTAAATAAGCAACAGGTTCAGAAACAGTATCGCAACTATTTTCGCAATTTTCAGTTTCACTGCAAAAAATGCCTTCAAATATTACAACATACATCGCAGTTTTTTAGAAAGGCTGCTGGGAAATCAGACACTTCAGGTCCCAACCATCACAAAAACAGCCTGTAAAATCCTGCAGGGACTAATATATAACAACTGCTCTGCATTTCTGACATGAACATAAATTATGGACTGAAGTTAAAGCAGATAAAGTGTGCGGCAACTCACCCCATCCAGTGGCGGAAGCGAGCCCTGGGGGAGAACTCTTTGGCTTTCCCACCAAACCTCTTCAAGGTTGGCCCACATGGACATTCACTGCAAGAAAACACAAGATTAAATCCTCGTCAAACAACTGTCAATACTTTGATGAACCCGCACATCATGTTTAGCACATGTACAATATGTTAAAGATAAAAAATCTGCATCTGTCTCAAATGAATAGACGTCTATGGGCTGTCTTCTGTAGGCCAGTCCTACAGTTTGTAACCTCACCCTGCGTGCAGGGCCTCCCATTTCAGGATCTCCTGCCAGGCCTGCTCGTTGTTCTGGTTGTGGATTTTAATGATGTTGGTCATATCTTGAGCACCGAGGTCATCTTCACGCCAACGCCACCTGCAGCACAAACACAACTGGCTGTCAAACCACATGAAGAGTCCCAAAGAACCCACCCAGAGTCTCTTTACTGCCTCAAATGTCATCTCACACTTTTCTCTTGTTCATACTGTTCATACATAGTGTTTGAAAGCAATGTAAAATGGACCAACCCTTTTCGGAGCATGGCGTTCCAGAACATCTGCTCAGATGGGTAGACCCAGTTCTTCTCTGTGTTGTGACGGGGAATACTGGACTCCTGTCTGGACATGGAGAGATCGAAGGGCTGGTCTGGAGCTGGCTGTTGGTTGGGAGGAGGCATCTGGACACACAGGGAGTAAAAACTGTTACTGTCACTTTAAGCTTTGAGAGTGACTGATAGCCGCACATGGACATCTGCATAGAGTCAGGGCAGACCTTCGCAGGCGTGGGTGATGACGACATTAATGTCACGCAGACAAAAACAGACCCTCACGGACAAGCGAGTGAGTGTCCAGTCAGACCCTGTTAAAGCCTTTGTCACGCATAGTTACCAAGCTGAAAGAGTCTTATTAACACCTACAAATATCTGTCATAAGCAGCGAATTCTAGGAAGAACAGCAGCTGGAAATGTCCGCAAACTGGGGCCCAGAAGCTCCTTACCCTCCGAGCAGCTGATGAGATCAGCCGCCATATAACAGATGGTAAATGATTGTTATTAACATGTTAATACTATTGATATTGTTTACAAAGCGCTGCCAACACATGCTATACGTCAAACTAGAGTCTGACGCTGTTGTGTTACATGTCACGCCTGCCACACCTCTTTTGCTTCCGTGACATGAGCATGCTGTCTATAATCACACACTGGAGCAGCATGACACCGCTGTAGTTTGGTTCTGTGTAAAAACACAAAGGAGGCAGAACAAAGTCATCCATAAATTATCTTTACCAAAGGTAGAAAAGTTTCATCTTGTGTATTTTTTGTTTTGTGAACTGCCATCCTGTGAAAATGGTGCTTTAGTCAAAAGACACTATTTTCAAGATCACACACTTATTCATTTCATCTTGGCTTTTTTTCTCTCCCTCTCTTCTCCATCCACCCAGCACCCTCTCCCTCATTTCCCACACTGAAGTGGTGCAGTTACCATATTGGCTGGGTCGATGTCACTCTTCATTCCTTCTGCAGCTTTCATGGGACACTCCACAAACTCGTAGGCCCGGTCCTGGTGAGCTGGACCTGGATCTGCTCGGTGCATTGGACACTCCGACGGGGGAGACGCTACAGAAAACAAGAGCAGCTGATTCATTGCGGGTACAAAGCCCGGACACTGGAACAAAACTGACGAGCCATCACAGGAAACCTTATGCCTCTATGTGTTATGCTATTCTAAGAACTAACTCAAGTGTCAGGATTTCCAGGTAATATATTTGCTTTAGTGGTAGAATTAAAATCGTTACCTTTTACAGGCGCAGCTTGATGCATGGGACACTCTGAGGGTGGAGACACTAAGAATGCAGATACAGACAAAAAAAGCTTTATGTTAGCACACTTAATAACCACAGCTTGTATGATACAACACATCAGACTATATTAGTAGTTAACAGCCTCATCTCTGACGCAGCAGCACCTTTGACAGGCGGGGCTTCTTGGTGCATGGGGCAGCCCTGAGGAGGAGCGGCCATCATGGCCTCTGCCCTGACTGTAGGAGCAGCAGGTGTGGACAAGGAGGCTCCCATCCTGCCCTGTGGACACACACACACACACACACAAGATTAATGATAACAAATACAAACAACACCCTGCAGCATGATGACATCACACTGACTAACTACCATCTCAATTTATCAGGTCAGTTATGTCAGAAAAGTTTTTTGAAGGGCGGGGGAAGTGTCTGTGTACCTTTCAATGACAAAGTGTTTTACAACAGTGAGGAGACGCATCTGAACATTTTATAACACACAGCAGTAAGGGACTGTTTGTTATTTATGTGGGGAGAGGGGTGGTGCAAAAGGGAGGCACGTCAAATAATGTTTAAGCACTTAAGGGAGGGACAGTCAACTATAAGTGGTTGTATTTTGTATTTATTCTTAATACACTCAAACTGCCAGCAGGTTTGACAAGCACGCCAAAGTTATGGATTCTCAAATTTCAGACAGTCCATGAACTTATCATGTGCAAAGAATGCTTCAGAATGTGAAGCTAACAACAAAATACAGAGTCACAACCTTCTCAGGCCTCTTCCTCTGATAAACACTGAACAGTCCCTAGTGTTACATTAAAAGTGTCTGGGTGCTGTCGCATCATTGTTTTTAAGTGACTTCCTTTGCTGACAATCTATAAATTATTACTGTCAACGGACAGAATGGCTGAACATCCTGCCATCTGATCCGACCACAAGTTATCCTTGATTAACCTCTCGGTGAAAGTTAGCATCAAAGCTTCCACCTAGCGTTAGCTAACGTTAGCTTGGTAGCTAATGTAGCTAACAGCCTGGTCCCAGCCCCCCCGGACGCCCCAACACCAACCATTTATTCTGCGATACAGTTACTATGAAAAGACTAAAGTCAAACCTGACGGCAGCTCAGACAAAGCAGCTAAACTATCAGCACTCGCTACCTTCATTCAACGTTAGCCAGGCTAGCTAGCAGCTATGCTAACGTTAGCCGAAATGTTGACTGTCTTCTTTGCTTTAAATTTTGACGTCACTTCAACACAGCGCGTGGGCAACACGTTCAGTGTCACAGTGAGGTGTTAACATGTCAAGAGGGAGAGAAATAACCGACTCACCTGGAGGAGAAGTGAAGCTGAGGGCTGCTGTAGTGTCGGGAGACTGTCCCAATGTCAACGTGCAGGACACAGGAATTACTCAACTTTGGGCAGCACGTGCCCTACGTAAGCTGTTACGTCATCACGCTGGAATGACAACAGAACGTACAGTTTGGTAATGAAGAACATATGGACGGTGATATAACGTCAGCTGACATAACTCTGATACATATAACACTGCTTTTGTCTTATTTTTATTTTATTTTATTTCTTATTTAAATACACATAAAACTGCATAAAATCCAAATATTAAAAACTAAAAAAAATAAATAAGAAGAGGCATCAGGCTTATATATTTAACTGCCATTTAATCTGTGTATGTGATTTACTAAAATGTGTAAAAGTTAACACTTTACAATTATAATCAGTTAGGGTATTTATTTGGCTTCACTCCTGTTCTGCAGGGTCATAGCTGAGGACTTTTATTTATTTTATTATAATTATACTAATTTATTTTTAACTCTAGTGACATTTTTTAAATAACTTAACAAATACATTACATGTTCTACATTTTTTAATGTTAATTTGCAGGATTGGAAATGATTAACAACATAAATATGTTTTTTTGTGCAAATGTCTGTTATTATTTATGATTTGGGGGTAAATTGAGTGCAAACATGTGGTTATTCATAGTCTGCACCCAAAGCGGACTCTCTCTCTCTCTCTCTCTCTCTTAAAGTCTGCAGAAAGTCCGCTTGAGGCCCTGGTGGACTGGTTAAATTGTGGATTTGGGGCCCTAAGCACTCCCAGACTTCCTGGGAACATGCCCGCAGAGTATGTAAGTGTGGTGGGGTCCGAACATTTGGATTCAGCCCTGGTTTTTTGGATAATATCTGTGAGCTGTAAAAAGTCAAGCGTGCCCACTCTGCAGCAAAATCTGGGGACCAAAATGTCCCCAGAAGTAGTGATGGCCAAATGAAGCCTCATGAAGCATTTTCTTTATTTCCTGAGTCCACTAGATGGCGCTCATGGTTGAAAGAGAGAGGCTCAAAGAATGGCAATTCAGTGTGCTTTCAACCTTTTGTTAAACAAAAAGCACCATCTAGTGGGCTCGGAAAATAAAGAAAATGCTTCATGAGGCTTCATTTGGCCATCACTAGTTAATCACAATATAGATCAAATGTTCTGCTCAACAATTCTTGTTCTATTTTTATTCAAAGAACAAAAATGTGCACAATGGAATAAGGGACAAATGAGGTGTAGGAAAAGCATTTTTGAATATATACAATATTAACACTTTACGTTACCTTTGTATGGTATGTCCCTAACAAGGGGGAACGCTCTCACAATCCATGTCTGAACAATCCATCCCTAATTAATATTATTAGAGGCAAAAAAGTTGAAATAATCAGCGGAACAAGAATTAAGATTTGTATAACATTAGTGTGGCTGCTGAGGCATCCACATTGAGACATTGTTGGTATCTAAAATTAAAAGCCCAAAGCCATTTAACCTAGGAAAAATGTTGATGTTGTGAATATCTAAAATGTTCATTTCATTAATTACAGATATCTGCATTACATAATCCAGTCTACCTATTTGTGAAAATGGCTTGCCATACACTAACAGGCCCAATGTGGTTAGTTTAGCATCTATTATCAATCTAATATCCTGCTGCAATCATAAAGACATAATCCTGTAGCCTAATGACTGGACTAAAATGTACAGTAAGCTTATAAAGCAACAATTTGGTAACTTGAAGTACCAGCACTGCATTCTTGTGACTTCACATATTGTGCGATTACACAAATCATTCCTGCTGGAGTTACAAAACACAGTTCATCATGCAGTAGTGGTGGCTGACCACTGGAGGGCGCCAAACCACAGTCTTAGGTTTACAGTATGTCATGTACATTACAGATTACAGCTCAGTCTGTTACAGCAAATACAATGTCACAAACACACATCATGCAGAACACACTATTCATCCTCGTTTCCTTTATATCTCAATTCACAGGGTACATTATTTAAAAAAAAAGAGAAAAAAGGAAGATGATTTAAATATTATGTCTCACAAATATCAACACCTTGTCCAACCTTGAAGCAGATGGGCTACAGCAGCAGAAGACCACACCAGGTGCCACTCCTGTCAGCTAACAACAGGAAACTGAGGCTACAGTTCACACGGGTTTTCTCACCAAAACTGGACAATAGAAGATTGGAAAAACCACATTCAGATGGAAGCATGGATCCATCCTGCCTTGTATCAACGCTTCAGGCTGCTGCTGCTGCTGCTGCTGGTGTAATGGTGTGGGGGAGATTTTCTTAGTACCAACTGAGCATGGTTTAAACACCACAGCCTACCTGAGTATTGTTGCTGAGCGTGTCCATCCCTTTATGACCACAGTGTACCCATCTTCTGATGGCTACTTCCAGCAGGATAACGCACCATGTCACAAAGCTCACATCATCTCAAACATGACAATGACTTCACTGTACTCCAATGGCCTCCACAGTCACCAGATCTCAGTCCAATAGAGCACCTTTGGGATGTGCTGGAACGGGAGATTCTCATCATGGATCAACTGTGTGATGTCATCATGTCAATATGGACCAAAATCCCTTGTTGAGTCTATGCCACAAAGAATTTAGGCAGTTCTGAAGGCAAAAGAGGGTCCAACTTGGTACTCGCAAGGTGTACCTAATAAAGTGGCCAGTGAGTGTAGGTCATTTATATCTGTATTCATGGCCTTAAGGTTGTACTACTCATTTAACATGAAAGTTTGTTGAGTTTATTACATAAAAAGCAGGGTTAGATTAGATTTATTTTCATCCTTTTCTTCTTTTTGTAATGCTGAACCTTATTTGATCGTCAGTTAATCTTTCCACATGCAACCGACCACTGACTGGATCAACATGTGAAGGGGCCCCAAGGTATTAATAAGCTTTGTGCCGTTACTGAGCCTCTCTTCCTCCCACTCTCTGTCCATTTGTGGATGTATTCTGTCACCTTGCCGGAGACGGATATCTCAACCATTTGCTAGAGACTCATAAATTAAAGCGTGTTAGCTGAATCTTTCTTCTTTTCCTTCTTTGTTTGTTTTTATTGTTAGAACCCAGACAAAATGAGAAATGCAAACAAAAAATAAAAACATTATCATCAAAATGAACTACAACAATATTGTTTCCATTGTTTTTTACTGAACGAGACCATTAAAGGGTTAAAAGGGCCTTTTAATGAGGTATTGTGCCATAGTGATGCATATTCCCAAACAAATTTGCAATTAATCAGGTAACCACAACACGCAGTGAACTTATCAACACATTCCACGAGTTCTATCCCAGACCTTTTTACCACCTTATTAAACCTTAACTGTTACGGTTTCTTTTTTTGTATTTTTATAAGAATTTTCCCAAAGCACTTTACTGGTCCAAAAGCTTTCAACTCATAGCTCTATGATACTTTTGAGCTCTTGTGGTTGTAAACACCCACATTGACAACAGACGTAACATTGTGACATTACTTGGACGCCAGTGGATATTGCTTTGGGTTTGGCTCTATTAGCTGTTTGTGTAATTAATCTGAGTTCTTTGTGCGCCTGGAATGAGAACACAAGCTCCAGTCAGTCTCCTCCAAGAGCTCTGGTACAAAGTGGTTATGCTGTTTGTTAACTTATTGATCTCACATAAAGTTGCAGAGTTTTACAATTCAAGATAACGGTATCCATTACCATAACATTTATACATGTTGTTATTCTAGTGATCAGCAGTTAAAGATCATACGAAGACTTTTTAAGCCCTTAAGGACTAATGGAACGTTTCAATCTCGGAGCAAATCCCTGAAAACCATCGAGACTGCAATTAATTAAAAGTATGTGAAACTTAATGCCCACCTCACTGATTAAAACCTGGCGTTTTACTCAGGTCGCTTCATTCATGTTGAACATATTGAGGCAGAAGAGTTTCCTAATTTCTTCCAGAACATCCAGCACATATACAAGACACACACAGCAAGTCGGTGCCAGGAATGGGATTATTATCTAATGTTGCCACTTTGCCTCAGAGACCCGTCTGAGATCTGAAGGAAATTCAGTTAATGTGTGTGTGTGTGTGTGTGTGTGTGTGTGTGTGTGTGTGTATAGAGGTTGTAAAGGTGGGGGAACGGATCCATAAATGCATTTCTGAATGTGGTTACATGCATGATTGTAACTTCCCCACAGCTGTGATACATATTACTGTGATGGTATTGTAGTAAAAGTTTTATAATTACTCTAAAACACCCCAAAAAAAACACACACACACACACACACACACACACACACACACAGTGTTCACTCACACATACAACTGCCATCTGCTATCGGGTCGCTCCATTTGCTTTGATTCAGAGTGTTTTGAAGCTTTCTCTAAGGGTTTTTAGATCAGTGCAAACCAGAAGGAACCCGAATGCACCTGTTACAGAGCAGTATGTCTAAGGCCATTTTCAGGATGAAGCTGAAAGTCATAAGGTGTCAAAAGAGAGGCGGGGACTTGTCACAGACTCAAGTCATTAGTGAGGTGACTCAGCACTCTACTTCAAGACTTTTAACTCGAATCTGACTTTAAAACCAATGAGTCGTGACTTTACTTGGACTTCAGCCTTTTGACTTGGAGTGACTCTTTGTTCTCCCCAAACCCAGATGTCATTGTCTCCGTGTCACTTTCCTGACAACAGATATCCTTTGAATCAACAGCAGCCGATCACATTATGTGAGCAGCGTCTGTGTGCAGCGCAGACTTGCAGAGAGAAAAATATTGACGTGTTTAGGACTCAAACACAAAGTTTAGGTCTTCAGCTTGACACAAGACTGGTTGGTTCAGACTCGGGTCTTGACTTAAGCATGCCTGTCTTGACTTGAGATTTGACTGAGGACTTATGTGTGTTGACTCAGGATTTGTTGCTTTTGACTTTGGACTTGTTGGACTCGATATATAACTTGCTGGTCTTGACCTGAGGCTTTACTTTTCACTTACCTGTGTTGGCTTTGGACTTGTTGATCTTGACTTGGAACTTGTGGGTCCTGGGACTTGATTTAGACCTTTCTGTCTCGACTTGACTTGGGATGTACCTTTCTTAAATTGGGACTTGTTGGTCTTCACTTGGGACTTGACTTGGAACTTATCCATGTTGACATGGGACTTATTGCTCTTGACATGGGACTTGTTAATCTTCACTTGGGACTTACCCTTGTTGACTCAAGACTTGTTCTTAACACTTGACTTGTCGATCTTCACTTTGGACTTGGCTTGGCTTGAGACTTACCCATATTGTCATAGGACTCGGTGCTCTTTAAATGGGACTTGTTAGTCTTCACTTGGGACTTGGCTTGGGATTTACCCATGTTGACTTGGGACTTGTTGCCCATGACATGAGACTTGTAGATCTTCACTTCGGTCTTGGCTTGTGACTTTCTCATGCTGACTAAGGACATGTTGCTTTTGACTTAGGACTTGTGCTTGACATAGGACTTGATCTTGACTTAAGGCTTGCTAGTCCTAACTTGAGACTTTACTTTTGACTTACCGGTGTTGGCTTTGGACTTGTTGATCTTGACTTGAACCTTGTTGGTCTTGGGACTTGATTTAAACCTTACTGTCTTGACTTGATTTGGGATGTACATTCATTGTCTTTGGACTTACCCAATGTTGACTTAGGACTTGTTGGTCTCCATCAGGGACTTGTTGGTCTTCACTTTGGACTTGGCTTGGGGCTTACCCTTGTTGACCTAAGACTTTTTGTTCTTGACATGTGACTTGTTGGTCTTTACTTACTACTTGTATGAACATAATTCTTAAGGATAGGCTGACCACAGGGGCCAATCAGATGGCTCGGTAGTCATACGTCTCTTTGCTCTCACCCTCTGGCCTGATTTAAACTTTCAGAGTTCAAACTACTGTCTGATGTCACCAGGTGCATCTGGGAAATGTCACAGAGTTTGTAACGGTCTGTAAACATGGTGAAATGCAGTTGAAGTTGAACAGGCCTCTTCTGGCTGCACCACAGACTTTGTTTCTGCACGGCTTTGTACTCCTGATTAACTCCAGTGCGTCCACAGCTGGGACTCAAATGATGATGAATGTGTTATTTTCAGCTCGCTTTTATTGAGATGTTCCCTTCACTCAGTCTTTTTGTCTGTTTTTGTTTCCCCTCACTCTAGTTCAACATATGAGGGCACAATCTCATCTGCTCATCTCATCTCTCATCAACTGGAGCCTGCGTTCCTACAGACGGACCCTTTAGAGGTGCTCTGAAGTTCTGTAGGAGCACAACAATACCAGAACATAAGTTACTGATATACAGGAGTTTAGAGATGTATTAAAAAAAGTGAAGATACATAAACTTACTGCCTTCTATAGCAGCTCCAGACAGGAAAAATACAACAGTAATCAATGGGTGAACAGGTACAATGTGCAGACAGGCAGGCAGGTATTGAGTAGGGTTCAGGTATAGGTACAGGGTACACAATACAGGTACAGGGTGCAGGTGCAGGTTACAGGAACAGGGTAGAGATATACATGCAGGTTACAGGGTACAGGATACAGGTTACACATACAGGGTTTAGGTTACAGGTTACTGATTACAGGTATGGGGTACAGGTACAGATACAGATATAAGTGCAGGATACAGGTTACAGGAACAGGGTACAGGGTACAGATATAAGTGCAAGTAACAGGGTTCAGGTTACAGGTACAGGGCACAGGTACAGGGTTTGGGCTACAGGTTACTGATTACAGGTATGGTGAACAGGTAAAGGGACATGGTACAGATTACAGGCACAGGGTACAGATACAGATACAGGTACAGGGTACAGGTTATAGGCACCAGTTACAGAAGCAGGGTACAGACATAAGTGCAGGGTACAGGGTACAGGTACAGGATACAGGTACAGGGTACAGGTACAGGATACAGGTACAGGGTACAGATACAGGATACAGGTACAGGGTACAGATACAGGATACAGGTACAGGGTACAGATACAGGATACAGGTACAGATACAGGATACAGGTACAGGGTACAGGGTACAGGGTACAGGGTACAGGTACAGGTACAGGTACAGGGTACAGGTACAGGTACAGGTACAGGTACAGGGTACAGGGTACAGGATACAGGTACAGGGTACAGATACAGGATACAGGTACAGGGTACAGGGTACAGGGTACAGGTACAGGTACAGGGTACAGGGTACAGGTTATAGGCACCAGTTACAGAAGCAGGGTACAGACATAAGTGCAGGGTACAGGGTACAGGTACAGGATACAGGTACAGGATACAGATACAGGATACAGGATACAGGTACAGGTACAGGTACAGGGTACAGGTTATAGGCACCAGTTACAGAAGCAGGGTACAGACATAAGTGCAGGGTACAGGGTACAGGTACAGGATACAGGTACAGGATACAGGGTACAGGTACAGGATACAGGTACAGGGTACAGGTACAGGATACAGGTACAGGCTGACCAGGGGCAGTTAGAGATGGGCTAACAAAAATACTCCGGGGGATGATTGGAAGATGAGCAACAGGTGAGCAGGGGGACGTAGGAGTGACAGGATTTGTGGAAGAGTCTGAGGGCATCTGGTGAACGGCTGAAGAAGTTCCTAAGAAATGTGAGGGTCTGGGTGAAGTGAGAAGTGCCTGGGACAAGAAGACAGACTGGGACAAGGGGACAGACTGGGACAAGGGGATAGACTGAGTAAAACAAAAACAACTGAGACAGACTTTGTAACATTAGTAAAGACACATGTGCAACATTATATAAAAAGGTATTTTCTTTCTTTGTTGTTTTTGTTCTTCGACCACGGTTAGGACAACAAACCAGTGTCATCATGATGTGTCACTTGCTCAGGTTTTGTGTTGATGGGTAAAACCAGCACGTACAGAGGACAGCACAAAGACGTCCAGCTGCCAGTTACTTCAGCTGTTTCAGAGAGGACAGCTTGTCATGGTGAGTGACAGATGATGAGAGGGCTAGAAGGACACCACCTGCTAATGTCCAAATCACTTTTTAAGTTGATTCGATGGCCAGCTGGTACCTGACAATTTATTTATAAAGTTGTATCATGTCAGTGCTATTTGGTCCTGTTCTCTGTACTGATCCTTTCTGATTTCTGTTGAACTGGGTATGGTTACAGTTTCTCTCCTTCATGTTAACATCATGTCCTAGTCATGGCTCCCTTTGCAACATCAGGAAAAGTAATGTAAAAATATCAAACCACTGCTTTCTATTGAAACCTAAATGGACCTCTGAATATATTTCACAAGAAAATGACAAGTTGAAGGTTTCTGAAAGTCTCTCTGGTCATCCAAACTCTGCATCGCTCCCACTGACCTCTGCTGAGTGCAAACAAAAGAAGAATGAAGAGTGAAAAAAAAAAATATTTGTCTAAATCCAGTCTTTGGGTTATTTCAGGGTTAAAGTGGTCTGGCAGCAGCTTCACACCACAAACTGAGTGTTGGTTTGAAATAGTATTTTTTTTTTTTTTCTTTTTTGCTCTGTGGTTTGGATCATCCCAGTTTTAGCTGGAAATTACAGTTTACATGCCGTCAGTGGAGGGCAGCCCTCAGGACCGGGGTTTGGCTGAGAAGGAATGGTGCAGCATCACAGCAACTGTAGCGCTCACTGACACAAGCATGACAATATGGGCACAGCTGTCTACCATAATTATTGTTGATTTTTGGGAAAACAAAAATAAAAAGAAGATTCCCACAAACCAACAGCAGGAGACTGACAGTGTCAGGGTGTATATATGGCTGCCTGCAGAAAACTCAAAGCTGCACTCATCAATAGATTTATATGAACAATGGGTAAAATGACTTGAGCCTCGGTCCAGTACCTTTGGAACCAGCAGTAAGCCTTCAGACATGGTACCTAGACCCTCGGTGTGTTCAGACAGTCCTCTTAAATGTGGGCGGGGTTGTTGTCACTCACTGCTCCGTCCAGCACTCGCTGTATTTCCTCATCAGCGGTGACACAGATGGAAGTCTGCACCTGGTTTATCGTCCACAGAACGAGGCTGCACGCCCACATTTTCACAACAAAATAGAACAGGCTGCAGTGAGAGTCTCTCTCCATGGGATATTTAAAAATAGCAGCTTTGTGCATTTAGTCCTTCTCAGGCAAGCTCAGGGGTTTAGTGTTGCTGTAGCCCACAGGAAGTGAGGATTAGAATATATGACCTTCACATAATCCGCTCCAAATGAATCTATATTTTTAAAGTCATTACTAAAAGTGTGTGTCATATAGAAACTAAAGTGATGGTCAAAGTTGTCACAGTGAAATTTAAGGTGTGCTGATGGATTCACGTCATCAACTCATGCATTGAGTAACATTACAAGTTAACATTCCACCTTAAAAGTTGCCGGCAGTCGGCCCAGTGAATGAAGTTATTTTTTCTCAGACTCCAGCTGCTGTGAGAGGCAGCAACACATCCTTTCATTTTATAGTTACAGTTTACTAATAAAACTCTCCACAGTATGAACAGTGGTTACATGAGCCTCAAAACCAGACACAACTCAGCCCTGAGCAGAGTGAGCGTCCTCTACTGACCAATCAGACTGCAGGGTTCACAGCTCCACCTTTTAGTACCAGATCTGTGTGCTAGTGATGGCCAAATGAAGCCTCGAGAAGCATTTTTTTTGTTTTCTGAGCCCACTAGATGATGCTTTTTGTTCAACAACAGGTTAAAAATACAGTGTGCTTATATTGCCATTCTTTGAGCCTCTCTTTAAACCATGAGCGCCATCTAGTGGGCTCAGAAAATAAAGAAAATGCTTCATGAGGCTTCATTTGGCCATCACTACTGTGTGCTAGGTACCCCAACAGAGGAGGGGCCAAACATGGGGACGGTAAGGAACGGTTCTGTTGGTGCCAACTTTTTACAGCGGGAACGGAAAAAAAGCATACCAAACTGAACCGTACTGCTCAATGGAGACGGGGCTTTTGTGTTAAAGGTTTCACTTTTAGACATGTTCACACAAAAACGATCCGCTGAAAACTGAATCGTTCTCATTTTCATTTTGAAAAAGTTCCGCCTTCAGACGATAACGTTTTGATAACAATCGGTGTGCACATGGGTCCGCAAAAATGACCAAAAACACTGTAGTATACCTGCCAGGCCAGTAGTTGGTGTTACATTGTAATGAAACAACACGCGCCTGTGCACATGCGCTTCCTTCTACAGAGCGGCGATGTATAAACAAAATGGCAACCGCACAAACATTTGTCTGGACAGGCGACGAGATGGAGTTGCTACAGTAAATCTACACTTTGTTGGGGAACGATCAGCCAAAACGCAACTAAATTTTACCATTTTCGGTTGAAATCGTTGTCGTATAAACAGGACCTTAGTGTCAAAGCAACAGTCCAACTGCGAATGATTTTTTAACTCTGCACTTCTCTGAGCTCTACAGCGCATTTCAGCATCTTTTGTCTCATAAATGCATGAGTGTAGAAATCTTTTTCTACCAGTCAGTACAAGCTCTATAGTTGCCAGATCTATTCTGTAATCACAAGCTAAAAGCAAATCCCAACTCCTATTACACAAATGTCACCTTTATTTGGATTCAGCTGAAAAATATCCCTGAAACACCTTCATGTTTTTGTGCAAGATGAAATCCACATTACAGGTCACCTAATAACAGCACAGCAACAATAATAATACACTTGGCAGCATCTTTGGTGTTTCCCTCAGGAACTGCTCTTGAGAAATTTTTATGTTTATTGCCCCCCAACAGTGAGATGAAACATCAGCCCTTGTATTGGTTGTAAGGCATCTTTTTTAGAAGCACGGAGTAAATACAACAGGCACTCATCCTCCATCCACAGTCTACACACTGCATTCAGCTGGAGTGTTTTCCACTAAGACACAGAGCCAGCTGTATCCACCCTATTTATGCAGCAGCAGCTTAAATATAGCCACATACAGAGCAGAGAACTGGTAATTGTGGCCTTAAAAGTGTCTTTTTATAGATGTTTTTCAAACAGAGGGTAAAGACTCTGTAGCAAGATGTATTATTTGCTGCAGTGAATAGATATAACAGACAGGCTGATGATGTCAGCTGCTATGATAGAGCTGAAACAGTTTTATAGGGGTTGGAGGCACCAGCTGCTTTAGACCACACACGCGAAAACAGATCACTCATGAGAAGCTCTATCTGAGATCCATCAATCTCTATAAAGTACCTTGGATATGGAAGTCAAAAGTAACTGTTATTGTCTGTCTGTCAGTAGTTTTGGTGATGTTAAAGCTTAATTAATTTGTTGATTTTTTGATTGATCCATTGATTGAATTTTTCTTTCCAGTTGGGGTCAGCAAAACACCACATGAACATAACATTGGCCCCCTTTATTAGTGATGGCCAAATGAAGCCTCATGAAGCATTTTCTTTATTTTCTGAGCCCACTAGATGGCGCTCATGGTTTAAAGAGAGAGGCTCAAAGATTGGCAATTTAGTGTGCTTTCAAACTTTTGTTGAACAAGAAGCGCCATCTAGTGGGCTCAGAAAATAAAGAAAATGCTTCATGAGGCTTCATTTGGCCATCACTACTCTTGCCCACCCTACGCGGACTTCCGCCCCCTTAACTACTGTTGTTGTTGTGGCTCGGCTCCCCCTGAGGCCATGGGCATGAAAGGATGGCTGTTTTCCAGTCCAACACATTCTCACTCTGACTTCGTCACATATTGACGTTTTGGACTTTCCACGTCCACATACGACGGTGCAAGGTACCCTGGGTGTGTTGGTTGTTGATGTCCTTTGACGCCGTGTCAACTTCTGACTGTTACATGCATTGTCTGATTACTTATTACGCTTCCGTGTCCTTAAGTAATGTACAGTTTGTATACAGTCTCTTTCAAAATAAAAGCACTACGTCAGAACAACACCGTGCCAGCTTTTTGTCATCAACAACAAATGCACATGGCTGGGTTTAGGTAAAAGGAACAGGGTTTGACTTTACAATCTGACAAGAAGTGAACACGACCTCCCGGGTGAAAGTCGTGGTTGTTGGACTCATCTACCACCTCTAACGCCCGCCCTACTCGCACTTAACTTATGTTGTTGTCCCGCCACATTTCCCCCGATGTGAAAGGATGGCTGGTGCCGGAAGTCACTGCCCACTATTCAACAACTTCGGAGTGAGACCTGGTTGCAATAACACACCTGATGTCTCAGCCACATGGCGGCGCACACAGTGAAACTAGCAAAATAACATTTTCATCATTTATGTTACTTTATGAAATGTTTGTTGTGAAATGTGGCTGACAACACTGGAGCTGTCATTTCCATTCAGATGATTATTGCAAGTTTTTGAGTCTTTGCAAGCATGTGTATTTCCGCCCACACAAAATGAATGCACACAACAATGATGCTGTTGGCTGTGGTGGTTCCGACTGAAGAGTAGTGAATGATGAAGGACATCATAGTCAGAATGACTGAGCTGGTAACTGCACCTGTTGCCGAAACATAAGATGTTTGCTTTCCATGAAAATGAGAAGTGAACTTAAGAAAACACGAACTGCTTGATAAAAACTAGAAGTATGCCAGTATGTGATTTAACAGCTGACGCATTCTGAGTGATCATTTGTATCAGTGTGTGTGTAGAGTTCTCACAGTGACGGTCTCTTAGTGGTCAGCAAAAAGAGGATATTTGTGAGACATAATAATAAAGGTGTTATTCCATGTAATGATTTCATTTGCTCATGTTGAGGAGCACCTACAGATCACCTGTTAGTGTGTATGTGATGGTCCAGACAAGACCAGTTCTTGACTGAAAGACACATGAGGAAGTGGGAGAGTTGTTGTAATGATGGACCTGTTTGTTGAAAGCACTCTGCTGGACTATAAAGATAGTGAACACTCTCTTGTCAGTCAGAGACCCTTCTGTTGTTCTGCTGTGTATGTGTGAGAACACTCTCTCCACAGTAAACACTCCACTGCAAACTGAAATGGCAGGAAGATTTTTACACAAGGTCGTCTGTAGATGCTTGTGAAGCTCAGAGACTTGTCATACAAACGTCAGTCTGCTGCAGGCGTCCATGTTTTCCAGAGTAGATGTGCTGGGACACATTTAAATCAGAAGTCAGAAATACTGAGTCAGAATTATTGACTCCTGCAGCTAGAAGCAGTTAGCAGCTAACTCAACAAAGAAATTAACGGGTCCTACTGATCCCAAAAAGCTATGAAAAAATAAAAATGCATACCAAACAAAAGTTTAGGTCTCAGGTTAATTATCTGAGGGTTTACCATGAGTCCCATAACACTAAGTCAACTGATTCATTGTTCATAACACTGAGTTATCATTAATTATGGGGTGGTGAAACACACCTGTACAACAACACCTGTATTCTAACCTTAGTGTCAGTTATTGTGATAAATCTGAAAACCGTAGAACCTAACTCTGTCGGGGTGGCACAGTGGAACACAAATATTCTCATGCAGACCTGCAGGTGATCAGATCAAAATGTCCCATCAGAGCAAGTGTGGTCTGACAGCAGGATTAATTAATTATCTCATCATGTAGACTCCACTGTAACTCCTGTATTTCAGCCATTCATCAGTTTTCTACAATACCACAAAGACATGCCGCTTCATTTATTTACCAACTATAAAAATGATCTATTTTACCATATTGTTATATTTACTCTGAGTTTGTGACTCAGGCACATATGGCACAAGCACAGTGGTCAGTGGCGCACACACCCACGTAGCCACGGGCGTGCCTGGATGTGCCATCTAGATTTCAAGCTGGCACACCCAGAATAATCATAAGAAATTTATGGGTTAGTTAAAAATCCTAATATTATTTCTTATTACTTTGCACACTATTAAAATGAATTGAATAAAATAGAGGAGAATGGACTACAGTGGACAGAGAGACTGCTCAGTTGAGCTCTTTGCCAAGTTGCTGACAGCGGCCCCGCCCTCACATACAAACCTGTTTGTTGCTGATGTCATATTTGACCTGTCTGACAGCATGTATGTCAACGTCTTTGCTGCCGACATCGGAGTTATTTGACCACATGGACGAACCAGCCAGAAAGTTCACATTACAGACTCTCAGTTGAAGGACCTGAACCGGCTGTGTTGGAGTTGTTCTTATCCCAAACATGAACTCATTTCTCTTATAATAACAGGCTGCACTGATGAGCTCTTGTTTTCCACTATTAACCGGATCAAAACAAACAAGTGGGAAGCTAACGTTACGCTCACAGGCCGACTGAACAATTTGCCTCTTCTTTCATTTGAAAAGGAGCCGACAGACACTTTAGATCATGACGACATTATTTCACTCAAGACCAAGCCCTGACGTCTGGTGTTGTGACGCTGTGGCTCATGTTTCTACTGAAGTCAAGTTTTTGTATAAATTGTGCTTTTTGATGGTATTAGTCATTTTTATGATGGGACCTGCTGGTGCAGCCATCTGTTTTCTTGGCTGAGGGATTTTTAATGTAATGAATACTGATGGCCAAATGAAGCTTTGTGAAGCATTGTCTTTATTTTCTGAGCCCACTAGATGGTGCTCATGGTTTAAAGAAAGAGGCTCAAAGAATGGCAATTCAGTGTGCTTTCACCCTTTTGTGGAACAAAGAGCGCCATCTAGTGGGCTCATAAAATAAAGAAAATGCTTCACAAAGCTTCATTTGGCCATCACTAGTAATGACAGCTTAGAAATGAATCTAAACTTTCTGCGATATTGATGGATCCATGATTTCATAATTTATGTAAGTGGCACACAGTGTATTTTTGCCATGTAGTAGCATTGTGCAAACAGCCCATAGCCTATTAACCTAAAAAACTCACAGCTGCGTCGTTAGCTTGCTACTAGCCTCTCTAACTCCGCCAGGACGGCGACGTCCTCGCCCCCACCCCCTCTCTGTTAAATGGTATCTCCCAGGCGCACTGCGTCATCAAACCATGTGATGTTTGGTGTTGCCGGATTCAGGAAGCTCTCGACTTTTCAAAAATAACATTGTTTTTATCGAAGTCATGTCATGCCATTTATCGATGGGAAAAGTTAAAGGATTACTCGCGATCTTATGCGGAGCCGTCAGTGGACACGTAGCTGTTTTATAAAAGGTAAGAGTCTCACTCCTACCACTATTTATGGCTGAGATATACCATCTAGAAAGTGGGATCATAACTTTCACGTTTCATATGGCTTTATTTGGTGATATTTTATGGTGTTTCTGTGTCATAAACAACATCAGCTATCATAATCACACCTGATTTCAATAAGGTACAATGTCTGAAGCTGGCTGAGTGTTGTTTGATCACTGACAGTACTGTTTTGAAGCCGAGTGACCCACTTGTCATTTGGAGCTCCGCCTGGATCTTTTCATGGTAAAAACACTGTAGAATGGTCATACTTTGAGCAGTCTTCTTCAAATTTGAAACAAGTGTTCATTGATAGTGTGCCTACAGCCCCACAGTGTCATTTACCTGCTCAGATGACGCCACAGACAGTTATTCATCCTGAAACACATTTTTTATTTTATTTTAGGCAAAATCTTCAATTTTTTACTGACTTCAGAGGCCCATTACTCTGTCTCTGTATCACCTAGAGTGTTTCTGACACTTTCACAAGAAACTTCAGGGAATTTTCTTTCTGGCAAGACCTCATGCATGCATGTAGTCAGAGCGGTTCAGAAGCTACAGTCATTTTAATTTGGGTATGTCATTTTAGGCGTTTTCGCTACAAAATGGGGCGAATCTGATGTGATGCAGATGCAGGTAATGTTGCAGATGTTGTAGAGACAGACACATGGAACATTTGTGGTAGAGTTTGACGGGATGGTATTAGGAGGAATCAGTAAGTGTGATCAGGGCAGCATGAGTTACAACCACTCAAACCACCTCTTTCAAACAGTTCGCGTTACGGTTTTCAGTTCAGAGGAGGACCCGAGTGCAGACTCAGTAGGCAGCTTTGCAGTTTTTAGCAAAAGGCAAGCTTTAATATAGCTGTTCAAATATTTCCAAAAAGGCAGGCAACTCAAAATCCAAACTAAAAAACCAAGCAGGTAAAGACGTGAAGACCAGGGATGGATGCATGGTGATGGCAGGAATGACAAACACAGAAGATACACAGGCGGACTGACAAAGAACAAAGGGAAACACACAGGTATATATACACAGAAGACTAATCACAAGGACGAGACACAGCTGGAGGAGGAAGACTTGGGCAACAGGAGGGAAACAGGGATTGGCTGACAACAAGGGTGGAGCAGGCGAGACTAATACAGAACAGGTGTGAAGGGAAGACTTAACGAGATAGGTGTGACAGAAAACAGGCGGGAAAACACACAAAGACAGGAAGTAAAACCAGACACGACACATGAGGAGAATATCTACAAAATAAAGCAGGAAGCAGATTAAACATGAGCTAAACAACATGAAACAAGGAACACAACCAGAAAAACTCAGAAACAAAGTCCACAAGATAACAGAATATGAAACCACAACCCAGGATCATGACAGTTCGTTGTGTAACACAATGATCTCTGACTTTCTTACACTTCCCTCTGGCAGGAGGCCGTGATCCACGAGGACCAAAACCTCATGCTACAGTATCAGTCTCTTCAAGACTGCAGTAGGCGGCAGTAGCTCAGTCCTTAGGGACTTGGAACCAGAGGGTCACTGGTAGCGACGGCCAAATGAAGCCTCATTAAGCATTTTCTCTACACTGAATTGCCATTCTTTGAGCCTCTCTCTTTAAACCATGAGCGCCATCCAGTGGGCTCAGAAAATAAAGAAAATGCTTCATGAGGCTTCATTTGGCCATCACTAGTCACAGGTTTAACTCCCCATATGGACAAAGTGTGAAGCGTGGACTGGTAGCTGGAGAGGTGCCAGTTTGCCTCCTGGGCACCATCAAGGTGTCCTTGTGCAAGGCACCAAACCCCTAACTGCTGTGGGCAGCCCCCTCACTCTGACATCTCTCCATTTAATGCATGTATACTTCCTGTTTGTGCATGTGTGCGTATTTTGGGCCTGTGTATGTATGACAACATTTCCCCTCAGGAATTAATAAAGTATCTTCTTCCTCTTCGTCGTCTCTGTTCTGATTCAGGCTGTTGCTGTAGGTTGTACATGTAGAAACAGAATAAGTGTAGACAAGACATTCCCATTCAATTCAACATAGCAGGAAGTCAGAGTGGGCACCATTTTGGGCCAAGTTTTCACATCTAACTTGTGTACTCACGATTTAGGGATTTATTTGACCACAATTGTTGCTGTTTGTTGGAGCAGTGGACTGACTAACTCCATGACTGACAAGACAAACTAAGATAGTTTTAGTGACTTTTATTTTGTTTCTGTTGAGTTTAAATGAAGAATAATAATAATAAACTCTATTTATATAGCACCTTTCAAGAGCACAAAAGTCACAAAGTGCTTTACAGAGGCAATAAAGCAAAAATATACACATACACATAAAAAACAGTAAAGGTAGAAAATAGACAGAACATGTATATAAAAAAAAAAAAAAAATCAAACAAAGGCAAGTCTAAACAAATGGGTCTTAAGCTGCTTTTTGAAGGTGTCCACAGTGTCCACAGATCTTAAATTCAGTGGGAGAGAGTTTCATAGTTTAGGTGCCACAACCTCAAAAGCGCAGTCTCCTCTGGTTTTCAGCCTAGAACGAGGAACTACCAGCAGGCCCTGATCTGAGGACCTCAGAGACTTGCCGGTGACATAAGGCTTCAGTAGATCTCTAATGTAGGCCGGTGCCTGACCATGCAGAGCTCTACATGTGACCACAAGAACTTTAAATTGGATCCTAAATTTGATGGGGAGCCAGTGGAGAGCAATTAAAATTGGAGTCACATGAGACCTTTTGTGGGACCTGGTCAACAGTCTGGCAGCAGCGTTTTGGACTGCTTGTAGGCGATCCAGAGACGATTTGCTGAGGCAGGTAAAAAGAGAGTTGCAATAATCCAGACGTGACGAAACAAACGCATGGATCAACATTTCCATCTCTGCTTGAGACACAATGGGCCTGAGTTTGGTTATGTTCCTCAGCTGGAAAAAGCAAGAGCGGATCAATAACTTCACATGTTGGTCCAGAGTCAGAGCCCGGTCCACAGTGACACCAAGAATTTTTACAGATGATTTAACCACTGAGGTATGAAAACCTAGACCTAGACCATCCTTGATCTTAGGGACAAGACTTGGAGGGGCAGAAACAAGGATTTCTGTTTTGTCAGAGTCAAGCTGCAAAAAGTTACTGGCCATCCAGTTTTTTATAGCTGTCACACATGAAGTGTGTTTTACAATGTGTCAACAAGGCAGCTAAGCTAACGTTAGTCATAGTTTGATGAAAGACAGAAACTTTGGTCAAACTGACCTGCTGAACCATCGCTGGGCAACATTCATCACCTCTACACCCCATCAGCACGAGACACTCCACAGCTTTACTGGCTGCTCGAAAGGCAGGGTTTAAATCTGGAGGTGACCGTGATGGTTACTTTGATGCTAATACTTTTGTACTTTTACTTGAGTAAGACTTTAAATGCAGGACTTTCACTTGTTACACAGTATTTACACTGTGGCATTGCTACTTTTACTTAAAGGGATAACACATATTTCTCCTCTCACCTGTGGTGATAATCAGCACTCAGATTGTTTTGTGTGAGTTGCTGCATTTTGGAGATATCGGCCTTCTCTCTAATGTAATGGAACTGGATGGCACCCAGAAAAAACTCAACATCCAGACCCAGTTACTCAAGATAATCCACAGACATTGTTACTGGCCTCTCATCCATGAGTAGATGCACACTTCCTTCTGTGCATTAATACAGTTGGTGGATGTACCTGAAAGAAAATAGTTCCGACATGAAACTGCTCACAACGAGGCCTGTGGATTATCTTGAGGAGGCAGGTCATGATTTCTGGAAAGAGACATTGATGTTGAGTCATTTTTGGGGGCGCTTTGAGCACCACGAGCTGAATGCCATCTAGTTCCATTATACTGGAGAGAAGGCAGACATCTCTACGCCCGATATCTCCAATCTTAGTCCCACCACTGCTGGTTGATGCTGGTGTCGAGAAAACTCAGACCATATTGAAGTGAAAGGAGAAAACCACAACTTAACTCCAGAAATACAAAGCCAATGATTTTTTCTTTCATTAGATGTTAGGGTATTATTAGTCAGGGACATGGTCAGAAGGGATGCTTTGCATCCGTGCAGCCAGTTATAGATCGATTATAGATGAACTACGACCTCCAGCCCTGATATTCATTACTGGTGTATTGTGTAACAGTTTGACTCAGTGGACGACCTCTGATTCCAGCAGTCGCCTTAGTATGAATGAAGCCCACATTGCTATTTTGGAGTGCTACGCACATGTAAGGAGGTAATTATTAACACACACACACACACACACACACAAGCAGATGTGGGTCACAGAACATTCAATTCTTCTACATGACTTTCATACTAAGAGGTTTCCTGAGAGTTGCTGAAGAATTGGACCTGCTGGGAACTGTTTTGTTTTGTGCTGTTTTGTTTGTTTGTTTGTTTGCTTCTTATTTGTTTGTCTTTGATATGTAAAGCATCCATTAAACCTTCCAGTAACACGTTCTATGAAGACCACATCTATAATGTGTTATAAGGTCATTCATAGTGACTTATAATGCATTTATAGTGCTCTGTGGCTGCACTCATAAACACACATGATGCTTATTTACGCATTACATAAGCATAAAACGCCGAGTCAAAAAGACCGCAAAAAGCTTTGTGACAGGAAAAAATATGTATGTATATATATAAATTCACAGGTATGGCACAGGTAAAAATGAACTACCTGTGGGCAGGCGGCGGGTGAGAACAAAAATATAAACTTTTTTGTTTTTCAGACAGTAATATTTTGACATCTAAATCACTTTTATCAAAAAATAAAAATAAAAATAATAAAAATTATTATTTTGAAAGTCAAATGTGACCCCGTGGTCACATTGGTCACCGACGTGGAGGACTCCAGCCATGACACTTTGCAGCCCGAGGATGAGGTGGCAGCCTACATGGAGTTGGGATCCTTTGGAGGTTTGATGGTGGTGGAAGGAGCATGCTAACATGTTTCCTAACCTGGCAGTGATTGAATGTTTTCACCATCCAGTCAAAGACACGTCCAATTCAAGAACGGAGAACCAGCTGCATGTGAGGGACTGGAGCCTGGGTGTTGAGTGACTTTATTAACAGGTGCAGCTTTGACTCAGACATAACGGCAGGTAACAGGTCAGTTCTGGCACTGAGCTTTACAGGTATGGGCGGGTGAGGGTTTGGACCTGTGCAGGACTCTGGTCAGGGTCTCACATCTGTAGCCTACAGATGTTAATTTAAGAATCCTCACATCCCACATACCGCAGGTCTCTGTGTTGTGATATACTTAAATAATTCAAACAGTCCAGTGTTAATGTACAATAGACTCTGTATAGTTTATGATGAATCTATTTTTGCCTGACTGAACGTCATCATCAGTTACACATTATTTATTTTGTTATCAGAAAAGAATTTCAAATCAGACAAATGAAATCTAAATATCTGAAAATCAAGGAAAATGAAAAGTTTACATGAAGCGTCACATTGTTGTGTCAACATCTAAACCGGGGTGTCCAAACTTTTTTGAATGGGGGCCAGATAAAACAACCATTATTGTGTAAAGGACCACATATGGTATATTTTGAAAGTCAAGCCGAGGGCCGATTAAAATTGGTCTGCGGGCCACAATTGGCCCCCGGGCCAGACTTTGGACATGCCTGATCTAAACCAATAAGCTATTTCATCAGCTGAGAGCCAGGCCTTTCCTATCAGTCTTGCAGTCAGAGGAAAACTGCAGCATCTGCCTCTACAAACAGCTGCCGCCTCGACTTCGTCGGAATATTCTTTGACACTTTTTCATGACGTCAGAGCGAGTCACGATTGCAGTGATCAAATCTACGCATCTCGAATGAGTTTACCTCCTACCAACGAAACCGTCAAACGTTCGTCATATGAAGAAAGCTCCTCATATTTTCCGTAAGTGGCTCCATCTTCACACAACCTGAATAATACTGTGACTTTACCTTTGATGATTGCTATAAATTCTCTTTATCTCTCTCACCAGTGACAAATCAGACTTTTGTCAGAGTTTCAGCACGAGAAGTCAACCATTCAGGTAAGACAGATATGGCGTTTTGCCAATATACCCACCCAGCGACAGGAAGTGTTGCTTTCCAGAGGGGCCTCCCAGTCTGTCCCCTCATTGTCCCTCTTAATGCCGTGTCAACAGGGCCAGGCGGCTTTTTGTGCAGCACAGCCGTCAAACAGCAGGGAAATCTCTGTCCAGGGAGACATCCCCTTTTGTAATGGGTCAAAGGTCATGAGTGAGGAGGATGTCAGAGGCTGGAGTCAGCACTTTGGCCCCATGTGGCTACATCATGCTGTTGACAGCCATGAATAGTGAGGGGCCGGCAAGGGAGGGCCCACCGGCTGCAGGGAGGAGGGGAATGAATCATGTATTCATACAGATGTACTGAGGACATCTGGGACAGACAGATCATCCTTTGAGTTCAAAACTGTGCACTACAAGGTGCTGCTCTGTTACCAATAAATTATATCCTGTTCTGTCAATCTGACTCTAGAACCTCCAATAATATACTGTTCCACTGCACATTACACTGTGACACAAGTCACTGTGGAATATAATGTTAAACCATTGGCCACTATAATATTCCTTTACCTTCTTTAATGTAACATATAGCACAAGCTTTATTTATTGTAGCATATTGCACCGTTTACTGTCAAACATTATTCCATTTTCTAATATAGTAAACCTCTTTGCAACCTAATGTACTGCTAATATTATTACTAATATACAGTGCCCTCCAAAAGTATTGGAACAGTGAGTCCAATTCGTTTACTTTTGTTGTAGACTGAAAACATTTGGGTTTGACATCAAAAGATGAATATGAGACAAGAGATCAACATTTCAGCTTTTATTTCCAGGTATTTACATCTGGATCTGATACACAACTTAGAAGATAGCATTATTTGTAATGGAACACAAAATTTTTAGGTGAGCAAAAGTATTGGAACATATAAACTTAAAATAGATTAAAGTGAATGAGACTTAATATTTAGTTGCAAATCCTTTGCTTTCAATAACTGCATCAAGCCTGTGACCCACTGACATCACCAAACTTTTGCATTCTTCTTTTGTGATGCTCTTCCAGGCTTTCACCGCAGCCTCTTTAGTTGTTGTTTGTTTTGGGGGGTTACTCCCTTCAGTCTCCTCTTCAGCAGGTAAAATGCATGCTCTATTGGGTTTAAGTCTGGAGACTGACTTGGCCAGTCTAAAACCTTCCACTTCTTGCCTTTGTTGTTTTGGCAGTGTGTTTTGGGTCGTCATCTTGCTGCATGATGAAGGATCTCTCAAACAGTTTGGTTGCATCTTTCTTTAAATTAACAGACAAAATGTTTCTGTAGACTTCTGAGTTCATTTTGCTGCTGCCATCATGTGTTACATCATCAATGGAGATGAAAGAGCCCGTCGCAGAAGAAGCCATGCAAGCCCAAGCCATGACATTACCTCCACCGTGTTTCACAGATGAGCTTGTATGTTTGGGATCATGAGCAGATCCTTTCTTTCTCCAAACTTTCACCTTTCCGTCACTTTGGAAAAAGTTCATCTTTGTCTCATCAGTCCATAAAACTTTTTCCCAGAATTTTTGAGGCTCATCTCTGTACCTTTTGGCAAATTCCAGCCTGGCCTTCCTATTCTTCTTGCTAATGAGTGGTTTGCATCTTCTGGTGCAGCCTCTGTACTTTTGTTCATGAAGTCTTCTGCGAACAGTAGATTGTGATACCTTCACTCCTGCCCTCTGGAGGTTGTTGCTGATGTCACTAACAGTTGTTTTAGGGTCTTTCTTTACAGCTCTCACAATGTTTCTGTCATCAACTGCTGATGTTTTCCTTGGTCTACCTGTTCGACGTCTGTTGCTTAGTACACCAGTGGTTTCTTTCTTCTTCAGGACATTCCAAATGGTTGTACTGGCTATGGCCAATGTTTGTGCAATGGCTCTGATTGATTGTCCATCTTCTCTCAGATTCACAATTGCTTCTTTTTCACCCATAGACAGCTCTCTGGTTTTCATGTTGGTTCCACCTCTAAATGCAGTCTGCACAGGCAAAATCTATCGTACCCAATCTGAAACTGAGCTCAGACATTCAGTGCTATTTATTGTTTGAATAATCAATGTAGTTGGGAGACACCTGGGCAACAAAACACACCTGTCAGTGACATGTTCCAATACTTTTGCTCTCATGAAAAATAGGGGGGTTCAAACAAAAGGTGCTATCTTCTAAGTTGTGTATCAGATCCAGATGTAAATACCTGGAAATAAAAGCTGAAATGTTGATCTCTTGTCCCATATTCATCTTTTGATGTCAAACCCAAATATTTTCAGTCTACAACAAAAATAAAGGAATTGGCCTCACTGTTCCAATACTTTTGGAGGGCACTGTAAATCCATATTGCTAATCGTTGTGTACACACAACCCTGATCATGGGCAATATTTCATATTGGGCAACACATACAGGAAGCAAACGTAGCAGCATATGCCGACAGGGAGGTGACGCCGGGGTGCAAACCGAGTTACCGCTCCCATCTCTGGTAGAATTACAGAGATTTCTTGTCTCGCTCTTGTTACGCTCATAAAGCCAACTGCATTGATTATACCTGACACTTACAGATGAGGGGAAAAACATGGCTCAAACGCATCAGGTATAAAACACAGCTTGGTGGTTCCCAATGTCGTATTTGTCTTGGAACATGGCCACATGTGTCCAGGACTTGGCCTTGTTTCATAAAATGGGACAGTGGAGCTGCCTCACATCAAGCAAGGTACAAGGAGTTCTTCTGGGTTTTAGTGATGTGTTGTCATCTTGCCAAACAGAGGCTTGCTGCGTCCAACAATTTCTGTAATTTTCCAAAACCAACAATCTGACAATCAGGTGCACTTAGCAATTAGCCAGAATGCAACACTACAAATACCTTCAGGTAGAGACTAATTTAGAGTGTGCCTCTTTTTCCTGTATGATTCACTGGGTCTTGCCCTCTCAATGACAGCAGGCCACTTGGATCAGGTACAAACTAGTAAACTAAGACCTTAATCAAACTTTATAATCTTACTGTGTGAGATAATCCTGAGGTATCCATTGTTTTTATGATGAAATCCTTCAGGTTCTAGATGTCACCAGGCCCCGGCTGATCTCGGCTCCGTGTTCTGGTCCTGTCTGGAGTGTCTCGCTCTTGTTGGTGGTATCTTCATGGCCTAGAGGTGACTCCACTCTGACAGAGTCCATGACCTTCTCCTGACACCCAGACAAATGAATTCTTTTCAAATAAAAACCTACCACTCCATCATTGTTTCAAGGATGGGTGGAGGAGGACATGCATGGCTTATTTGAACCAACAGCATCTTTCCAGTTGTTCTACCACAACATTTTTAAGGTTTGGCAAGAGCTTTGAAATTATTTTGAACAGGAATTCCCCTCTCTCTTTTTGCCCTACCACCACCCACTCTGACCAGCTCTGGTTATTTGCTTTAGGGCCCTGACACACCAAGCCGACGGTCAATGTCTGGCCATTGGTGATCTTCTGTCGCCCTAGCGTTTGCGGTGTGTCCCCCACGATTGGCTCTCGATGGCCCATCTGTGCTTTTTTTGGCCGATTCAGCATGTTGGATTGGCGTCCGAGCTGGATTGGCAGTTCAGCTCAGCGCAAGAGAAGAGTAATGGAAGTGAGGAAAGTAAACAAAAGGCCAAGGTCAAGAGGGCCAAAAGAAGCTTGTTATATTAGGTAATTATTTTAGACATTGGGCTCTTTAGGAGAAATGGTTTATGATTGTTTGTGCTACTGTTCGCTCCCTCACTCGATCCTTTGTTCTTTCAGCACCCGATTGTGTTGTAAATGTGCCTTGAATCCATCCTGTCGGTCCTCCATTTTCCCTTTTTGAATGACAAATACAGACTACCACCCCCTGCTGGTACTGAGAGTCATTGCCTCAAACACAGGCGTAGATCATACGTGCTAGTTGGCTGCTGGTTGGAGTCTTGTCAAAGTGCAGGTGACAAAGCGATGCAACAGTCGTCCTTTGTCACCGCTAGTTCTTTGATGTTGGTTTGGTGAGTCTGGGCCTTTAGAGATTTAAACTTGCATCCTTTGCATTGGAGTCCTTGGTTGGTGAATTATACATAAGACTGAACACTGTAATTATCCGCCAATATATTTTATTTCTCACAGTATGTGAGCACACACAAACATCTGCCCACAGCAGCAGCTCAACCACCAGCAGTCCACAGGAACACAGAGTCTGTAGAAGAGAGAGTCTCTTGTGTGCATTCGGAGCTACAGAAGAAACCCTGAGGCCAGAGGCTCCCTCCGTCACTGACTGGCCAACTGGCTCCCAGCTTCTGCATAAAGCTCCATTGTCACTGCAGATGTAGTTAGGCACCATGATAAATCCAGTGTTGTTGTTTGCCATTAGGTCCGTCTCCGTCTCCGCTAACCAGATGTTTAATTTCAGTCATTACACAGTGTGTGTGTGTGTGTGTGGGGGGGGGGGGGGGGTTGAAAATGTAATGTGTGGTCGAGCCTAACAGATATAGTCCATTGGCGTGGCTAGTATCAGCCTATTTTAGCCCATCAAGGATAAATTAGCTAAGTTTCTGTGTTTGAGGTATTACATAAAGTGAACACTGACAAGTTTATTTTTCAACTGTTATATGGTCCGCTTTGTATGTTGTTTAGTCATAAAAGTAAATGGTAAATGGACTCTATAGTGCTTTTCTAATCTTTCAAACCAATATGTCACATTCACCCATTCACACACACACACAGTCACACACTGGTGGCCGAAGCTGCCGTACATGATGCCACCTGCTACTTAGTAATCATCCATGCACTCACACACCGATGTTACAACCATAGGAGCAATTTCAGGTTCGGCCTCTTGCCCAAAGATACTTCAACGTGCGGACTGAGGAGGAAGTGAAGAACGAACCGCCAATCTTCCAATAAGTACACGACCCGTTCTGCCTCTGAGGCACAGCCAGTGAAAGTGATGAACACATTTTGGGAACCCTTATCAAATATCCATCTTTATATTACGTCTCTGTGTCTCTACGTTTGTTTTTTCTTTTGTTTTTCTGTTTTGTTGTTTTTCTATGTAAATCACCTTTGAATATCCATGAAAGCGCCACATAAATCCAATGTATGATCATTACTACTGTCAGCATCACAAGCTGGGTGCCATCTGGTTCCATTATATTGGAGAGAAGGCCGATATCTCTACGGCTGATATCTCCAAAACTCTGCAACTCACATGAAAATGATCTTGACGGCACTACAAGTAAGAGGGAAAATATGTATAGACCATTTCAAACTTGACAACATAAACATTCTAATGGCTCCCTTGGTACTTCCTGTTAGAATGTTTGTTAATGCAGTAACTGACAGGAAGTGCACAGGGACCAAAGCTGTTGCCCGAGCAACAGAGCATCAGTGAAACGGTCAGTATCTTGGGGGTGAACTGTCGACTTACTTTAAACCAAGCCATGACGTTTCCCAAAACCTTAGGTGACCATATTTACAAACCTCCAAACTGGGACCCTTAAGTGTACGGCACGTTTATGTATGCACATGGCCTAATGTTAAAACCCGCCAAGCGCCAATGGCGGGTAAAAAATGAGTTTGGCGTGTCAAACAAAAACACACACCTGCCAGTGGCCGATGGGAAATTTTTAATTGCATGTGGGGTTTTTATGTGCTTCAACCATTTCTGCCAGCTCTGTCAGAGTGTCAGACTATTTTGACCTTTGCGGCTTATTGTACGTGTGCCGGGAACACATGACATCAGCTACTGAAACTTGTTTCCCGGGCATTCTATGGTAACTTCTGAGCGAGATGTGGATGAAGATGAACATGTTGGACTTGGACAAGAAGAACAGACAGTTAAATGGAGCACAAATGTCACATGGCGTTTTATTGAAAAATAGAAACTAGACGACGCTGGCAAGCCGCGGTCATGGCTGACCTACGACCCCCACACCAACACAATGAGCTGAAGCCTTTACCACAAGCACACCAAAGAAACACAGAGGACAAGGTTGGATTTTCCTAAAGTTGGATTTTCATACGTATGGTAATTATTTTTAGTCAAACAAAGCATGATTTTTTTATTTGGCTGGTGAAAAATATGTTTGGCCGGTAAATTTTGGAGGTCACTAGCCAAAGGCAGATGAGTTAAAAAGTTAATTTTACGCCCTGTGTATGCACCATAAGTTTTCAGCAGGATGGGAATCATTGTCAGCACTCAGCACACCAAACAAACAACAATTATGTTGTGTTTTATTTGAGAACTGTATATAACAGCACTATAACACACAGCTGTACAGTCACTGGATCGAAAGCTCTGGATGTGATTCACCAGATAGGCAGTGTTTGCCCCGCTTTTAGCCACTGTTTATGTTCGGCTGTCTTTATTCATTTATTGGCTTTTTTGCCTTTATTTCATGGGACAGATTAAGCATGACAGAGGGAGAGAGAGGGGATGTCATGCAGCAAAGGGCCGCAAGCTGGCATGGCAGCGTGTGCAAAGAGCAGCATTCGCATTGCTGGATACTTAATGTGAGAGCGCCCCGTCAAAAACTTTTGTGTGATGTCATTAGATGATCCTTATTTTTCTGCAGTCCATCAAAAACTAACCAGTCACTGAAATACTCCTACAATAAAATAAAATAGAGTAGATGTTCAGCTAAAGAAATAATTGTTTCCAGTCATATGCAACATTTAACTGGGTCTGTGTTTTCACAGCCATGTTGCTCAAGAGCTGACGACCTGCCATCTAATCTCCAGAGGGTGCGTTCATCATCTTCATCTTGTAACAAGTTAAAAACACTTGAGTGCCATCCCATACGTTGACTAGTGAAGGCTTGTTGGAGTCGTATCCTCTGCCTGTCCAACAGAGATACTCCAGGTGACGTGTTGGCGTGCGGGGTTTCCATTCGCACCTATGCAGAAACCAAAGTGTGTGTGTGTGAGTGTGTGTTTGCAGACAACCTCAGCGCTATGTTTTTGTGTATGTCCCTCAGGCAGCATTGCGTGGCCTTTCACCACCTGTCAGTGTGTGGAAACACACACACACACTCACACACACACACACACACACACACACACACACACACACAGGCTCAGCCCTGGGTTACTGGGAAGGTGTGAATGGAAACCCTACATTTCCCAAAGCAAACAACACCTGTCAAGTTCACACTAGCTGCTCATGTACAGTGTGTGTTCACACTGGCTTCACGGGTGAAGTGGCACACACACAAACACACAGATGAACCTCCAGGATGCATTGGAAAGTATGTGTGTGACACAGAGGGAGAGAAAGAGGAGGCTCTGTCAGTGTTTTGGTGTCAGCCATGATGGATGGGGAACAGGAACATATGGTTTGCTATTGTTAGCCAGTAAATCCCCCCATACTGTTGAACTGCTCTCTGAGATAGGCCATGACTCACAATGCCACTGAATGTAGAGTGAAGGAGGATAACATGAGCCACCTGTGGCCCACCATAGAGCCAAGATTGTCAGCCGAGAGCTCTCTGCGTACGTGTGTGTGTGTAGATGTCCTCATGAGCACAGAAACAAAGAAAATTCTTGAGTGAGAGCTACAACATGGAACAAAAGGATTGTTTCAGTCAATATTTTCAGGTTGACAATGATCCAAATGTGTGATGTGAAAGGTGTCACAGGACCATCACCTGCCAGCTGGACATTAATGTCATTAGACGCTGATATATCTCGTGCCAATGTGATCTTAACGTAGAATAACAACATTTAATCATAAGGTACGGAGAACAAAACCCAACGTCTGCAAAACGTCATGATGTAAACCTCTATACAATGACAACTTGTAATGTCGTTTGGCACCTAAAATATCATGAACCCAATTTAATGTTTGTCAGACTAAAGCAGGATTTATACTTTTGCGCCGAATCGACAACTAACCACGCCGTGCAGCCTGACATGCACCGCCCCAGAAATCTTTAGTCTCATTAGTATAAGACAGTTGTTTTGTCGGTGAATGTTGTGAGTTGTAATGGAGCTGAATTTTGTAACGTTACCTTTGTTACATGTTGCTGTTGTTCCAGGTTTTATATGAGAAGAGGAAAAGTCCGCTAGCTGCTAGGCTAATTTATACAATGTAAAATCCCATAGGCTTGTGCTAATAACGTTAGCATGTTGTATTTGTGGGGAAAATGTGTCACACCCTGAGGTCCCCATCAAGGTCATGCTTTCCTTGTTTTCAGTTTTGTTGGTATTTCCTGTTTTATTTTGATACTCACCCCTGTCTCTTGTTTCAGGTACTTCACTTCCTGCTCCTGTGTGTTTCCCTCCTGTGTGATTACCTGCCCCGCCATGATTGGTTTCACCTGTCCCTCATTACCCGTCCTCCCTTGTGTATTGAGTCCACCTGCTGCCGTTTGTCTGTGCCAGTTCCTTCTCAGTTTTCGAAGCACGTGTTCCAGCCATCTCTTCCTCGTGTTCTTTCAGTTTTTGATCTGATATTTTGCATATTTGTATTCTGCTTAAATCTCCTGCCTTTGTTTGTATTTTTGGACTGTTTTTCCTGTGCGCCACGTACAGACATCTGGTAGCAGCTGAGCCATGGCTACAGGACGTTTCCATCAGGTTTCTATCATATGTAAAGTGGAAATGAGGTGTGGTCGTTAACTCTTTGGGTAGCATGAGTTTGTCAGGAAAAAGGGTTCATGAAACCTCAGTATTTGTGACTGCTAGTGACACTTTTCACACAGTCATGTATGTATATGTGTGAGTGTTCCTGTAAGGGCAGTGGAAGGGTGAGGGTGGCAGGGGGTGGCGGGGGGTGGGGGGGGTCTATGTGAACACACCTTGAGACCATATGCAAACCACATGTGCTGAGAAACGTCACGTACCATGGTGAAAACAACACATGCACATACAAACATAGGTACAGGCCGCCCACAGACCATAATATGGGTTCGGCACTTTATGGTTACAGGATGTTAACGAGCCAGAACTCTGTGATTCAGACTCATTTCATCCGGTACCACAATGAGTTGAGGTCTACTCACATGTGCTCCAACTTCCTCTTCCTGGTCTTATTTGGGACTTTGGACCCAGGTGACACGTCGCTGCTGATCACATTTAAATGACACTTGAATGAATGAAGCATTTCTTCAGCTGTTTAACGCTTCTACATCTGCTGTAAGCTTAAAAATTTAAGTTGAAGAAAATCACAACTACTGATATCCCACTGGATGTTGCAATGATGCCACAGGTTGCCTACCTTCGCCCTATGTCATAACGTACGCCATAGCCTGACATGCACCTCCTCAGAGATGTAGCTACACGTTGCATTGATGCAGAACTCCTGTCTATTTATTGAAGCTCAGTGGAAACAAAGCTTTTATTTACTTTAATTTCACAGATAAGTAAAATAAATTATGAAGACAATAAAGCCTCCACACAATAACATTTTAAGTCGTGTGTGTGATTTATCCTGGCTTCATATGAGCAGAGGAAATCTCTGCCAGCTGCTAGGCTAATTTATACAATGTAAAATGCCATAGGCTTGTGCTAATAACGTTAGCATGTTGAATTTGTTTGGAAAACATGTTTAGTATAAGACAGTTGTTTTGTCAGTGAATGTTGTGAGCTATAATGGAGCGAATTTTGTAACGTTGCCTTTGTTAAATGTTGCTGTTGTCCCTGGCTTCATATGAGTAGAGGAAAAGTCAGCTAGCTGCTAGGCTAATTTATACAATGCAAAATGCCATAGGCTTGTGCTAATAATGTTAGCATGTTGTATTTGCTTGGAAAACGTGTTTAGTATAAGACAGTTGTATTGTCTGTGAATGCTGCGAGTTATAGTGAAGCTGATTTGTGTACTTGTGTTTGAAACTGTCTCTATTAAGCCGTGTTTAATGTGTGTTTAATGTGTGTTTAACGTGTGTTTAATGTGTGTTTAATGTGTGTTTTTAATCAATCAAATTTTACAGCACTTCACAGAAACCACAGTTCAAACCAGTGTAAATGTTTATAACAGCGTTGGCCAGTTGCGTAGACTCCGGTGTAGGCTCTGCATAGAAACGATGCACAACTATAAATCCACCTTTAGTCACACACACAGCAACACACTCATTAAGACATCCACAAATGTCAGTGAGTCAAACATCAGTTTGTTTTGCAGTGCCATTAACAGTTGAGGTGTATCGTACCATGTGCATCATGTGCACATATGTTATGTGATGTTTTCATGTATGGTGTTAAATATCTGAAAAACACATACAGCCCAAATTGTGTTTATTTATCAGGTGAAATATCCAGAAACTATGCGTGCAAATATTTACGCATTTTTCTTAAATGTAGCAGTGCTCCATGTGTGTTAACAGTTGACGTGTGTTTTGTGTGATATGATAGAGTTATATGCTCACTTTTGTTTGTAAGGCTGAATAAACTTTATTCTGTAAATATGTCATTAATTATCCACTATTATCTTTAACTGTACGAGGTAAACTCCCCCCACGTTGCTGCAGACCCAAATTCTTCGGAGCAGTCGGAGTTTTCAAACTGTTTTGTTGGGGGGTTTTTTCAAGACAATAAAGAGACCTGTAAGTGGATTCTATAGAATGGCTCATACATTATATGTCCAAATAGTTTCATTTATTACATAAATGTATGAAATGATATTAAACTCGCAGACGTCCTGCTGGCACACCTGCATCTGCAGGAAGCCAACATGGCATTCCAGCCCCGTGGTTAAAATGCTGGCTACAGGCAGTTGGCTGGTGATGAAGGTGTTTACATTTCCTGATGTAAAGTGGGGTGTGTGAGAAGTCTCTGCTGGCATCATCTGACAGTCTTTTATTTTTCACTGGCTCAGGAGACGAGAACACTTTTTTTTTATTTGAAACGATACAATCACTGCAGTGTGTGACGGCTGAGATGAAGAAAGGTGAACTCTCCAGCACATTCAGTTTTACTACAATATTAATGAGACCGAAAAAGTAGATATTTGCCAGTGAGATGAGAACTTTTGGTTAAAAATAATAACGACTTTGAATGTGTTTTTCTGTCACTTTAGAACAGTTGGTGCTTTAGTAGAGGTCGTACACATGCTGCATCTTTAACCGCCTGGAAAATGTGAGGTTGGGCGCTCGGCGCTACGTCTGTGCCTATTGTGCAACTTTAACAGTCACCATATCACAGTTTATTTACCTGAAACCCTGAGTGCAGAGCTGATCTTCTTCCAGGAGCAGTTTGTGTGTCTGTGGGACAGATGTAAAGCTCCGAATGATCACTTTTTCCATATTTATCACAGACTGATATTTACGGAAGAAGGGAAAGATATCTGTCGGCTGTGATTGGTTATTCCTTGTCACATGACATGCGGCGTGCGCTGCTGCATTCAAAAAGTTGAACTCGGTTTATCTTGAGGCGCACCCGGCGTGCCCTGAAAAACGCTCTGGCGGTTGAGTGCGCCTGCTGCACGGCTACATTAGCCCCTTTTTCACTGCCAGATTTTCGGCGAATGTTGGGCTGTTTTGCCAGCAAGCTGCGAGCGTTTAGACACACAGAGCCAGATTGGCGAGTTGATCCAAGGTGCCCAATTTTCCGTCGACATATTGGCGGTACTTTCTTGGTTTAAACAGACCTTCCACCACGGGAGGGGCTGTTGATGTAAAGATGAGCAACTGGGGAGACAAGGAATTGCGCGCCCTCCTTGTCCTCGCAAACGAAGAGGCCATTAACCGTCAGATGACGGGGATGGTGAAGAACGGGCCAACTTACGAGAGAATCACCGAAGGACTGACCAGCCGTGGCTTCCCTCCCACGTCACTGTTTACGTCACACGCTGAGCTACACGTTTTGTTACTTGCTCACGCCCCCCATTGCCCCGAAAAAGGCACATTCTGTATAAACAAAAGTAGGTAGGCGGCATTTTGCTGCACTCCCCGATTTTGTTTTTATACTGCCAATGCTGAAAAAAGACTGATTGGGCTTTCCTGCAAATTTGCACAATTCCTGCTTCAGAAGGGCTTTTGAAAACAATGAATTTAAGGGCCCGAAAAACGCTCCATGTGTACCGCCCCTTATATGATACGATGGCAGGGACAGGTAGATCAAAGGCCTGGAAGGAGGTCATGGATGCCGTTTAACAAAAGTGGTTTGATATGAAACTTGACAGTGTAGGTAACAGTGTCGGCTCCATGTTGACGCAGAGCCAATGCCATAGTAGCATTGATTCAATGCCGAAGTATAAATTCCGCCTTAGACCGTGTGCTATAGGTCTTTCAAAAGGGCCCTTAGAGGCTGCATCTAGTGGCCATCTTAGCACACATCATTATAACTGAACAAAGACAGAGCGTCACCACACATTTGCAGGTCTAGTTGTACAAGAAAGTAACTAACACACACAGGGGCCATTTTACATACTATTAAAGTCCCTCTGATACCAAGCAACAGTTGGACTTTGATCGTGACTGAATCACAAAGGGCAGATCACTGGTGCCCAGCTGCTCTCTGTAGGCGGGAAACCCAGCATGCTTCACTTCTGGCAAAAGGCCAATCAGCGATGTCACAGCAGGTGGTTTCCATCAGCTCAACACCTGCTGTGACATCACTGGAGGTGAGCTCACACCTTAATCCAAATGCATTAAAGAAATAAGGATGAATGACTGTCGATCACCATCATAATTAATGGTGAACAGATAGCCGTATATTAATACTGTTCCCTGAGTGTGGGCGTTATCAGGCTTCAAACAGCCGCACTGCTGATACCCAGCTACAATAATGAGCCAGTCAGAAATGTTTCTTTCTTGTCTCTGTTTCCTGTTTTTTACCAGCCTGGGTTGAAAACACCACAGGCTCATGAAAGCCGTAAAAAAATTCAAACCACATTTTATATTAACTGAGAACAGAAACACAACCGGCCTCCGCTCTTTGTGCGCCTTGTCAGTTGACATTTAGCTGATCCCGGGGAAAAACACAAACGCAAATAAGATCTGGCTCCAGCTGCAATGTTCCGACTTACTTGTTTTTGTCTTTATATTGTGTCTGTGCACAGCAGTCTGATGACATTACACAATAAATGAATGTGACAACCACTTTCCCAAAGGCTTGTACTCTTCTATGAGGCCAGGGGTTAAACCCTTCCAAAGCCATTACCCAGCTTTTATTCACAAGATAGAGTTACGATGAATCCTCATGATGTAAATGTATTTCACATATTATATAAAGTAGGTTCAGACTGACATGTTATAAAAACACTGGGTCTCAGAACAGAATGAATTCGTGTGTTCACAGAAGGAAGTTTACTCGTATTTCAGCATTCATATGTTAGTAGCTCCGACCTTTTTGTAGTTTCTAACAAAACCTGACTGCTCATAGTGCCTGTGTAAATAACATACTGCACATAAAAGTTGCTTGTCATTTTTAGAGGGTCTCTCCGATGATGCAAGCAATGTGCTCATCTGCAGCAGAGAGCTGTGAGTGGGAGGAACCTCCTGTAGCTGTTGTGTTTTTTGAGTGCACGTGCGTTTTTTATGCATCTAGTTTCATGTCGAGCTTTTTTCGTGTAACCTTTTGGATGGTTCTTACAACAGATGACAGAGTTAATGGTAGTGATGGCCAAATGAAGCCTCATGAAGCATTGTCTTTATTTTCTGAGACCACTAGATGGCGCTCATGGTTTAAAGAGAGAAGCTCAAAGAATGACAATTCAGTGTGCTTTCAACCTTTTGTTGAACAAAAAGCGCCATCTAGTGGGCTCATGAAATAAAGAAATGAGGCTTCATTTGGCCATCACTAGTTAGAAAATAAAGAAATGAGGCTTCACTTGGCCATCACTAGTTAATGGCACCTGTTACTAGTGATGGCCAAATGAAGCCTCATGAAGCATTTTCTTTATTTTATGAGCCCACTAGATGGCCCTCATGGCTTAAAGTGAGAGGCTCAAAGAATGGCAATTGAACAAAAAGCGCCATCTAGTGGGCTCAGAAAATAAAAAAAAACGCTTCATGAGGCTTCATTTGGCCATCACTAGTCTCACTCACCAGACCTTTCTCAAGAAAAGAAAGGCCTGGCTGCGCCGACTCTCACTTTAAGATTGGAGAAAAAAACTCTTTCAGCCAATCACATTCATTCTTGGCGGTGCCACAGCAACAGTGCGCTTGAAAACTGCTACACAATTGGAGGTGGTAGGGCGGGACTTCAGCGAGTGGCTCGTTCTGCCCAGTGAGAGGCTGATCTATGCAATGAACTTCCGCCCACTCAGACTAGGCCATCTCTAGTTAACGGCACCTGTTACCTCATTCCAGGTCTTTGATCATGGGCGGGGGTGTATGCTAATCGCTAACTAGCAGTAGCACACTGTGAATTTCCGATTAATTGACATTCACGAACACACACAAGCGCCTACGATCAAGTCCATGTTTTCCACGGTGTTCATGAATCCGGTGTAGGTTTTTAGTACTGAGGATTTTTATGTGCAAATTTACCAACACATTTCCGAACATTTCATGAACGAGACCAGCTGTATTTCTCCTGGCACAACAGTGACTCTGGAGTGTACTGAGCATCTGTTGGAAAGTGGATCGTGCTGCAGCCATGCTTTGAGATCTTCAGGGTTGGTCCTAAAGAAAGCAGGTCACTGCAGACTCTATATAAGTAACATGAACCATGAAGGATGAAACTACGAACCCTTTACAGCCCACTGTCTTGTCCACGTACAGCGAGTGTGTGATACACAAAGAACAGATATCACTTAAAGAGGCTGAGTAGAGTTCATGGGTCCTGCAGGCCTGGACAGGGGCAGAAGAATGTCTGCTTGATATTGTAAAGATTCTGCAACACTGCTGTTGGCGACACTGGCGCTCACTCTTACAGCCTGTGGTAGAAATATGGTCACGGTTTGGTATTTTCAGAATCCTCAGAGTCCCTTACATTCGACATGCTCTATGTGAGGAGCCTCTGGGTTTCTGGAGGTTGAGATGAAGACCTTGATGATGGTCCAGAGTCTCCGTGGTAAATAGTGGGAACCACTGGTTACACAACTTTGTGTTGTGGCCCTGGTGCCATAATTATACTGTGTGTGTGTGTGTGTGTGTGTGTGTGTGTGTGTGTGTGTGTGTGTGTCCCAAGTGTAGAATTACAGATGAACAGTTTTTGAGATATACAAAAGACACACGTACAGACAGAGGTTCAGTGCTTTATAGTAAGATGTTTAGAATAAGAGAGACGAAATCTGTGGTTAATAACGATAGGCGCGTTCGACATGAACTGCGCTTCACCTGGAAAGTGGACGAGATCAGGCGGCGGCAGCAGCAGCAGGGGGCGGTCAAGTCGTTTCCAGCAGCCTTTAGTCTGTACAGTAAATTCAGTGTCACACACGAAGTTTGGGGATCAGACGACTTTGTGAAAATATTCCTGCACAAAATATTTCTAATTTATCATGCGCAAATTATATATCCTGTGTGTGCATAAAACTTCTTCACACATGCATTAAATATTTCTCAAAATATGAATGACCTTTATTTAATTCTATACATGAATGAATGAATGAATGAATGAATGAAGTGCCACCCACTGTTTATCTTGAAAAACCAACATCGAATATTCAAAAGCTGGAACTTTGTATCATGATCATAACCTTTATTGAAACAGGGAAGGCCACAGAGAGCAGGCTCCAAAGGGCCCCAGTGCACACTATTGTGCACATATTGTCTCAATTCAAAGAGAGACTTGACACCGGACAACATTAACACACATATTACCCAGCAGTCACCACTGCGTTGCTGACAAAAATATCAAAAAGAGTAAGAAATTACTAATTTAAATTGAAAAGTTTGTATAGCGTGTTTATAGATTATATAGCTCACACAGAAAAAAGCATATAATTTTGTTTTACGTATCTGTTTACTAAAAAAAAGAAAAAAGAAAACCGTGACATATTTTTAAATTAATTTTCTGTTTTTAATCATTCCTCTTTGAACACAGGAATATTTCCAAGGTGGCAATCTGAACCTCTTGCAAGGGCCCGCTCTCTGTGGGCCCCTCCACCCCCGGGTCTTTATTTAAGCCCGAGCTTTTTTCGTGTAACCTTTTGGATGGTTCTTACAACAGATGACAGAGTTAATGGTAGTGATGGCCAAATGAAGCCTCATGAAGTAATTTCTTTACTTTCTGAGCCCACTACATGGCGCTCATGGTTTAAAGAGAGAGGCTCAAAGAATGGCAATTCAGTGTGCTTTCAACCTTTTGTTGAACAAAAAGCGCCATCTAGTGGGCTCAGAAAATAAAGAAATGAGGCTTCATTTGGCCATCACTAGTTAGAAAATAAAGAAATGAGGCTTCATTTGGCCATCACTAGTTAATGGCACCTGTTACTAGTGATGGCCAAATGAAGCCTCATGAAGCATTTTCTTTATTTTCTGAGCCCACTAGATGGCGCTCATGGTTTAAAGAGAGAGGCTCAAAGAATGGCAATTCAGTGTGCTTTCAACCTTTTGTTGAACAAAAAGCGCCATCTAGCGGGCTCATGAAATAAAGAAAATGCTTCATGAGGCTTCATTTGGCCATCACTAGTAACACGTTGCTGCACAACACTGTTTGGTGCGCGAGGCGGTCGCTCCCCGCTGCAGCTCAACAGTCAAAGTGCTGCATGTTAATAACCAAAATACAAATAAACAATCGAGCTAACAGTGAAAAATAAGATATAAATATGTGCTAATATACTTTCAGTAACTTGTTGCACACGTGTTATAATAAGCATAAAAATCAATAATCGATAAAAAAAATTCAAATTCCCTTCTTCAGAAGATCATACAGTAAATTTACTTTATAAAACAATAATAAAATGTATAAATTAACTTTCTAATTGCACTTGAAACTCTGGACACAGACACCAATATTTATAACTGTTTTGCCAACCAGTGTTTTTATATTGGTGTTTCTTTTGTTTGTTATTATTTATTCTTCTTTTGTTTCCAGGGAAACACAGAAATCAACGCTATGACAAAATGAATGAACAGTTCTAAAGTCATTCAGTCTTTCATCACACTTCACACCTTTAAATGAGCTCAGATTCAGTGTTACACATTCATTAACATGACCTTCTGTCACATGAAAAACATCTTTAAATAAATAAGCAAAGAGCCTTTTTACTGTATGTGATACATCATCATTCCCTCTCTAATATCTATTTCATATTTACTCATCTCCGTAACGGCTTATCCTGTTGGGGTTCATGGGAGGGCTGACACATTAGCCCTTTTTAAACAGGAGTTGTGCAAATTTGCAGGAAAGCCCAATCAGTGTTTTTTCAGCATTGGCAGCATAAAAACAAAATCGGGGATGGTGATGTGGGAGGGAAGCCGCGGCTGGTCAGTCCTTCGGTGATTCTCTCGTAAGTCAGCCCGTTCTTCACCGTCCCCGTCATCTGACGGTTAATGGCCTCTTCGTTTGCGAGGACAAGGAGGGCGCGCAATTCCTTGTCTCCCCAGTTGCTCATCTTTACAGTGTCTGTCAGGTTTGTGTTTCCCTCTTGCTACTAGCTGCTCGCTAATTCCTGCTATCAGCTGTTTCCTGTTTATCCACCGCCAGTGGCTCGCACGTGTGGCGTCATCAACAGCTCCTCCCACAAGTCTTCAACAGCTCCTCCCTAAACGCTTGCAGCTTGCCGGCAAAACGGCCCAACATTCGCCGAAAATCTGGCAGTGTAAAAGGGGATATAGAGACAGACAGCCATTCACACTCACATTCACACCTATGGACAATTTAGAGTCACCAATTAACCTGCATGTCTTTGGACTGTGGGAGGAAGCTGGAGCACCTGGAGGAAACCCACGCTGACATGGGGAGAACATGCAGACTCCGCACAGAGCTGTGCGAGTAGAGCTTGAACGCTTCATAAAGTATATTAACACAGACTCCATGAGCTGTTCGTTGTGGCAGCCGGCTGCGTAGAGATAACGAGCTCTCCTCCTGCTGATGTCATGTTCTTATCCGTAGCTGAGTGGGCACCAGAGAGCTTTTGTGGTTTCGACCTTTCGCAAATTGTTTTTTCCAGCGTATAAATGTCCTTTTTTTTTGATTAATCGGGAAAATTGCAAACAGTGTCTCAACTGTCCCCGGTCTCCCCTACACTGTGTGCTTGCAGCAGCTTATTAAAGTGAATAAAATGACAAACATCCTGCAGTACAAGGATTAAATATCTAAAATAAGTCTGTTTGTTGTGTTTTAAAATGCCAGTCTTGTATTCTTAGATCTGTGCAGCCTCACAGGGTGGTCACCGTTAACCGGTGTCGTTCTGCGCATGTCCTCTGCGGTCCACACACAAGACCTGGAGAGAGAGAGAGAGAGAGAGAGAGAGAGAGAGAGAGAGAGAGAGAGAGTTAACAGGGATTCATGGAGCATGTCACAGCACCAGTGTTTTCTATGTCTTCTTGTCCACGATGCACTTTAGGATTTCAATAAGATGCGTGTGTGTTTCCAGATAATCAGTTTCTTCCTCGCCGTAAACTTTTACTGCCAGCCGCTCCGAGCTCAGGGTGAGTCTGTGTGTGTGTGTGTGTGTGTGTGTGTGTGTGTGTGTGTGTGTGTGTGTGTGTCATATGTCTGTAATGCATTTCTGTGAGAAATAACACAACAGTGTACAATTCAAGCTTAAAGCCATCGGCTCTTTGCAGCGCTGCAGCTCGGGACTAACTTGTTGATCCACTGACAGCTGGCATCCTGTTGGCTCCATAGGTTCTAAGCAGTGAGAGCATCGCGCCAAACTCCCTTTGCAAACCTTACAATTTTACGTTGCCTTGCTTGTAAGTGAGCTTCACCACATCGCAGAGTAGACTTTAAGATGTCTTGTGAATCAGTGACGTCCTCTGGTAAATTCGGGTGACAAAATATCAAGCAGCCTGCACTTTATAAAACAAAACCTGTACGTTTTATCTCATTGACAATGCTAGCTACCGCCCACCCTGGCGCGTCTAGGTGTGAGCTGACTGTGGGAATAACGGGAAAAAACTATTGTGAAAGTTAAAATTCAGGCATGTTTAGAGTATGTATTGCACGCCGAATTAAAGAGTGGACCTTTGATATACTTGAAAGGTTTTTAGTGGTGGTATATTCCCCGAAAAGCAAAGCAACGGTGAATTAATCATTTTTGGATTGAGTGCTAGCATGAGCTCTGTCGGTCCGGGGGAACCTCTGGGGTTAGCATCCTGTGTAGCGTTTTCTTACAACAGGAAAATCTTTTTGAAGTTTTATGGCGCAGTTAATAAACCAAAGGACGCCGGGTTCCTCGTGTTAATAACGTAACTTGACTGCTGGTAGACTATAGTCGCTTTTTAAAGTAGATTTGCTCGGTTGCTTATGTGACAAATCGCCGGGGAGAGGAGAGAAACAGAGCTGACATAGCGGATCGGAAAAAAGTGAGAAGGGACCGTTACATGCGAAACTCCTTTAAGAATTTAACACTTTTACGCCTTTTTGGTTGTTGGCAAATGTGCGCAGTTTCTATGAATAATTATTAACACATTTAATGAAACATTAGGACGTGTTCTGCAATTCGGCATCCACCCCAAACCTCAAAGCACATTTAATTACCTAAAATACCTCCTGTTTTAACAGTATTCCCATATTTTAATGTCTCCAAAATAGCAAGCACTTGCAGGCATTCAGCAGAAAGTTATTTCAATTAACAACAAAGACTGATATGTGATTATCAAGGCTGAAGATTTAATCCCAAATCCTAAATTCACTAGTTTCTGAGGTGAGCAAGAGGAAATAAAACTGCCTTGTGTTTCAGTGGAGTCTGGCCGCTGACAGAAAGAGCAGCATGTAAGCAATATGTGTCTGTTTGAATAGTGTGTTGGCTTTTCAGGGTGCTAATTAATTCACTGGGACTTGTTAGACAAACACAGAGGTGTGTGTTGGTGCTGCAGGACAACTGGCCATGGAAATGCTTTCACTTGTTAATTGGCTGAGTCAACATGGAGCTGCCACTTTGCACTTTGTTGCTACAGTGTTGAGCCATTTGGCGAGACGTCTTCTCAAGAGACCTTCAAGCTGTTGCCTCTCTTTGCTATCACTTTGGCCAGTGTGTATCCTCGCCTCCTTTAGTGGGTGTTTTATCCAAAGGGGCTCCATGGGCAGGGTTATAAATTGGTCTAACATGCTGGTGGGTAGGTCTTTGATGTTCACTCCATATGGGTGCAGGATGTGGATTTGCTCCGGCTAAATATTACTTTGTACAGTTTTTTCTGTCTGACACATCTGCCAGGAACATGAAAGAAACACAGCTCTTTAGATCCTCATTTGGGGTGCACATTGTCTCCCAATGTGACGGCAATAAAGGTCCCAGAAAATCCAAAAAGGTGTGTAAATAGTGTGGGAGAGTGATCGGGAGGTTTTGCCCGTCGGATGATAATGGCTTCTCCTCCAACTTCCTCCCTGCACTTATTTTGTGTAGAAATTCCATACGTTCCATACTTCTCTTTCGAGTTTTTGCGAAACTTGTCTCTTTCATGTTGTGATTCGGTTATGGCGGCTAGCCGTGAGAGAATGCATCTGGAACCAATTTGACTCCTCAAAGCAGAAGGGGAAGAGGAGGGGAAGAAGGGAAGTGAACGGCAGCCCCCTTTCTTTCCATGTCCACTGCGAGCAGCCATGGGCCTGAGTCCTGCAGACTTAATTATAGTTTTGTGAACACAAGATTAAAGTGTAGCATACAGAGTTGGATTTCTTGGCCATCCCTTGGTGTAGTGATATTTGGATTTGCTACGAAATATAATGTCTTTCCAAACCAGCAGCCTGTTGCTAGTGTTTTGTCAAGGCTAAATATAAAGAAGGAGAAATACACCCAGAAGATTAAGGGTCAGCTCTTTGGTTGACAGTTTGTCTTTCTGGGCAAATTAGCTTCCAGTGACTGCTGTGTTCCCCGGAGAGCCACTTTGCTTTGGAAGTCAGCATCAACAGTCTCATTTACGTCATGTTTTTTTTTTGTTTTTTTTTAATTAAGCCAACTGCAGATACGTAAATGCATCTGCTCAACGCTTGTGTAGCCAGCTAGTATTTAAATAAAGTAGCTCTGCCCCCGTCATCAGGGTCCATCAGTGGACTAGTCTCCTGCATGTTTCTGATATGAATGTAATGATTAAATGATATATTTTGGTGGTTTGAGTTGAAGGTGTGAGAAAGAATAGTATCAGTAACATTGTTAACACTGTGCTACATTACAGAGAAATACAAACCGTACTAATGAACCTTCATTAATATATGTCTGACTGCTGAGCGTGGACACTTCCTGTGTCTGTCCTTTCAAAGTAAAGTCACACATGGTCCAGTCATATAGGTTTGGATGTATTTTGACGAGGTGCAGCTCACATTTTCTTTTTCTGCGACCAATGAAATCTCGCAGACTAATGACCTTTCTGGTCAGCCCTACAGTAGAGTTAACTGTTGCCTATCTGAAAACACTTGGGGGAGTTGCTGGTAACATACTGGTGGCAACAGCTGTCAGCAGCACATCAGAACAACACCTCTGGTGTTTTAGAGTACGTCTACTTAGAGCCTCCTCTCCCTGCTGCCAGACTAAAACAGAGTGTGTAAAACTCCTGCTGTAAACCGAGCTTTTCCAAAACAATGACATAAGCTGCCCAGTGAGGGTCGGGGGCTGTGCGCCACAGTGCCAGTCACGTTAAGAGGACAAGCTCACTTTCTCTGTTATCATTGTTTAAAGGGACAGTTCACCCAAAAATCAAAAACACATATTTTCCCTCTTACTTGCTATTTAGCAGACTAGGGGTGGACGATATGGCTCTAAAATAATATCATCATATTACACGATTTCTGTGTGCGCACTGTGAAAGAGGAGAGGGAGCGACGCTGTGCTGCTGCCAGAGGAGCCGCTGAATGAGTTTATTCCACACTACTGAAGCTGCTCCTGTTTTTGGAACCACCGCAGAGTCGGTAAAAATAGTATACTGTGTACCTGAGCAGGTAGCGTACAGTGTACCTGAGCAGGTAGCGTACTGTGTACCTGAGCAGGTAGTGTACTGTGTACCTGAGCAGGTAGCGTACGGTGTACCTGAGCAGGTAGCGTACTGTGTACCTGAGCAGGTAGCGTACTGTGCACCTGAGCAGGTAGTGCACAGTGTACCTGAGCAGGTAGTGCACGGTGTACCTGAGCAGGTAGCGTACGGTGTACCTGAGCAGGTAGCGTACTGTGTACCTGAGCAGGTAGCGCACGGTGTACCTGAGCAGGTAGCGTACGGTGTACCTGAGCAGGTAGTGTACAGTGTACCTTAGCAGGTAGTGCACAGTGTACCTGAGCAGGTAGCGTACCTGAGCAGGTAGCGTACTGTGTACCTGAGCAGGTAGCGTACAGTGTACCTGAGCAGGTAGCGTACTGTGTACCTGAGCAGGTAGTGCATGGTGTACCTGAGCAGGTAGCGTACTGTGTACCTGAGCAGGTAGCGTACTGTGTACCTGAGCAGGTAGTGCACAGTGTACCTGAGCAGGTAGCGTACGGTGTACCTGAGCAGGTAGTGTACGGTGTACCTGAGCAGGTAGCGTACGGTGTACCTGAGCAGGTAGCGTACGGTGTACCTGAGCAGGTAGCGTACGGTGTACCTGAGCAGGTAGCGTACGGTGTACCTGAGCAGGTAGTGTACAGTGTACCTGAGCAGGTAGCGTACAGTGTACCTGAGCAGGTAGTGGACGGTGTACCTGAGCAGGTAGTGTACAGTGTACCTGAGCAGGTAGCGTACAGTGTACCTGAGCAGGTAGCGTACAGTGTACCTGAGCAGGTAGTATGCAGTGCCTTAATGAGTACTTAATGAGTAGTATTTTTACATCGTAGTAGTATGACTATAACTAAAGTAAAGGAGTGACTACATCCACCATCAAATCCTAAAAGCTCGTATCTGTTTTGATTTCAGGCTGCAGCAGTCAAGATATTTAATATTTCCTGAATTATTGACTCTGTTGCTTTTTGTTGTATAAGACATAAGCAAAGGGATGTTCCAGTATAATTATATTTTCTGTTCATTTCCTGTACTTCCTGTCTTCTTCCAGTAGCCTACCTGTATCATGTTGTGCATACTGTATTTGGTACAGGCTGTTTATCTCTGCGTTCTCCCCCAACATGATTTGTTCTGAAACACTACAGTGGAAAAGCAATTAAGTTGTGACAAATTTCCGTTTAATCTGAGCGGGCTACAGTCGGCTCGACTGGGCTGTAACTCCAGTATTTCCAAAATAAAACTGTGTGTGTTCGGCTGAATGGAAATAGTTTGGAGCAGGAGTTGTGGAGGCTGTCGTGACTGTGTGAGTGTGAGCTGACTGGAGACAACCAGTGTGATGTAGTGGCAGAGTCACACATCAGTCTGAAGCTGGTGTGCATGTTGTCGCTGCAGAACAAATGACTTCCTGAAACACGGCGACGTCCCAGACTGCGGCAGACTGGAGTGGATGCATGCTGATGTCTCTTTAGCCCCTCCAGCCTCCTACTACACAACCTCTGTGTGTCTTACCCTGTGTTGTGACCTCTGTTTATGCAGTTAAAGTCTGTGCACTTTCCCAGCAGTGTTCCTGTCAGTGGTGGTATTCTTTCACAATCCTGCTTGATTCACAATTTGCGATTTAATCACTAGAAAATGGGGCCTTATTCTCAGGTTTTCACTGCAGTGCACTGTGTACCAAACCACTGACTCATGTCTTTAATTGCAGTATAAAGGCAGTTAAGCCGATGTGTTGTGCAATTGCATTTTGCCCAATGCCTTCCGCCTCTCCACATGGACTGTTACTCACCACTCAAACTTGATTGGCCAATACTGTTGGGACTGCACATGGAAAGTTAAGCTAAGTGGCTTACACGGGCACACTTACAGAAATGTTGAGTAATGTCTTTAGAAGTAAAGAAATGATTGATGAAATGAAGCTCTCTGTCTGGCCAGAAAGGAATAAGCAGACACAAGTGTGTGGGAGCAAACGACTTCAATTTGAAACAGGAAGTGGCAGGCAGTCATCCAGTCACGGACTATAGTTTACCTTGACTTTCGCTTACACAGCAGGCTCCCGTTGTTGCAGTTCAGCCCAAAAATTCATACAGTAGAAGAGAGCCGTACTATAGATTGTAAAAGTGATGGGCGTAGCTTCCGTGACGTCACCTATTGGTTTGTGGACTCCTGTTTTAAGCCTTGAGTTCGGTATTTTGGCCGTCGCCATCTTGTTGTTTTAAAGCCAGAAGTGACCATATTTGGACACAAGGCTGTAGCTGTGGAGGAGCGAGAGGTGGAGCGTACTGAGAAACCGAGGACACTATCTGCAGACAGTCTGTCACTCAAAGCAGCCCGTCCTTAATCATGCGTAACTTCAAGCCTTAATAAAGTGTAAACAGGAAATTAGCTATAGAGACCAAAACCGTTTTAAGTATCAGACTGTAAACATGTTTATTTCTGCTGTAAAGTTTGACATTTCAACATGGAGGTCTGTGAGGACTGACTCACTTTTGGAGCCAGCCTCAAGTGGACGTCAGAGGAACTGCAGTTTTTGGCACTTCTGCGTTGGCTTAATTTTCCAGCCCTTGATGTTGCCGCTTGAGCTGCACCCACTGATCAGCTCCTCCCTTCCTTCAGCTGTGGTCAATGACATATGTCCCCGTGTGACTGGTGGAAGCTGTGCAGCCTTCAGCCACTATCGGAGTCAAATGCTACCGATAACGTTGTTTGTAAAACATTCAACCAGCACTGATTACCAAAAGGAGAATTTTTGTAATTGTGGCGGCACCAGTTCTGACACTAACACATAAAGTCAAATCCAATCTTCCTCTTAATCCCTCCCCAGTTTCTGATGAGGTGGACATGATAACCCTTAATACACATAACCTTATTCATCCCTACAACAGGAAATACTTTTTCCCTAACCTGATATGAAGTGTGCGCTGCACATGTGAGCATTTTTGATGATGGCCTCCGTCCAGTCCTTTGGTCTTATCACATTTAACCATCTTTGTTTTGTTGACAGGCAGTGGCGGCTGGTTTTGAGCCATGACTCCTTCTATTCTGGCTCCCAATAACACAACAAGACAAACACATTTTAACACTCCTATGGAGCCTACAGCCCTGTGGGGGAGAGGCAGCTGCACCTCCAGCTGATAACATGATGTCATCGTGACGTCGGCCCTAAAAGGGTCCATTAACTCTATTAATTGAACTTATAGACATTTAAACACCTGAGTGAATGTAGCTGAAACGCTGACCAGTGAATTGTCCTCTCTGCCCCTCCCTCTGTTCCCTTCCTCTTCCTCACTCTTTGGGGCCATATGCCCCTCATTATGTCATTTCCCATTACACACACAAGATACAGTAGGTCAGGTCTTCGTCCTTCTTTGATTCTGCTAATTGAATATGAAATGAGAGGGCAGGACGTACTCTACCATCTGGGTGTGTGTGTGTCTGTGTGTTACCTAGTTTACATCTGGTCAGCATGTGACTGGTTACAAAGGCTCCTTATGTAACCATATATATAGACACACCGCAAAGTGTGAGATGGTTTCCGGATACTGAGACGCACGTCAACACATCACATACTATAACAGTTTTTATGACGTTTATTATGGCACACTATCTGTGACTTTTTGTGACTGTTTTTATTGCATACTATACAATGTACACAGATTAATTTATTGAGTTTGTTGCCCAAGTTGAGACTTGAATTTAATGCATCTTCAAGACAACCAATGAACATAATAATGAGCAGGTCCAGAGGGCTGCACCATGAAGCAGGTCGGACAGAGCCAGGCTCTCTTTGCGCTAGCTGCTCGACACAGCCTAAAGCCCCAGTCAGAGATAACAGATACTACAAAGGTGGTTATTGGCTCTGTTAACCCAGGCTTTCTTCTCCTTTCTTCTTCTTTGACTTGCTGTTAAAAAAGAAGCCTGAAGCAAGATTTACACTTCTGCGTTGAATCGATGCCGTGCCCTACACCGTAGCCTGACCTCCTCAGAAATGAAATAGACTTCCTGTTTATTTCTGTAAGCTGACACCATTTCCCTCAGTGGAAACAAAGCTTGTATTTATTTTAATTTCACAGATAAGAAACAATAAATTGTGAAGACAATAAAGCCTCCACAAAAATAGCATGTTAAGTCTTGTGTGTGATTTATCCTGGCCTCATATGAGCAGAGGAAATCTCTGCTAGCCACTAGGCTAATTTATACAATGTAAAATGCCATAGGCTTGTGCTAATAACGTTAGCATGTTGTATTTGTTTGGAAAACGTGTTTAGTATAAGACAGTTGTTTTGTCAGTGAACCTTGTGAGCTGTAATGGAGCCGAATTTTGTAACGTTACCTTTGTTAAATGTTGCTGTTGTCCCTGGCTTCATATGAGTAGAGGAAAAGTCTGCTAGCTGCTAGGCCAATTTATACAATGTAAAATGCCATAGGCTTGTGCTAATAACGTTAGCATGTTGTATTTGAGGGTAAAATGTGTCCAGATAAAGACAAGTGTTTGTCTGTGAATGCTGCGAGTTATAGTGAAGCTGATTTGTGTACTTGTGTTTGAAATTGTCTCTATTAAGCCATGTTTAATGTGTGTTTAATGTGTGTTGAATATGTGTTTAACGTGTGATTTGAATCAACTAAACTTTATAGCTCTGTCTGACACAGACACACCACTGCCCAAAAATAAATAATCACATCGGCGTAGGCTACAGCATAGGGTCTGAAAGCTGACGCACAAGTATAAATTCGCCTTGACACAACACTCTTGACAAGTAGACAATTAGCACTATGTTGCCAGGTAAAATCCCGCATGTCTTGAGCTTGGAAATTTGTGTGTCTGAAGTAACAAAAATGCACATCTATCAATAAACAGTAAGCGAGGCACATTTATTCTGCAGTCTGCGGTGTAGAGCCAAACTCAGTTAAAATAAAAAATTTAAGGACGTAGTTTACGAGGACAGTAAGTCCTGTGACAGTGCCCTAAGTTTCCTCGACCAAGATAAACATCAGCTGCACTCAGTCCACACTGAAGCTAATGATCACTGTGTTTTCTTTGCCCTCTCGACTGTCAACATGTAGCGGCTGGTGAAGTAGTACTCATGTTTGCCTAACACCCTGCAGTGAAGTCTGCTAACCATGTCCAAAGTATTTTATGGTCGCCTCATGCTGAAAGTCAGCTCATTAGATTTCCAAACTTTACTGATTAGCAAACTGATAAACTGATGTAACTCTGGCTTTCATATTATATTTGAGAACTACAAGTCCATCAGAGGAGAGTATTGAGACGGAGCAGGACATCGGCCTGTCCCGCTCCTCTCCCTGAAGTTTCCTCACGTCTCTCTCACAGATGTCCGTCTGAGGCATCTGGCAGACAACATTAGTTCTGTGTCAGGGACAAGTAAATGTTCCACCCATCAGTGTCTCCCGCTGAACACTGTCAGAGACGCCGAGGGAAACTTGGTAGAAGCACAAGTTTTTCATTGCCTCACATGTCACCAATTTTCTCACATGCTACTTTTGTAGGATAGGGATCACTATCAGATCTCCCCGAATGTCATTCCTCGTGTTAAAAGCCCCAGAAGTGTTTGAATGATTCTCTGGGTGAAGAAGAAAACAGATGTAGTTTATCTGCTCATCTTTTTACAGGGTGAACCACAAATCTGTTTTCTGCCAAACATGCTCTGCTGATCCCTTAATGCTCAGCTCCTTATGGCAAATCTCAATTAATCAGTGCACAGGAAGTGACCTTTGACCTCCACCCATTAAACTCTCCCCCCACAGCGGCCCTGAGGAATGCAGGAAGGAGGGCAGTAGCATGTGAGAGGCAGCTCTGCTCAGTGTTTGCTCATGTGTAACACACATGTCACTGTTGTTCCTCTGTGAAGCGTTGTCATTGAAAAAGTCAGTGTTCACTGTTTTACGCCTTTAATCAACATCTGAAAGGTGAAATCTGTATCGTGATCTTCTCAGTGTGTCATCTGCACGGCGAGTGTTGCTAGATGTTAACAGGGACACATTAACCATGGCTTGCTGTGCTGCTCCTCAGACTCAGAATTATTTTGTCTCCTGTCCGTAGTGGCCGGAGAGAGATCCCCTCCTGACACAATCCCAGTGTAACACTCAGCGGTAACATGTGAGTGTTGTTTCGAGACCCTCTTCACTGTAAGGGCCTGTTCCAATACCCACACTTCCCCTAGAAATATTGGTTGTGCGCGGTCACGTTTAGTGGTTTCTAACACTTTAAATCAGTCCTAGATTCCAGGGGAGCCCCGACCCACACTTTCAATGAAGTGGAAGATGAAATTTCCCAGAACACCTTGCAAAGTCAGCAACTTTGGCAAGTTTTGGAAAACAATTTGTTACTGTACGATCAGAACAAACAACAGATGGTTGGACTAGTGTAAACTCATCAGCAACTCAGTTAAACACTGCGTCAAAATATTTAAACAAATCGACTTACCCGAACAAAACCGATCAGAACTAGAAGACGTCGTAGGCGCCTCCTGTTTTCAGCATTTCCTCTCCGTTGATTCATCAGACGGAGAAGAATAAACATAGCACACGCCACAAGGTGTCTGTTTATTACTTTACATCATTATAGCAGCTGTAGTCAATTAAAGCTGATTTTGTGAGTTTATCAGGCATGTAAACTTGTCACCTTTCAGCAAATTCACCGTTTTTAATCCAAAGTAGGTCACCTACGTGATCGCCTTTTACATTGAGTACATTTACATGGACAGTTTAATTCCCTTTTCATTCCTATTAAAAGTGATCTTGTAAACACCTAATTCAGAATGAAAATGGCCAATGGGACTGAAAATTCAATCCGATGTAAGGGGCTGGAATATTCCGTTTCTAATTCCGAATGAAAGAATTTCTCGCACTTGTATACACTCATTCCTCTTTAAGTTCATTCCAGTCTTTCTGCACATGCTCGTTTCCTTGCCCTTCTGGCGCGATGACATATATAGCGCGCATAGCAACGGGCTGAGATAGAGCAGTCGGACTTGTTGTACTCACTGGTTTCCATTCGCCACAGCACGGTCTTCTGTCTCCCTTCTTCGACCTTCTGCCTCCCTTCTCCTTCTCAACAGACGAAGCATTAGCAGAACAAGGTTGTTGTCGTACTGCTGCTTCAAGAATATCAGCAAAACAAGCCTGAAAGAGGCACTAAGAACGGCGTCGTCAAGCATCTTGTTATCCGGAGCGAGGACTACAGTGTTTTCTTCCGGTAAACGTAAACGCGTAACATCCGCCCCGCCCCCTATCCAATCAGGAACCTTCCCTGCCCCAAACCTTGCGCACACCTGAATAAAGGCGATTAAACTGATCTCCCGTGTAAACCCTCATTGGGAATGAATATTTCCCATGTAAACTACCTGGAAAGACTTTAATTCTGAATGATTTCATTCAGATTTATTTCATTCGGAATGAGAAGCCATCATGTAACGGTAGCCAGTGATGTGCAGGGTCCAAAAACTGCAGAGACAGTCCCTTACAATCCTAAAACACAGGCTCAACCTAGGGCTGGGTGGGATGGCTAAAAATGTCAGATAAAAAAGTCAAATAATTTCTTTCAAGTTTAAAGGCTGATTTTTATGCCGATGATAGCTGTGGCCACAACACAAACAGCCTCAACCTGCTTTGTAACATTATCTATTCATTTAGGGAATATGCGCTTATATCAAGTATTCATCACTGCTGTTTTATGGATGGTGACCAGCTGACATTGATATGAAATGTTTTAATTGTGCGACAGCAGTGACCGAAAGAAAATGACCAGAGTAGTGTCTCAAAGTGTTTTTCATGTTGCAGATGAGCTCACTAGTCTTCAACATAGGACGCCATACATAGTGAGTAGGGATGCGTGCAACTAGACGTCTAAATGATTAAATGTTGGTTAAACCAATTAGTGTTTTATTCATGTACAAGGCTGCTTAACTGTCATGCAGCTGCTCGCCACTAGTGGGTGCTACAGAGCCATCAGACAGCAGTCCCCCTCCCTGCAGTAATGCTCGAGTAGACCGGAGTTTTAAATCGGAGAGATGTCCTCTCACAAAACCAGCGCGGTTTGGCAGCACTTTGATCTAGAAAATGAATTCAGCAGCAATGAATCTTTTTTGAGATGTTATATTATTTGTTAACTTTAAGTGAGTTGTTGTCAGATAATGTGCAATAGTGATGGCCAAATGAAGTCTCATGAAGCACTTTCTTGATTTTATGAGCCCACTAGATGGCGGTTTTTGTAAAACAAAAGGCTGAATTGCCATTCTTTGAGCCTCTCTCTTTAAACCATGAGCGCCATCTAGTGGGCTCAGAAAATAAAAGAAAATGCTTCATGAGGCTTCATTTGGCCATCACTTATGTGCAGGGTTTACATTCATACTGCACGGAGCAAAATGCCTCTCATTTCAGCTGGAATTTAATTATAATTTGTTGTTAAAATGTTGTTTTATTTACTTTAATGTTATTTTAGTGGTTAACTTTTAACTGAGTTGCCGTCATGTTCACATTCATACCGCACAGCGCAAAGTGTCTCGTACTTCAGCAGCATTTAAAATCCGACATGGTTGTTGAAGATTGTGATTAAAGGCTTCAAAGGGCTCTTAATGCACACAATATTTTTTGGGATGTTTTAAATACTTGACAATAAATTGAGTTTTCGACTTTTTAGACTAGTCGACTGGTCTTATTTAAAGTTTTTGTTTAGTCTACAGGGAATTTAGTCGCCTGGAACACCCCTACTAGTGAGTAAAGAGGAGTGAATGTGTGAAGGAGTCTATAGTTGTACATTGTCTTCCAGTTTTGGCAGCAACCTTCTTGTTTTAACTTTGAGCACAAAATTAAGTTGCAAAGAAATGTTTGGCGAACAGTGTGGCTCATTAACACTGTCAGGAAATATGAAATATCACAAAAACGGCAAAATACACAGGAGTGGGGTTTTAGTCTTTCTCTTTGCAGCACTTCGCAACAATTAAAGCAGACGTGATTCTCACCGTGAAGGATCAGGCTACTTCCAGAAAGTGTCAGGTCTTTGCAAGTCGTTAAAAATCCCACAGTGAAACGAAGTTAATCCAACAGCTGCCTGGAAGGACGGACACTCAAACACTGCGCCATGCTTTGGAAATTTTCTGGCAGTGGTGTAAAATATATGCAGTGTAGTTAACGGGCAGAACCACAGTGGTGCTTTCAGATGAGCAACTGCTCAAATGAATGAGTTTACTGTGGTTAATGGAGGACTGAATATTTAAAATTCTTTAAAGCTGGTGTATGATTGTCTGGGTGGTTGGGGTTCTCTGCAGTCCCTGCTGATAGAGTGATTTCTTCTCCTGGATAAATGCGCTTCAGTCTATTTCCTGCCATCCTTTCACACACTGCTGCACCATCCAGCCCATTCATACATCATAACCTGTTCAAGAAAGTTTAATTGAGTGCTTTCTAAAACCTGCAAAAGCCCTGAAAAAGAGTGCCAAGCCACGCTGTTGTGTCCACTCCTTCCTTCCACACACACAGGAAGCTGGCTGGCAGGAAACCCAGCGTAAAGTTACAGTTAAATAGAAGGGGGTGCACTGAAATTCCTCTGCTTATCGTCCCAGCTGCTGGCTCACAGTCTTGAGCGTGGCTGCTATTTCCAGATTGTTTGTCATAGTTGAAATAGTACTTTTCATCCCGGCCCATTTGAAGTGGGGCAGGCCGGTGGCTCTGATGGGTGGCACTTCAGTGGAGGGGAAAAGAAAAATGGAAGAAAATAGCTCTCTATTATAGTCTACATGCAACGATGAGTTGGACTGGTAACACCACAACATCAGGCTCTTTCCATGCTGAAGGATATTTAGGATCTTTACTCTCACTGCTGTGTTCGGCCTCAGTGTCATTTCGTTGTGTTCTATTAACTCACTTTACTGCAGCGGGGATCGACACACAGGGAACGCCAAACTTCTCTGTGAATGTTTTTTTTGGAATGTTAATGATGAGCCGTTCAGTATTTAGTTTACTGAATCAATTAGATTGTGGTTGGCTGTAATTATGTGCTGTAAATCACAGCTGTTGTCAAGTCACAGTTTTTAATTGTTCAAGACGTGAATGGGTTTAAGTTGTGTAAAACTTATTCTGGATTCAATGTTTCCATCAGTAATAATAATTGAATATATGTGGAAATGGGGTCCAGAAATGTTCCCACACGGCAGTTAGGATCACATCCAGGCTGCTTTCTGTGTGTGATAATGAACAAGAGGATGTGTGTGCAGTCATGGCTGATGCACTGTAAAAGCCAACGTAAGGTTCGGGGTTTTTTTGCGTTGCTACACGCCTCATGTTTCTGCGTTTTAGGCACCTGGTGTTTTTGCCGGAGCGCTCTGAACTCCTCAAGTTGGAAAGCTTCAACTCAGAGTGGAAAAGTGCCCCATGTCATCTCCACTTTCTTCCCATTGTATTATCAGATGATCTGAGAGGCGGAGCTTCTGTGGTGGTCACGACAACAAGTTTACAGTTGGTAAACAATGGAGGAGAAACTGGTGGTAGTGGTTGCTGGATACCCAGAGCTATACAGCCTGACGATAGACAGCAGGTTGTCAAACTGCCCCTGAGTCATCCTAAAATCTGCCTGTAAACGTCCATGATGGAGGAGAAGCTCCTGGACCAACTGGTGGTACTCCCCATGATCCAGCCTCTTCTTTAGGGTCTCATGTACCCACACAGATCTCTGTTTATTTGCTGACAGCCTCTCACCCTCAACCACAGCTACAGACAGCACCCTCTGCCTCAACATGGCAGCAGCTACACAAGAACAAAGCAATAGATTGATTACACAGGAAGGCGCCTCGCGTTTTGCATGGTTAGATTTTGATGGTCATGAGTCAAAGGTCAGGGTCACTGTGACCTCATCTGTCTCATTCTTGTGAACGCAACATCTTAAAAAACAACTTTGTTCACCGGGACACAACAAAAAAATGTATTATATTTTGGTAGTCGAAGGTCAAGGTTACTGTGACCTTGCATCTGTCATTCTTGTTGATTTGTTGTCTCAAGAACTTCTTGAGGGTGTTTCTTAAAATTTGGCACAAACGTGCACCCGGACTCAAGGATGGACTGATTATATATTGGTGGTCAAAGGTCAAAGTCAGTGTGACCTCACATCCATCTTGTTGTGAATATTTCAAGAAGGCCTGAGAGAGTTTCCAGAAATTTGGCACAAATGTCAAAAATTCCCTGATTTGGCTGTAACTCAAGAATTTATACACAAATTATGACAAAATTTCGTACAGATGTCTAACAGGATATAAATAATAAAGTGATGACATTTTCTACCTGAAAGGTCAAAGGTCAGCTTGACTGTGACATCATCATGTTTTAATGTCATATCTCAGGAACAGAAGGGGAGACATTTGGTCAGATACTGAATTGGTGACTCTAATCTTGAAACTGTGCTGATTGTATAGATCTTCTGTGTGTGAAGCATCCATGTTTTCACTGACATGGATGGAGACTGTCAGAAACACTGGACTGGTGGGTGGAGTCATACTGCAAGGTGGTCATTCCAGTTTTTAGTAACACATTTATTTTCTTACCTCTGGTCTGAAGACTATTAATCAATTTGTTTTTAATTCATCAAAAGATCATTTACAGTATTTTTCTGTTGAAGGAAATGTAAAGATAGTTTAAAATCAGTTCAGTCAAACATGTTAAAAATAGTAAAACTAATAAAATATAATAAAATAAATCATGACCAACAAAACAATTTTGATAAATGGCTGTGTGGAACAGCTGAAAAAGAAGAAGTGGAGGATGTGAGGGGAAGTTTTTCTGCGGAGAGCCAGAAACAGCCTCACAGTGATAAAATCTATCGATGAAACCTGAATCTGACATTGCTGCCTGTAGAAGTTTCACAACATTGCGTGAAATTTTCAAAGTGTCTGTTGCATTCTAAACTTCTGTGATTCATCCACTCCACAGAAACCACAGTGGCGTTTTCCATCCCAGAACATATTTCTCTCACTCCACACGCATCTCGTTTGGCTCGGAGACGCTCACCAGCTGGCCCAGTTCACCATTTTACACCACACTTACACCACATCCATGTCACCGCCGAGAATTCAGATTTGGAGTTAATGTGGAATTCTCATGCACTTTGATTGTTATTGCCCGTCAGAAGAAGCCTCTTCCTGCTGCTTGTTTTTCTCTCTTCCGTCTCTTTGATGGTATATGGTTTGAATGGGATGTTGTTTTTGGATTCTTGACATTGCTTCACACACATTGCACACATGCATGTGTGCAGCTCGTGGTGTCACTGACGCTCACATGTAGGGTTTGAAGCTGCGAACTCAATTTGACCATCAGGTGCTGAAACAAAATACAGCTGATGTGATTTGCAGGTGGGGACACAGTGTTGTGAGAGCCCCTGGAGAGATCTCAGACCTCACGCTGACTCATCCCTTAGCTCATGTGTTTCCAGAGGTACTTTCAAAAGCCTGTTTCAAGCAGGACATACGCAACATTTGTGACTTCACCTCTCTGTCAAAGTGATGGTCTGTTATGTAAATGTTCCTCACAGACATTCTTGTATTTGTCTCCTGGTGCGTGGGAGGGAGCAGTGACGCTGCTGAGTTGAAACTAATGACATGAAGGACGAAGGGTTCTTCATATTAGAACAGAATTTTCAGAAAATTAACAAAAGAAAATGCAAATGAATGAATCCTTATATCCATCACTGCTATGCGAGTTTTAGCAACTGGGTGCATGGTAAACAGCTGGTGTTGAGAATCCTCCAGTCGGGTGCTTTTTAACCACAGAAGAAGAGGAAGAAGAAGTACTAGATGGAAATATATGCACGATAAAATCAGCACGTCATCGGCCAAATGAGTTGTATCGGCATACCGGATATTGGCAAAAAAATAAAATTCTAATATTGTGCATCCCTGGTGAGATACGGTGTGAATGAAACTGTTTAAAAAATTTAAATTTCTCACTAAAATAAGTCGAGCTAAACTCTGACTCTTGTTCACTCCACTTTCTCCTCCTCCTCCACAGTCCAAGAGAACTGAGACTTTTTTTATTCTCACACTGGAAACTTGTCCGCGACAGTGAAATCACTTAAAAAGTTGTTTGGCCTAAGTCTCACTTCCAAATGTCGACACTGTCAGTGAAGCAATATTCACATCATAGCTGCACATGACTAACACCTCTGTGCTCTCAGTATCCACACAGTGCAAGAAGCTCTATAAGTGTAATTTGGATGGCTGAATGAAGTTCAACAATTTAGCAGAGGGGTACACTGTGCTTCATTCCACAGGCTGAATGTAACAATGTAGCTGAGGGGGAGTTCTTGTTCCTGTTGTGTGTACGCTGAGCCAGAATGGGGCCAGCGCTCATTAGCAGCCAGCCAGGGGCCTCATACTGTACATGACTGAATGGCCTCCATCATCCCTCCCCCTCCCTCAAATTATTATGTCACCTGCCATTGTTTGGAAAGGCTGTCTGTGTGTGTGTGTGTGTGTGTGTGTGTGTGTGTGAGAGAGAGAGAGAGAGAGAGAGAGAGAGAGGGAGAAAGAGAGAGCGACAGAGTGTGTGTGTGTGTTCTCAGTTCATTTAGGCCAGAAAGAATTCAGACAGATGAACAGAATCAGCATAATTCGGCCAACAAAAGTTGATTTTTAGCATTCACTCTGCTCAGGGCTGAGTTGTGTCTGGTTTTGAGGCTCATGTAACCACTGTTCATACTGTGGAGAGTTTTATTAGTAAACTGTAACTATAAAATGAAAGGATGTTTTGCTGCCTCTCACAGCAGCTGGAGCCTGAGAAAAAAATAACTTCATTCACTGGGCCGACTGCCGGCAACTTTTAAGGTGGAACGTTAACTTGTAATGTTACTCAATGCATGAGTTGATGACGTGAATCCATCAGCACACCTTAAATTTCACTGTGACAACTTTGACCATCACTTTAGTTTTTATATGACACACACTTTTAGTAATGACTTTAAAAATATAGATTCATTTGGAGCGGATTATGTGAAGGTCATATATTCTAATCCTCACTTCCTGTGGGCTACAGCAACACTAAACCCCTGAGCTTGCCTGAGAAGGACTAAATGCACAAAGCTGCTATTTTTAAATATCCCATGGAGAGAGACTCTCACTGCAGCCTGTTCTATTTTGTTGTGAAAATGTGGGCGTGCAGCCTCGTTCTGTGGACGATAAACCAGGTGCAGACTTCCATCTGTGTCACCGCTGATGAGGAAATACAGCGAGTGCTGGACAGAGCAGTGAGTGACAACAACCCCGCCCACATTTAAGAGGACTGTCTGAACACACCCAGGGTCTAGGTACCATGTCTGAAGGCTTACTGCTGGTTCCAAAGGTGCTGGACTGAAAGGGTTTTGTGGAGACGGAGCTATATACAGCTGTTGTATAGGTTGCCATGTCATTTGATGTAAACGTGCATAGTGCTGAGGAGGGGTGTGCCATATCATCTCGTTCACGATAATACCTGTATGATTTTTAATAGAATATGAAAATTCATATTGTGATTCTCGCGATATTTTGACTTGTTGATATATTGACATCATACTGTTACCCACGGCAACAACAAGCACGGCTGAAAGCAAAATTATGTCCGACTCCTGTGTGGTTCCAAAAAGAGGAGCAGCTTCAGTAGTGTGGATTAAACTGTGGCGTCCTGAATGTTTTACTTCTCTTACCGCTCAGAGGGAACTCATTCAGCAGCTCCTCTGGCAGCAGCACAGCGTCTCTCCCTCTCCTCTCTCACAGGAGTCGGTGTCGTCAAGGTTCCCAGCGTGATGATTAGAGGAGAAATGGCAGAGCATAATTTTTTCCTAATTTGTCATATCGTCAAGAATATCATTATTGTAAATATGCCCTGAGATATTGTGTTATTATTTTAGAGCCATATCGCCCACCCTCTATGCTGAGAGGATGAATCCCTCAGACTTGACTGTAACTCTAGCTCCACCAGCAGATAGACACGTCTGCCCATGGGTTGCATGTCATTTTCATTTAGCGCCGTCATCAGGTCAAGATGTTAATTTGTCCAATAATTTAGTGTATGACCCAAAATACCTGAAAAAACTTCCCCTCAATCAGTAAAATTCATGCAGGTGAGCAATGTGCTGTGAGAGAGTAGATATTATCTTCCAGTCCGCCTCCTCAGGTCTGAGTGCAGAGCCACAGCTCAGCTGGAGAGACAACCTCAGTTGTACATTTACACTCGTTGTTGTATACATTGAGTGAGGCAGGACAGGGAGAGGAAATCAGAGAACGGAGAATCAGCCTGCACAATAAACCCAGTGATCTGCACACAGAAACACTCCACGACTCCATGTGACCACATAATGGACTCTTTAAACCCTAAGAAGCTCAATTTAGGGTACAAAGCAGGTTTCAGCGTTACTCTTGATTATTCACTCCATTCATTATGCACACTCTCCACATCACACACACACACACACACACACACACACACACAGTGGAAGCCTGCTCCTCTTTAGAGCATCAAAGATGAGTGTAACAGACCCAGTGATGGAATCCAGATACCCCTGTGTCAGGCAGCTGAGGAGACACCACCGGAGGGGCTGCTCTCTTTCTCACACACACACACACTGATAAGCGAGTGCTTTGGTTTTCATCGGCCTGTGTCAGGCCTGTCAAGTACCCTCACTTTCCTTCAAGTCTCCTAATGTCTGCCAGCAGTGGTCAATTTGGGCGAGTGTAACAAAGGGGCTGCCGGCTGGAGGTGGGAGGGGGCAGGGACTGGAAGAGAGAGCTCCAAATAAGGACAGGGTTACAGCGGGATTTAAGGCTCTCCTCATTAGTCTCTCAGCTCGGTACAATACAGACACAGTTTGAAATAAAACAGTGTACAGTACAGAACTTTACAGTTTTTCAGTTGTACATTAGTGTAGCAGCCCAGACACAAGAAGAAACTTTCAACATTCTACGTTTCTGCAAACCACAGATATGTTACATTTGTATGTTTCATACATGTATCAGCGCTGCTAAAGTGACGAAGTGTTGGAGCTGACTTTGTCATTGGGAGGTGGAGGGGATGGTGGATGATGCAGACCTCTGTTTGAGTCCAACAAACAACAAAAACAGTTGTTTTTAGTAGAGCTGCCCCCGACTGAGAATGTTCCTAGTTGACCAATAGTTGAAGCCATTAGTCGACTAGTCGCCCGCATGTTTATGATATTAATGTAATCATTAGTTTATATATTTTGGTGGTTTGAGTTGTTTTTTCTGCGACTAAGCGACCAGTGAAGTCTTGCTGACTAATGATCCTTCTGTTTGGCTGACATTTGGTCGACTATTAGGGGGCAGCCCCAGCTTTTAGCGACCCGGCACTGTTCAGCGATAGTGCTATAGATCGATTGTTTTTTACCATGACATCATGGCGTTTCCTGCCATGATTGTGCCTGGTCTTTAAGGCCAAAACCAGATCTTTTCCTAACCGTAACTAAGTGTTTTTTGTGGCTTAATTTAACCATATAGTTACTAAAACATTAGGTCCGTTTCCACCGCAGGAACTTGGGGGTAATTTTACGGGGCCGGGGCCGTTGGTGCGTGTCTCCACCGCAGAGGCAGCCCGTAACTTTACAGGAACCTTCCTTGTACTTCGCTCTCTCAGTAGAGACACGGCAGTTGAGAGGACCAAACGAGAGGACGTTCCTGTAGTAGTTCCTGCCCCCCAGATAGTACCAGGAACTTCTTCAGTGGAAACGGGCCTATTAAGTTTCAACGTATCTGCTACATAATGACATCGAAATATAATATATTCATGGTTTGCAGAAATATATAATGTCAGCAGTTTTCTGGTGAGTGAGTTGAGTGTAGTGATGGCCAAATGAAACCTCATGAAGCATTTTCTTTATTTTCTGAGCCCACTAGATGGCGCTCATGGTTTAAAGAGAGAGGCTCAAAGAATGGCAATTCAGTGTGCTTTCAACCTTTTGTTGAACAAAAAGCACCATCTAGTGGGCTCAGAAAATAAAGAAAACGCTTCATGAGGCTTCATTTGGCCATCACTAGTTGAGTGTAGATAAAGGTATGCCAACCTACTTTGGTTTAACTCTGGGTGTGACAAAAACATTTAGGTAGCATCTAATGGCGTCAAGTCGTGAGGAGACTGCACGCTCCAACTGAGTTTGGCCTGTTGTTATGCCTCCATGCTGGTGATAGCCTTGGCCAGGGGCATGAGGTTTTCGAGTTGTCCGTCCTTCCCATCATTGATATCTCAAGAACGCCTCAAGGGAATTTCTTCAAATTTGGCACAAAGATCCACTTGGACTGAAGAATAAACTGATTAGAGTTTTGTGGTCAAGGGTCAAAGGTCAGGGTCGCTGTGACCTTGTATCCATCTCATTCTCATGAATGCAGTATTTCAAGAACACCTCGAATTTCTTCAAATTTGGCACAAACGTCCACTTGGACTCAAAGATGAGCTGATCAGAATTTTCAAGTTGAAGGTCAAAGGTCAGCTTCACTGTGACATCAATATGTCCTGCATGAAACACTTTTCTGGCCATCATTCGGCGTCATATCTCAGGAACAGGAGAGACATTTGGTCAGATACTGAATTGGTAACTCTAATCTTAAAACTTTGCTAATTGTATAGATCTTCTGTGCTGCTGGGGAAAAGTGTATGTGTAGCATCCATGTTTCCACAGACATGTAAACTGTGAATGAAACTGGGGACGAAAAACGAGGTGCAGACCTCCATCTTTGTCAGTGATGAGGAAATACAGCGAGTGCTGAGTGACACTCAGCAACCCCGCCCACATTTGAGAGTATTGTTTATGCTGGAAACACTAAAAGGACCGAGGGTCTAGGTACCATGTCTGAAGGGTGACTTTTAGTTCCTAAGGTACTATACCGAAAGTGTTGGTAGAAATGGGGCTTTATGGGCTGTGTTAATACCTCGCAGAAAGCCTGACACTCAATATGACCACGCCCTTAATCATGCGTAACTTTAATCCTTAATAAAATGTAAATTGGTGTGTTGTATAAAAATGTACCCCCTGTACAGTCTTCATCAACAGTAAAATTAGCAACAGAGACCAAAATGGTGGGGCTATGGTAGTGACGGCCAAATGAAGCTTCATGAAGCATTTTCTTTATTTTCTGAGCCCACTAGATGGCGCTCATGGTTTAAAGAGAGAGGCTCAAAGAGTGGCAATTCAGTGTGCTTTCAACCTTTTGTTGAACAAAAAGCGCCATCTAGTGGGCTCAGAAAATAAAGCAAATGCTTCATGAGGCTTCGTTTGGCCATCACTACTCTATGTGGGTTGACTCGCTCTTGGAGCCAGCCTCAAGTGGCCATTAGAGAAGCTGCAGTTTCCATTTTCAGCTCCAGAGGTTGCCACTTGGGTCAGCATCAGGACTGGGGTGAAGAGAGACATTTCTAGAGTAGAATCGTTTGTCATATTTGGTGTCAACTGTCCTTAAGAGACTATAATGAATACAGGACAGGAGACAAGAGCGAAGACAGAGATCGTGGATGATAATAGTGCATCCGCTGTCCTGCTATGTCTGACTTTATCTTCCTGTTCATTACTGGAAGAGCCCGGCTCAGCATCAGTGTGTTAAAGTGTCGAGTGAAGTCCACATACAAGGAGGGGGAAGCAGCAACGTGAGCCAAGTCTCTTACTGGAACCCAGGGCTGGGCTGTGGTTTGGAGCTCTGGTGCCAGCCAACATCTCTGAGTCTGAGCGTGTTTACTACCTCTGTTTAGCTACAAGACAAGTCAACATTATTTATATGGGTGATGTAAATGTTGCTTTATGTGCACAAAGGATGATGTTTTTCCACAGCACCAAACATCATCACAAACTTTGACACACTCTGACGGATGACTGCAACTGTTTCCCAGTTTTCAGTGAATCTTTGCCCTGATGTTTGTCTTCCCAGAGGACAAACGCTTTTCATTTTCTATGACCTTTCCTGTGACGCCATCCTCAGAACAAACATGTTCACCTCCACCAATGATAATGCTGTAAACTAATGATAATGCCCTAAAAGCAGTATCACAGCTAACATTGTGCTTCTTTCTGCAGATCCCTCCTGCTGCCAACATGCTGCCGAGTTCTCGCCTTGCAAAGAAGCTTGTGACCAGGTATAAACACACACGCTCACACACACCCACGCCCACCCCTCGGCCCATTATAGTCGGCCTATGAATAGAGGTTTTTGAAGGGGAGTGGTGTAAAGTTTTTTGTCTTTTGGCTCTTTGAAGTGCAGCATAAAAGTTCTGTCTCACCCTCTTTCAATTGGGAGCAGGTGACACTCTCTGCCTCGCTGTCTCTCTCTCCCTCTCTCGGTCTGTCTCTCTGAAGCCTCCGTGTCCTTCTTTATGGTCGTAAAAGAAGCTTTTCTCTGCAAGCAACAAACAGGCAGAGAGTTCAAACCCTTCTCCTGCTTTTGAAGTGGGGCGAAACTGAAGAGGGAGGTTGGACAGAACTTATTGTGCTCTCACTGGCTGACATCACCACTCTGCGAGCCAAAGAAAGAAAGAAAACAGATAGAAAAAGGCATGAAATGAAAGATGAGGATGAAAAACAAGGACAAAAAGTAGTGGAGAAACGGGAGGGACGTCTCAAAAGAAAGAGCGTGGGGGGAAGAGAAAGAGAAAGAAAGTGATAAAGATGAAAAAGATGGAGAAGGAAAGATAATGACCTTTTAGAAGTGTAATGGCCTCAAAATACCCTTCAGAGGTTTTGCTCCAGGTCTGGAGTGTGTGTGGGTGTGTGTTTTGGTGTCAGGGGTGGGGGTGGGTGTCAGGTACACGTTGTAATCACCAGGACCATTTTAGCTCTAATGGAAGCTGCCTTGTGCCTGGTTACACCCAGAAAATGAGCGGTTCTTCAAAGGTTCTGTGATTATATAAAGACCCTAATAGCCCTTTTTTAAATAAAGATCCTAATGTGGTTTCAGGCTCTTTTGATACTGTTGGTTTGGTGCATTTTAAAAAAAAGTAAGTAGATTTAGGCGGGATTTACACTTCTGCATCCAATCAATGCCCTGCCTACGCTGTAGCCTGACGTGCCCCTCCCCAGAAATGTAACTACAAGTCGCGGTACTTGTAGTTGTGTTTGAAATTGTCTCTGTTAAGCCATGTTTAATGTGTGTTTAACAATGTGTTGTGGATGTGTTATGAATCAGCTAAACTTTACAGCACCTCACAGAAACCTCCGCCACCGTGTTTTGGAGGTGTAACTGCAGAGTGACACAGACACACCACCACACAAGTATAAATTCTCACCATGGCGCAGGCCACATGCGTAGGCTACGGTGTAGGCTCTGCATAGAGCTGAGGCACAAGTATAAATCTTGCCTAACATGTCACCTAGTCAATAAAGTATCGGCATTGCTCAGGGATGTGGTATCAGGGATCTAACGCAGGGTTTAGGTTTTGACATTATCATAGTGTTTCAATATCTGGATGACTTTTGCATGAACTCCAGGTGACCTTTGGGATATATTTAATTCTCAGATATATCTTAAAGCTGAAGTGTCGAAGTTTTGTCACCTCCCTGTGGCAGTGAAAGTAAATTCATAAACACTGTCGACACGTTCTTATGATATACGCCTGCAGGTAAACTTGCTGCATCTCCCCGCCCCCTGGAGCGCTCTCCACAGGTCTCTTTTGACTTCAGTCCATCCTCTGAATGCTCCGTGTTGGAGGCATAACGTCTTTGGGTTGTCCATCTGTCCCATCCTTGTGAAAGAGTTATCTCAAGAGCGCCTCAAGGGAATTTCTTCAGGTTTGGCACAAACGTCCACTTGGACTCAACGATGAGCTAATTATTTTATGGTGTTCATAGGTCAAAGGTCAAGATCAGTGGGACCTTGTCTGTCTCATTCTCCCAAACATGTTATCTCAAGAACGTCTTGAGAAAATTCTTTCAAATTTGGCACAAAGGTTGACCTGGACTGGAGGATAAACTAATTAGTAGGGATGGGCATCAATTTTTGATTATTGATGATTGATTGTTAAGGCTTTTCATCGATCACAAATAATTTTGATCGATAGTCGCAGCGTTTCCCCTACAATGCCTGGCATAGGTCTGGCGAGTCGCCGTGCCAACAAGACCCTTCTGCCCGGCGAGCACGGTGGCTTGGCGGGCCTACGAGACCCCCGCCGGACCTATGCCAGGCAAAAAATCAGAAACAGATGGAGGCTCTCATCGCTTTCCAAAGCCTCAGCGGCTTCCCTTCAGGCCTCTGAAAACACTACACCATTGAAAGACGGAGGTTTTGCTGAAAACTGAAGCCTGTAACTACTGGCTGGCAGCGGCTGTAAACACCCAGGGGTGAACTGCGTGTGCGCACCATTCTTCCTCTTTGGCCTGAGGGGTTGAAGCTCAAAACTGGGGCAGCTGCGCTCTCTTGCAGTGACAGTCTGCACTGCACTCTTTTGTTTTCTCTCTTTTGAAATACTCGTTTATTAATTAATCGATAATTGATCGTTAATTTTTTTGATGATCGAATAATGAATTTTGGTCGTTTGCCCTTCCCTACTAATTAGGTAGCAAGGATCAAAGTTCAAGGTTTCTTTGACCTTGCATCCTTCTGCTTCTCATGAATGCAATATCTCGAGAAGGAGGAAATTTCTTCAAATTTGGCACAAACATTCACTTCAACGATGAAATGATTGGATTTCACTGGTCAAAGGACAAGGTCACTGTGACCTTGTCTGTCTCATTCTTGTGAATGTGATATCTCAAGAACACTTTAAGGGAATTTCTTTAAAATTTGACACTAACGTCCACTTGGACTGAAGATAAAACTGACTTGAAACTGGTGCTACAGTATAGAGAGCGATTCTTGAAAGGTTGTTTAGAGCCAACAGATATCGCAGTGTAAAGGATTCCAGCTGAACACCGCAGGAGTAAACACTACAGAACCTCATACATATAAAAGGCACTTATGAACAGAATCAGCTGTTTTTAACTTTTGATTGAATAAAAAGCCAGCTGACTCTCAGGCTTTGATGGCACATGATTGGAAACCACTGCTGGTCTAAAGTGTTTATTCTTAGGCGTGCACCGCTCGATGAGCCCAGCACTGGAGAAAGAGTCTGCTAGCCAGCACTCATTCACCTTTCATACAGACTAAGAGAGTCTTACAAATGGCCCGCTTGGCTCGTTGGTTATTGGAGTTGGTCTTTTGTTGCATCGGAGAGAGTTCTTCTTTGATTATCTGCCAACAATCACTGTCGCTCCGTTTGGTGTTGTGTTTTTCTGTCAGTTCAGCAGGGATGTGAGGGCATTTGAAAAAGCAGCGAGTGAAGTTACTGACAATCTGTGTTTCATTCTTCTGATTCGGTTTGTTCCAACAAAGAGCAGTCCAAGAACACCTGATTACAAACACATTATCAGCACCTGGAGCCTGGCATGGAGGACATGTCCCCATTAATGAATGAGCTCCAAATGTACAGTGGTGTACAAACAGAGCTCAGTGCTGCAGAGCCTGAAATGAAACAGGTGTCTGTGTTACCCAAAGTGAAAGATAAGACGAGGCTCTAGTTATGCAGTGTGGACGGTGGACTGATGCAGCAGCAAAACTGTAACAATAAATTCAGCACATTTGTCATGTTTAACATACCACAGCCAACACGTCTAGTGTACACAAAAAGAGTACATTAGGCACAACTTTAGCTGTTAAAGGCTCCACTTTGTCTTTGACCGTGTCTGTCTGCTGTTTGCTGCTCCATCCATCCATCCATTTTCAACTGCTTATCACAAGCCGAGTCGCAGGAGCAGCAGGCCAAGCAAAGCACTCCAGACGCCCGTCTCCCCAGCATCACTTTCCAGCTCCTCCTGGGGGACCCTGAGGTGTTCCCAGACCAGATGAGGTATATAATCCATCCAGCGTGTTCTGGGTCTGCCCCGGGGCCTCCTACCAGTTGGTTGTGCCCAGAACACCTCTAACAGGAGGCGCTCAGGAGGATCCTGATCAGTTGGCCAAACCACCTCAACTCGCCCTTTTCGACACAAAGGAGCAGCGACTCTACTCTGAGCTCCCTCTGGATGTCTCTAAGGCTGAGTCCAACCACCCTACAAAGGAAACTCATGTCGACCGCTTGTATCCACAATCTCAGTCTTTGGGTATTAACACATAGGTCATGTGCATAGGTGAGGGCTGGGACATAGATGGACCAGTAAATAAAAAGCTTTGCCGTCTCCCTCGGCTCTGTCTTGAACTCCTTTGCTTGTGGCTGAAATAAAAGCAATGAGCCCCCCCCCCCCACGCCCCCAACACATGGCAGATATGGATATCTATATACTGGATAAAGACTCACAGCTGTGGTGTGTTACAGCCACAGTGGCTTATAAAGCTTCCAGAGGCCATTCGTTCTTCAGTCACCAGGAGTTCATGACAGACTTTATCCCCCCTGCAAAAAAACGGACTGTCCCAAATACTGAATTGCAGTTGCGTAGAAAACAGATGGCAGGTATGTGGCCAAAAGGTATCCACCAGCAAGAGCCCACATCGGTTGCTGCGTCAAACAAATTTGACTTTTTAATACGAGTAGACGTTTAGTTTTTAGGCATGTTAGTGTGGGCGGAGGTTATTTCTAAAACAGTGCAAAAACACTTGTGTGAAGATCCTTTTTCATTTTAAAATGCCGTTCTGAAATGAAAAAGTTATCAGTGCGGTTGTGATCTCAGCCACTGCTGCTGCTCCAGCTGCTCACCTCACGTCTCGTCCTCACAGTTTGGAGACCTCTGGCCCTTGATGAACAATACACACTTAGACTGGAGTGCAGTCACCTTCGCCCCTGCTGAAAACCTTCCCAGCTCACAATGGCTGATATTTGTTTACTGTTCATGGTATGGTTTTATTTTCCCACAAACGGACAGACTGAATGAAAAGTCTTTTTTCACATTCCTTGGAGGAGATAATAATCATGACACTGTGACAACAGACCATCAAGCATCTTTGGTATTCTTTGCCTATCAGTTTTCACAGGCTGTGTTTGGAGTCACTGCGATGTCTAATAGCTGTGGAAGAGAAGACTCCTCTAATCCTCCCGGCAGTTTGAGTGTGTGAAGCTGTAAATCTCACCCACTTGGTTTCATGACTTCACACTTCAGCCAGAGACTGTTGGCAGTGGCTTCATTCTCACAGGCTCTCGCCTTGTATGTTCACACAACACTTGGATGTGTAATGGCGAAGAGTGTGTGTGTGTGTGTGTGTGTGTGTGTGTGTGTGTGTGTGTGTGTGTGTGTGTGGATACACACCACAAACTTGGATGTCTCATTGAGCATACCTCTGAAGTGTTGGGCCTGACAACATTATCCAACCCTTTCCCATGGCCTGAACACATTCCTCTGGTTAGGAAACATTAGACATGACCAAAGGTGCAACCAGTACATTTAAACTGTCTCATGGATCAAAGTGAACATAAGAAACTGTATGTTGTGATCTTCATCACTTCCAATAACTCAGTAAGGGAACTGGAAGCATTTTTCCCACTGCAGATTCAAATGTCAAAGTGATACTGAGAGTGCTGAGGAGTCTCCTGGATCATTTACGGTAACAGTACCATTTCTCCTGAGAAGAACCCAGTCAGAGGAGCAGTTTGGAATCTGACAGTGAATTGATTTGACCCTAGTCCTGGTGTGTCCAAAGTTTTGATGAGTGAGTGCCAGTTCAGGGAGCCAGCATATCATTCAGGAACATATGATGTTGGTTACTTCCACCAAGCAGTCCCACACATACTCTCCATCACTGAACGGGTTACCACACACCCCAACTTGTCAAATGCTGCCGTTTTGTGAGTGGACCTACATGTCTAAATATGACAAGGTACCGTCCTGCGTTCGTTTTGGATGTTATGCACTTTTGTTTTCACAGGAAATGTTTCGACTCATTACACACATACAGTCTTTTCAAACTAAACTCAAATCGTTGGTAAAACACCTAGATATTACGTTTATTTTCTCAGGTTTTGGGCGTCAAAAGTCGTGGTTCGGTTCAGAAAAAAACATCATAGTTTGGCCTAAAATTCACATGCGAAACAAACAGTGGGTTCCCGGGTGAAAGTCGAGAGTTTGTTTGAGCCATCCACGACCCCTCCTGCTAAACAGGCTTTGTTGCTCTTGATAGTACAGTAGTTGTTGTATTGTGTCACGCTCTTCTGCAGCAACAACGATTCAAACTAAACTTTCATCTCTGTCAGAGAAAACTGATCTGAGTTCAGACTGCTTACTTACAGCACAGCTACACTCACAGATAACTGAGCCTCCTACCTGCCTGTCAAACACCATCAACCCAGAAACCTTCTCCAGTCCGAACTGAGTGGAGTCCGATGGCCGCTTGCTCCGCTGCCATTCAGCTGCTAACAAGTGGAGCTAGCCGCTAACAGCCATCGCTGCAACTAACAAACTCCACATATCCATTCAGCAGCTCGACCATCCACAGTCAGACACACACGGCTGATTATTTACTGCTGAGTTACAGCTCACAACTCACACCAACGGCTGACGCTGCTCCAGTGTGAATATTTTTACTGGCTAGTGAAACATCCTGGCACCGACTATTTACTGGAGTTTAGCAGCCTGTTGCTCATGCAGCATTTGAAGATAATTGCAGGCATGGCCGTTCTTGGATTTCGATGTCTGATAGTCCACCATGAACATTTCTGTCATGTCTCATCAACAAAAATGAAGCATAGATTTCACCTCGGTTTTTTATAATCAAGATCTATTTTTAGCTCATAATTATCTCGTTTTCGTCATGATAAAAAGGTTGCGGACGAAAAAATTTTGTCACAGTTTTCGTCAGCAAACTTAACACTGCTTGTGTGAGTTACGGTCATTGGAGATACTGCCATCACTGGAAAGACTGTCCTGACTCCAGGAGTGAACATGCTCTCTGTGTGTTTAGCTTTGACTGTCTGAGAGAAGATGCAGCTCACTTTCAGGTGCACATTGTGTTCATTTACTGGTAAATGTTTCATTGGGTTTCTTTCTTGCACACATACGTGGATTAAGAAGTCGTTGTATTAATTCTGTATTTTCCTTCTTGTCTCACAGCTCGCCACTATAAAGAGTGAGTCTCGTCTAAAGCATCTCCTCCAGAGGTTACCCAGTTACTGTCCAGAGTTGATGGTGAGTCCATTCCCTCTGTCACAACGACACCTCTTATATTTATTCATTATTTACTACTCTCACAAGTATGTGGTTATTTAGGTAACTGATATCATGATGAAAATGTACATTTGCCGCAGCCCTACTCAATGGCTTATTTTATCTATTTATTTTATGGCTTTATAAATGAACAAATACCAGTGACTGAGCCTACAAAAGGTCAAAGATGGCCGACCAGTCTTGGAATAAAGCGTACAGTGATGAGTGAAGGCTTTACAGTGGTGATGGCCAAATGAAGCCTCATGAAGCATTGTCTTTATTTTCTGAGCCCACTAGATGGCGCTCATGGTTTAAAGAGAGAGGCTCAAAGAATGGCAATTCAGTGTGCTTTCAACCTTTTGTTGAACAAAAAGTGCCATCTAGTGGGCTCATAGAAAGAAAATGCTTCATGAGGCTTCATTTGGCCATCACTGCTTTACAGTTGTAATAAATCTCAGTGCACTATGATATGCAGCATCTAACATGTGCAAACAGTGTGCAGATGCGTTCAGGTACAACAGATTGCCATAATCCAGAACCGATAAAATCGTAGCAGTAACCGGTTTTCTTCTGGCCTCAACGGAGAAACAGGACTTGTTAAATAAACTGAAACAAAAATCTAAACTTCAACCTCAGCTTTTTAAGAAGATTACCAACCTGAGGTTTAAAAAGCAGGGAGTCATCAAACAAATACAGAGATATTTGTAACTTGAACAAAAACTTTACGAACAGATCTTCACCCTATTATGTAAACATTTAAAAATTGTAGGCTGACAGTTCAAGTGACATCGAGGGAATTGAATTTAGGGTGACCAAAACCAAGTCTCAGGACAACATCTAATCCTAGCGTCAATTTGGCGAAGACTTCTGACAACAGATGACGTTGATATTTTGTTGGTTTTAAGTTGTGTCGTTAAGTAAAATCCAACATCCTACAAACGTCTCATGTCTGAGCTTTTCATCCCCTTTTAATGCAACAACATGAATGAGCTCAGTCATTAGTTGCGGATGAGAGGAAAAGATTGGAGATCGCTCACCGGCTGAATGAAGTGTGATGTCCAGTGCTGCGTGCTGTGAAAATAATAACTGGAACTACAAAAACTCAAACTGAGTAAATATTTAATGTAGACGTTGTGTCGCTGATGGTTATGCAAAGACAGAATTAGCATCAACTCTCTAATTAGACCTAAATAGGAAGTGGATTGGTGGTTGTGGCTGCCAGAAATACTGGAGCACCTGGTTAAACCACACACATACACACGACTAATTAGAAAGCACAGAGCCTGGTTTGGTGCTGGTCTCGTCTCTCTCTCCATGAGCCATTAGAAACACACCAGTAATTAGACTGAGGCGGTTTTTAAATGAGCATGTATCCTTTTCTAATTTTGCTGAACTGAGGCTTCACTTACAACAGCAGGAAAGTGACAGAAACTATTCAACTGACAAGCGTAAAAGTGTATTCTTGACCCCGAAAACGGTCATTGACACAAAAATCCCTAATTCAGTTTACTCAGTTGTCATGGAGATGGGTTAGTTGTCATCATGGGACCTAAGTGTCAGCTCACAGGAGCATAAAGACCACAGTGTACAAGATGATCAGGTGAGGAGCCTCTTACACAGAGCACAACATCCTGTTAATGAAGAGGAGGGTAGAGGGGGGGTACAGTGATGACACTGTTTAATGAACAGAAACAAGAAAGTGATGCCCGTCAAAGCCCAAAGACACTGAAACAAAGCATCATCTCAGTGAGTGTCAGTTGCTGTGAAGAGATGAAAAGAGTTAATGATGCTGTGGGCTAATGGGCATGTAGCTACTTCCATGTTTCAGATGATACGTCATGTTTGTAGTCGACCAATGAAGATGAGTTTACATATCACCTTGGGTTCGTCCTTCACCTTCTCAAAATGATCCCACACTTTGGATTTCCTGCCCGACATGTTATTAACTAGCCTGTGGAATAACCACAGGTACCAGCCCTGGAAATTAGGGGCCGTACACATGCTGTGTCTTTAACCGGCTGGAAAACGGGAGGTCGGGCGCTGTGTGCGACTGTTGTGCCTTTTTTGTGCTAGCTTTCGAGAAGCTAACTGCTAGCAACACACGGCTAGTGTCTAATAATTACTAACAGGTTTGATGAGAGAATTGAGCCGCTTTGGTGTTGGTGTGACTTCATTTGGATCGTTGAACAGCTACTGCTGTGTTAGCTCGTGCTTACTGGGCAGACAATCTGCTAGAGCTGGTCTAAACTGTGTAACAGCAGCAACAGAAAGTTTGATTACTTGGTGGCGAGTCCAATAAGCAAGGACGGCAGGAGCGTAGCCCAGGACACTGCTGAAAGAAGATAGGTCCTAGTTCTTACAATACAGATGCAACAAAAGGCGGGTTCTTGGGACTATGAAAAGGTACTTCCAGTAAGAAGACACCCAATGTTTCATCATAATGTACAGTAAAACTATATTAGCAGAAAATCTTTAATAAGAATACTGTGCACTGCACAGAGATGATTAATGAGCCCTTGGTCCCCCAGCAGGTAAATCTCACCAGGATAGTATTATCAGCATCTAGATTTTATATTCCATACATCCATGTACAGTGGCTGCAAAGGTTTGGGCACCCGCGGTCAAATTTTCGTGTACTGTGAGTAGACGAGTACAAGACGAACAGATTGCCAAAAGGCATGAAGTTAAAGATGACACATTTCTTTAATTTTTTAAGCGAGATTATTTTTTAATTTAAATGTTTTGCAGTTTCAAAATAACAAAAAATGAAAAGGACCTGAAGCAACAGTTTGGGCACCCTGCATGGTCAGTGCTCAGTAGCGCCCCCTTCTTCTAAACACTTCTTGTATCCAGCTCAGAGTCTTTCAGTTCTTGTTTGGAGGATTTTCAGCCATTCTTCCTGCAAAAGGCTTCCAGCTCTGTGAGATTCTTGGGCCGTCTTCATGCTCTGCTCTTTGAGCTCTATCCACAGATGTTTAATGATGTTTAGGTCGGGGGACTGTGAGGGGCGTGGCCAAACCTTCAGCTGGCTCCTCTTGAGGTCGTCCATTGTGGATCTGGAGGTGTGTTTAGGATCATTGTCCTGTTGTAGAAGCCATCCTCTCTTCATCTGCAGCTTTTTTACAGATGCTGTGATGTTTGCTTCCAGAATGAATCCATTCTTCCCTCTACCTGTGAAATGTTCCCCGTGCCACTGGCTGCAACACAAGCCCAAAGCATCATCCATCCACCCCCGTGTTTAACACTTTGTTCTCCAAACATACCTCAAAGTTCTGTTTTACCTTCATCAGTCCACAGGACTTGTTTCCAAAAAGCATCAGGCTTGTTCACATGTTCCTCTGCAAACGTCTGACGCTGAATGTTGTGGTGAGGACACAGGAAAGGTTTTCTTCTGATGACTCTTCCATGAAGGTCTTATTTGTCCAGGTGTGTCTGCACAGTAGAACAGTGCACCACCACTCCACCACTTGTTGGGACAAGGTTTCAGGACAAGGTTTCAGGAGTCAGAGTATTTATAAAGCTTTGAAATTAGCATCACCTGGCCTTTCCTAACGATGACTGTGAACAAGCCAGAGCCCTAACAAGCTCGTTAAGCTCTGAGACCCTGGGAAAAGTTGTCTGATGGCTCAAATGTCTTGGAGTGCCCAGACTTTTGCACCGTGCTGCTTTTTCACTCTTATGTTGTACAAGACAAAAAAAAAATACACTGATCTGGTGTAATTGAGGCCTTTTCTGACCTGAAGAAGGAAACTGTGAGAGAGACACTGCTAACCTGGTCTAATGTAGATATTCTCAATCATATCAGCCTCTATCAGACATGTATGAACAAAGGCTTTCAGGGTCGACCGGAGAGATTTCTGCTTTAGCTCATCTAAACTGCAGCATTACTCTTCCTGTCATGTTGTTGCCTTGTTGGCCCCTGCTTGATCACAAATCATGTTTATGCTTCATGTAAAGACGATGTTACTCCTCACTCTGCCTCATAAATGATGCTAACGCCTGCTGACGGGATCCTTTGTTCCCCAGCCAAGAGACACGGGGGGAGTGTTAACTGTGACGTGGCTACTCTGCACAAATGATTGTCGTGTAAAAGCAGAAGAGCATGGAAGCGATGTCTTTTTTTAAAAAAAAAAAAAAATTTAACACATTTCTATTTGCATGTTTTTCTGTGCTGCTGTGCCTATCTGTGTCTCTGCCCCTCGGGCACAGGAGACAGACGAGCTTGTTTGTGATGATTAATCCCACAACTTTTCACCACAAAGCCAACGGGAGGTTCATAGGATTCATGTTTCCCTGTGTTCCAACACTGTTTTGATCCAAAGACTATAATGTTTGTTCTCTGTGAAATTAGAGAAACCAACTTTTTACATCTTGAGCATCTCAGACGATTGTTCAGTGTGTTTTCTATAATTACTGGATAATGAGTCTTCCCGTAGCCCAAAGGGTTTCTCATCACATACCAGAAAATGATTCACCCCATCCCGAAGTATGTACAGTACAGGCCAAAAGTTTGGACACACCTTCTCATTCAATGCGTTTTCTTTATTTTCATGACTATTTACATTGTAGATTCTCACTGAAGGCATCAAAACTATGAATGAACACATGTGGAGTTATGTACTTAACAAAAAAAGGTGAAATAACTGAAAACATGTTTTATATTCTAGTTTCTTCAAAATAGCCACCCTTTGCTCTGATTACTGCTTTGCACACTCTTGGCATTCTCTCCATGAGCTTCAAGAGGTAGTCACCTGAAATGGTTTCCACTTCACAGGTGTGCCTTATCAGGGTTAATTAGTGGAATTTCTTGCTTTATCAATGGGGTTGGGACCATCAGTTGTGTTGTGCAGAAGTCAGGTTAATACACAGCCGACAGCCCTATTGGACAACTGTTAAAATTCATATTATGGCAAGAACCAATCAGCTAACTAAAGAAAAACGAGTGGCCATCATTACTTTAAGAAATGAAGGTCAGTCAGTCCAGAAAATTGCAAAAACTTTAAATGTGTCCCCAAGTGGAGTCGCAAAAACCATCAAGCTCTACAACGAAACTGGCACACATGAGGACCGACCCAGGAAAGGAAGACCAAGAGTCACCTCTGCTTCTGAGGATAAGTTCATCCGAGTCACCAGCCTCAGAAATCGCAAGTTAACAGCAGCTCAGATCAGAGACCAGATGAATGCCACACAGAGTTCTAGCAGCAGACCCATCTCTAGAACAACTGTTAAGAGGAGACTGCGCGAATCAGGCCTTCATGGTCAAATAGCTGCTAGGAAACCACTGCTAAGGAGAGGCAACAAGCAGAAGAGATTTGTTTGGGCCAAGAAACACAAGGAATGGACATTAGACCAGTGGAAATCTGTGCTTTGGTCTGATGAGTCCAAATTTGAGATCTTTGGTTCCAACCGCCGTGTCTTTGTGAGACGCAGAAAAGGTGAACGGATGGATTCCACATGCCTGGTTCTCACTGTGAAGCATGGAGGAGGAGGTGTGATGGTGTGGGGGTGTTTTGCTGGTGACACTGTTGGGGATTTATTCAAAATTGAAGGCACACTGAACCAGCATGGCTACCACAGCATCCTGCAGCGACATGCCATCCCATCCAGTTTGCGTTTAGTTGGACGATCATTTATTTTTCAACAGGACAATGACCCCAAACACACCTCCAGGCTGTGTAAGGGCTATTTGACCAAGAAGGAGAGTGATGGAGTGCTGCGGCAGATGACCTGGCCTCCACAGTCACCGGACCTGAACCCAATGGAGATGGTTTGGGGTGAGCTGGACCGCAGAGTGAAGGCAAAGGGGCCAACAAGTGCTAAACACCTCTGGGAACTCCTTCAAGACTGTTGGAAAACCATTTCAGGTGACTACCTCTTGAAGCTCATGGAGAGAATGCCAAGAGTGTGCAAAGCAGTAATCAGAGCAAAGGGTGGCTATTTTGAAGAAACTAGAATATAAAACATGTTTTCAGTTATTTCACCTTTTTTTGTTAAGTACATAACTCCACATGTGTTCATTCATAGTTTTGATGCCTTCAGTGAGAATCTACAATGTAAATAGTCATGAAAATAAAGAAAACGCATTGAATGAGAAGGTGTGTCCAAACTTTTGGCCTGTACTGTACATAAAACATGTTTAATTATAAGATATTCACATGGTTTAGCATTAATGTGATACTTACTTGATCAGGCTGTTCTCATGAACCGTTCATACGTATACCTTTGGAAATTTATGGACCTGAATTCATATTAATCCCATGTAATTTGTGTATAACCCACGTGATCGGGAAGGTTGCGATCAGGTAATGAATGCACTGATGAGTCAAGAATGTAAAAGTATGAAGAGCGAAACTCCGGATAAGGAGGCAGGTTGAGGTCAGACAAAACAGGACTTTCCCCCAGGAGACCAGTGTTATAACACCCAACCATGTTTTTTTTCCTAGACCTAACCTATGTAGCTTTACTTGCCTTAACTTAACCTACGTTACTTTACATTAAGTATGTAACTTAACGTTAAGTACATGGCGTATTGACACCCAGTCACGTTTCTTCTTCAAAACCTAACCTACGTAGTTTTATTTGCCGTAACCTAACCTATGTTACTTTACGTTAAGTACATAACGTGACAATGCCCAACCATATTTCTTTTCCTAAACCTAAACTATGTAGCTTTACTTGCATTAAACTAACCTACGTTACTTTACATTAAGTATGTAACTTAACATTAAGTTCATTACGTATCAGCACCTAACCATGTTTTTTTTCCCAGACCTAACCTATGTAACTTTACTTGCCTTAACCTAATCTACATTACTTTATCTTATGTGCCTAACGTGACAACTGATTTGTTAGATATCATACAAACTATTGTATGTGCAAGTTTGTAAGATAGCATAGGAACTGTTGTATGAGGATATATTGCTTGTATATTTCTTATTATGATATCAAACTCTGTGTAACAGGCTTAAGTTCTCAGCTGTTGAACTTGTCATTGTTGCTTCAAAAACTTAATTCAGGCATGTTTCATTAAACCTCAAGTCATCTGACATCAACCTTTTTCTTCTGCTTTATCTTCCAGAATGAACTTTGGATGTGCATCAACTCCACACTTCCAGGTAAGAGAAGAGTGCTTATATTAAACCCTGTGTGTGTAGCATGTAAAAACTTCTGACTGTGGCATCTCTGAGACGCAGGGCCCTGAAAGGGCCACGTGAGTTGACCCACCCAGATCTGAAAATTTACTCATATCATGTGCGTATTTTTGTTGTTTTAAAAAAGTTATGGTGAATATTTTGTTTAAAATTCAATTATGCATATATTTTGGATGAACGTGATTATTGCAGGCCTCCATCAGCGCCAGCGAACAGCAGACAGACACAGTACGAAACTAGGTGGTGAACACAATGGAGCATGTAGCTTAAGAGGCAGATTTTTCCCTTAGAAGTTGGTGGAGACCAAAAAAGAGCTAAAAGATAATGAATACTGGATTTACATTTGTCAGGCCAGCAGGAACAGTCTGTAAGTTAAAGCCAGTGTTGCTTTATGTCTGTTGGATGTGTCATATGTGACTGTGATATTCACCTTGTTATGGACCGATGCTAGGTGGCAATAAAAAAAAGATGATTACAGCTTTAAAGAAAATGCAATCACGTAATAATTCTGGTGCTACAATGAGTTGGAAAATGATTTAGAAAGCATAAATAGTTTGAGTCTGTGATTTCATTTTGGAGGCAGAACAAAGTCTCAAATTGATCTGACTGTGTTTACAATGAATCAAAAGAAGACACCTCGACTCTGAAAATGACGTGAAACATGACATTTAATCCGAGCTGTATCTACTGTGTGTACGTGGCTGCGTGAGAAGTAATGGTAGCAAGTGAAGCTGTTAAAGCCGAGTGCAGAGAGACCTGGTCCTGACCAGAGCAGAAAGCAGATGATGGATCAAAGGCTTAAATCCTGCCGCCTGTGCTCGGAACAAATCTACCTGTCAGAGGCCTAATAGCCTCCAGATTGGGAGGTATTGTTATAAACACTGGCGTCCAGACAGCCTCGGCAGTCTATAAAGCATGAGCCCGCCTCCCTCAGATCCTCTCTGAGTCTGAGATATCATCGATTCTCTGATGTTCACTGCATTCCACGAGCTTTTAGGGACTTAGTCTGTTGGTGTAACCACTTCTCCTCAATTAATGATATCCTTCATTTCTCAGAACTGTTTTTCTTAACTCTTACAACATGCTGTGGAACTTTGTGGAGCTGAACATACACACAATACGTTTAATAGCAGGGGTCGAACGGTACACACAATCCACAGCTCGGTGCAGCAGAGAAAACTAAAGAAACACAGACGCTAACTTTTGTGGTTGATTATATATCTAAACCATGCTAATGAGGTTTTATGGTGATGTTTTGTGAGTTTTTAAATAGTTCCAAATCCCTTTTTTGTGTTTTTAGAACCTATATAATCTCTTTTCAATGTTTTTATCTCAACATTTATGTTTTTAAGAAGCTAACAATGAATATAGTACTGTCTAAAGTTTCTTTCCACCCAACAACGAGAGAAAATGCCCCTCACATTCCCCAAAATCAGATAAGAAGACTGATATCTTTTGTCTCTGTGCCTCTGTGCTGAATGCATAAACACTTTACTTTTTATATATACATTATGGGGCTGCCTCTCATCTGTGGCTCATCTGTTGATTGAACTTTGTGAGGTGTTGCCTGTGGCACTGTTCTGACTTCTGGCATGAGCATGAAAGGACCACGTGTCGTTTATAGTTTTATTTCTTATCAGTAAAATTGAGTGTCACATTTTCTTCAAAATAAGTTTTAATGCAAAAATAGGACTAATGAAACTGTTGATCTCCATGTGTTAATCTGGTCACCGTAGCAGCAGTGGTACATTTGAAAATGTCTCTTTCCAGAAATCATGATCTGGATACTCGATAAGGTTGAGTTTTTCCCCATAGACCACCATTATAAAAGAGACATCTGTAAAACTGTTGACAAGACACCTCGAACTGCAAACAAGGTCAACGATGGCTCTTTGTGTTGTTATTTTATGATCTATGAGGGGATTACATTTGTAAAACTTTCCTGGAGCCAAGGAAAGTGATTTTAAAATCCGTCATGTCATCATGATATAGATAGTATAAAGTGCTGCACACCTAACACCAAAAAAATTTGGGCTGATAAACAGCATGACAGGTAAGAGGAGAAACATGCATTTTTGATTTGGGCGTGAACTGTCCCTTTAAATGTAGAAAATGTATTATAGAGCCATGTAAGTGCAGCATAGTAAATGTTAGCCAGTGGAAGTCGCTCCAACAAAGGACATCTTTCAAATGCCTTTTGATGTCACTGTGAACAGCAGCTCTGGAGCTGATGTTGAGCCGACTGTCAGTTCTTCCCACTGACATTTAACTGGATTAATGTCAGGCTTTGGAAATGGAATAAAAATAAGTCCTCTTCGAAGTGTCTTTGTTGCACCGAGCAGAAATGTGGGTACCGGGCAGCCAAAGCATTAGACGGGAAAAATAGATGTTCAGGGGTGGTGGTGCTGCAAAAGCAGACTCAAGTCACCACAGAAACTTTTTCTAAACTAAATAAATCACTTCCTGTGTCCCATCTCTTCACCAAGATGAATTTAAAGATCATGTTAACAGATCCAAAAATATATAACTATGTAAAAAAAAGAAGATGCGACACCAGTGCACACAATGCAACCGACCCCGATGCCAGTACCTGCAGGTGGTGGCCCACAGTGTGGCAGCTCCATGTTGTTCATTCAGGCCGAGCTCGAACGGGCCCCATGGCCTGAGGCCCCGCCACCAGATGCAGGCGACGTACTCTTTTCCTGGATGTGTTGTTTCTTCGAGGTCTTCCTGAATTCCTCTTAGGAAGCATTCACACTGGTGCTATTTGGTCCACTTTCACAGATAGTTTGGTTCGTTTGGAGTGGTGTAAACGCTCATTCGAACTCTGATGCCGACCAAACGAGCGAACCCTGGTCTGCTTGAAAACTGGGTGTCTCGGTTCACTTGCAAGTGAACCCTGGTGCTGTTCACTTACAGTGGGAAATGCAAACGGACTATCCAGCGAGCCAAAGAGGGTTTTCTTCTTCCTCATGCTTTTTTTCTTCCTGGTCAGTGGTCATTTCTGGCAGTACCGCCTCCAAACGAGCAGCTGTTGTAACTGCGTGACGTTGTCCTGGTGGTTTGGTCCAGGGTGAAAGTGAACGGAACCAAATGAAGGTGTGACATTTTTTGGCCCCGCCCAATCGAACTCAGTCACCCGGTCTATTCTGGTGTGAATCCCTCTCAGTCTGACCCCTCCCCTGGGACCACTTTGCCTTGGGAACCCCTACCACGGCGTATTAGTCCTGGACAACACAGCTTCCAGGATTATGGGGACACGCAAACCCCTCCACCAAGTTAAGGTGGCGATTCTTGGAGGTGTTCTGAGGTGTTGCCCCGGGGCAGACCCAGAACCCGCTGGAGGGATTACATATCTCATCTGGCCTGGGAGGCCTCCTGGGAGGAGCTGGAAGCGTTGCTGGAGAGAGAAATACTTTGCTCAACCTGCTGCCCCAGCAACCCAGCTTCTGATAAGCGGTTGAAAATGGATGGATAGATGAAAGAAGTTGCACCGTGAACACTATATTAGCGGTGGGTAACACGTATATCAGGCTTTTAATAAAGGGGAGTCAGTCTCCATGAAATAGATACACATAACATATGTTTGATTCTGTGGTGTTTGATTTGTCTCCAGGAGTATCCAGGAAGTCAGACGGCTGGGTGGGACTGGGCTGCTGTGAGCTGGCCATCTCAGCTGAGTGTCGCAGGGAATGCAGACAGGTGAGATACAGTGAATGCAGCATGTCTGACTTTATTTGTAACAGTGACTGCCCTAACATGCTCAGACCTATAGGTCCACTTACGCAGTGTTTGCTCTTTATTTACATGATGTCATTTCCTCTTCCTTTATAGGCATCGTCTAAAAATGACATAACAAAAGTATGCAAAAAAGTCACAGAGGTAAGTCCAGTGCATTTAATCTGAGAGCAAATGAAATGACTTGTGACAGTCACATTGGTGGATGACGTGTGATGCCGACGAGTTAACAGCTTAAGTTACAGTATGTTGGGTCGTCCTCTGGTGTCACGTGAGCATCGTCACCGTCCCTTTGTTATTTTCTGACCATTCATTATTTAACTCATAACGCATAGTGAAAAGTAGTGATGGCCAAATGAAGCCTCATGAAGCATTTTCTTTATTTTATGAGCCCACTAGATGGCGCTTTTTGTTCAACAAAAGGTTGAAAGCACACTGAATTGACATTCTTTGAGCCTCTCTCTTTAAACCATGAGCGCCATCTAGTGGGCTCAGAAAATAAAGAAACTGCTTCACGAGGCTTCATTTGGCCATCACTAGTGAAAAGTCCCAGTGCTGTAACACTGTATATCATCACTCATTGATGCTTCCTCTCCAAAATGCAACTGTTTAATAATATTTTATAAGTCTGTGGTTAAACATTTTCATCTTAATGACCGATAGAGCGTTGGTTCCCAACCTGGGGATCCCCAACGAGGCCCCAAGATTAATCTGAGTGGTCACAACATGGTCAAAGGAACCAGAAAGATCATACAGGGTATTAGTACATCTTTAGGCCTCTATCAATCTGACAGCTGCTCTTGACTCACATCCTTTCTAAGGCCAGAGTCCTTTATTCATAGTCATTGTAAACAGTCACTGAATCAGAGCTTTAAAATGCATTTTTGTTTCACGCTCTGTTAAAGTATATCACCACAACTTTGCTCTTCTCCCTCCAGAACTCCCTCTACAGCTGCATCACCAAAAATGAAAGTGAGTGGTCACACACACACAAGATAAACAGCAAAGACGCCAACAATTGCAAACACTGATCTCAAATCTCCTTCCAGCCAATAAATACATAAGCCCATCAAACACACCACTATCTTCTCGGACCAATAGATGGGCTTGTTTGTATTCTTTCTCTGTTTCATACACAACATGCGCACACACACACACACACACACACACACACACACACACACACACACACACGGAGCCGTGTTATTTGTCTGACAGGATATGAGGTCAGTAACTTCCTGTTGAGAGGTTTGTTGTTTTTATAATCAAATCTGAGTGTTTATCTGCCTGAAGCTGAACCCAATCTACAGTACAGGAGTCTGAGCAGCGCTCACATTGTTCAGCACAGAGTTTGAATAACTCACAGATTAAAATGGTGTAACCACTGTAACACTTTCACTGGCCTCCATGCTGCTTTCTTCTGATAACTAAACTGTTTTCTGGCAGCTCATGACGTTAAATGTGACACAACAGATAAAAAAAATACAAATACATATTCGTCCACCGCCAATGAGAAAGGAACCCATCACCTACTTTTATTGTGTTCTCCTTGTTTAAAAACCTACAAAGACATGCTCATGCTCATGCTTGGTGGGAAAATGGAGTTATGCTTCCTGAAAGAAGCTTCTGACGGTTGTAGGTAGGGCTGGGCGGTATGACCTAAAATTTATATCACGGTATAATCGAATCCCTTCACGGTAACGGTATATATCGCGTATAAATTTAAGTGTAAAAGTTATAATAGAAGTGTTTCTGAATGGGTTTTGTAGTCCCTTAGCAAAGCTAAATTGATAAAAAAAAACAACAACAACAACAAAAGCAAAGATATAATGTATTTTTTAGAGCATTTATTGTGCAGAATGCAGATCTCAAAACTCAAAATTAAAACCCAAAATGTCCCCTGGGATCTATATCAAAAGGTAATTTCCTTCTTTTAGTAAAATCCTAAATGACTGAGTTGTGTTTTTTCCACCTGAACCTTTATGCTCTGCCATTTCTCCTCTAATCATCAGCTGTAACCTGTGACAGGCTGCTATGATACCACAACTATCACACATTCACATATGGAGTTTTTGTGGAGCCCCTAGCGTCACATAGGTTTACATTACCAAAGGTTTATGACAAACTTTCTTGCTGAAAACAAACTCCCGTGTGCAAATGGCGAGAGAGGAGAGGGAGAGACGCTGTGCTGCTGCCAGAGGAGACACTGAATGAGTTCCCTCTGAGCGGTAAGTCGCTAAACGAGTCTGAGAAGTGCGGGGCTGTTCATAAAACATTAACTCACTCACTCACAAGTTCTCCAGCAACACATGTTGCACGTGCTACGCTAAATCACAGACATGAACCAGCTCCTCTTGCTCCGCTGTCTCTGTGCTCACAGCCATTTTCACACTGAGGCAAGTGCGATGACGTCATCGACGATAGGACGGTAGAGCGCAAATCTCTACCGTGGGCCAAATTTATATCATTTCTACCGTCTACCGCATATACCGTGCAGCCCTAGTTATAGGGCTGTACTAGTCTCAGAATTCTTCAAATTCAAATCAGATTTGGCTGTTCAGTGTGAAGAACTTAAACAGGATTTGGTGTGATAATAAACAAGCCAAGTTAGCGCTCCATGCTAATGCATGCTAAGTAAGCTAACGGCTGATCATAAATGTGCAACAACTAATTTTTACTGACACTAGATATAAAACAAAAGCCAGAACCTGTATTGTATTACGTTACTGTGAGCTGTTAACTCACTACTTTTTACGCACGGGCCACGCTGCCTGTGTGAGCAGCGCTTGTGTCATCTTGTCTGTTTTTTCTGTGTGACGCATGAAGTTTTCAGCAAATACAGACAGTGAAAATAGTCTGTTGATAATTATATTGATGTTATATCACCTTTAATACAGTTTTACTGCCTATATCTGAAGACATGAAAAAAATTTGTTCAAAAATTTATTTTTAGCTTGACACTTCCTATTTTTGTTTCAAAATAAAAGCACACAGACAGCATTTCTGTGGACAGAATCCCTTCATTTGGTAACACAAGGCTTGTTTTAGTGAAATATTTGCAGCATTGTGTTAACTTGTGTGAATACAGTACTCACAGTAGCTGGCAACGTTGTCTGTATGAACATCACATTTATGTGGGTGGCAGTATTTTAGCAAGTTAGCCGTACCACACTGCTCACGTAGGCAGTGTGGTACGGGCATAAAGAGAAAGCAGAAGCAAAGCCTCTCTTCCTCCTGTTAGCTCCCTTCGTCTCTCTCAGACTCACCCTGGCTCTGGGTCTGCAGCTGCCTTTACTGGAAAGCAGCGTGAAAGAGAGGAGTGCTCACTCTGTAGCTAAGTCTGAGGACCAAAATGCCCCCAGATGTACACTTAGAAGAAGACTTGAAGAATTTCAGTCAGCTGTTGGGTC